>NW_017728947.1:86214190-86219963 GCF_001723895.1 Crocodylus porosus | reverse complement strand
ACCCCACCTGATCCAACTCTTCCTTGACCCTAAGTTGGGGCAGCACCCAGCCCACTAGCAGCCCAAGGGGACACTGCCACTGAGGAGGGAAGAACACAGGCCCCCTGAAGCACATGGGCTGCTCAGCCCACTGGCAGCTGGGCCCCCTGGCTGCGGAAGAGGTGAGCAGGCTCCGCTGGAAAAAAAAGGAAAAAAGGATAGGCCACTCGCCATTTCTACCTTCAGCAGCCACCTGCTGAAGGCAGAAGTGGCAAGGGACCTGATCCTTTTTTTCCGCACAGCCTTACTGCTTCTCACATTGCCAGGGGGTGAGTCGACAGCTGCGTTGTTGCAATTTGCAACAGTGCAAACTCAGTTAAACCCCCAAAACTCCTGCATGTGCATAGCATGGTGCCATTAATCCACACAAAGTGACTTTTTCATCATGTGTACATGGGAATAGCGTCACATGTACAAGCAGCCCATACATGGTCCTTACTATGCTATGAAGAAGTAGGCTGCAAGTAGGGCATAGGTCCTGGAGGCAGGAGAAATGGTTTTTATCTCTTGTCTTACCATTGAGTTATTGTCTTAGGTTCCCTAAATAACTTGCCTCTCTTTCCCCATCTCTAACAAAATTGCACTTGTTTTCACTGTAATAGTTTTTTAAAACATGATATCCAGTGAAGGGTGAGGACAGTCTGCCCAATTTTAGGTAAAAAGGCAAGTCTCTAGTAATTTGTTCTCTTTTGCTTTTCATTTCATCATTAAAGTTTTGATGGCTTTTACGTAAGTTCTTCTATTGATTCATTATGGGTCTGTTTAGCAAGGGAGGCATTAAGGTTGCCACCAGGGAAAGGACTTACAAGACCTGCCCTTGTTGTAAAGAACATGTGAATTTGGCCTTATCCAAAGCAAAGGGTGATCATATTATCGGTGATTCTCCTGCTCTTATAGATCCTTGGGGCTCACTCTAGAATTTTGGTAGTTCACAACCAAGTCACTATAATGAGGCTGGAGGGGGAATTAGCTATTAAGTCCCTGTTCTGCTTTTGCAGCTTTGCATAGACAACATCCCTATCCCACAGCAAAGCACAATTTCCTGCAGGAAAGCTCTTGTCAGCTCTTGTTCTGCAGTGACTTACCATTTTGCAGAACAAGATGTGTGACAAGAGCTGTTTAATAAAATGGACAATCTGAAAATTTCGAGGAAACTGAAGTAGTCTTAATAAGGCAGTGAACCATAGACAGTTTGTGAGCACGTAAAAGACCATCTAAGTTGATGCCTAACATTCATATGAATAATTCATAATAACTGTTTTGTATCTTAGCAAAAATCTTGTATCATTACAAATACACCAATTCCTAAAGAAGCAGCAATGGCCTCTCAGCAAGTATTTTGTATATTTTTCCTTTATTTTAATTTCCCCTTTTTATAGTAGAATTAGTCATATTTATTACAAGATGACACTAAGTCATTATTAATGTCTAATGATGACTTTTATACCTCTGGCTCCACCAGTAATTATTTTTCCATTGTGCATTACATATTTGCATAGAGTATAATAAAATGTTCTTCTGAAAAATAAACACCTCCAAGAATGAACTTAGTCAATAAGTAAAATGAACCTAACCTTTAAAACTAGAATAATAGGCTGGTCTGAGACTTCTACTTTTATTTTCTATTTTAATATACATTTTATATCTTTTATATTGTAAATTAAGTATGGCTTGGGAAATAATTTTAGGAAAAGGAAAAGGTTACTTCAATGTTCCTTTAGTTACTATATTGAAAAGAAATGCATGGCTCTGTTCTCACTGGGGGGCCATTCAGAATTTATGCAGCCTTGACATTTATCTTATGCCTGCTGTATTTGTGTCTGGTGTACAACAAGGCATTTCCCTTCTAGTTTGCTATCTGCAAATATACTTTAATAAAGCAAACCTGAAACATTTTATTTAGGCCCTGTAAGTCATTAGAACTAAGAGCAACTTTCTACAAGGAAAAAAGGAGTGTTTAATCTAAATCCAAACGTGTTGATTTGCATTTTCTTAAAAACATGTGCACAGACATCATACCTTTTTCTTTATCCAAATAGTAATTACAGTAAATACATATTAACTTAGAGGTAATATCAGATGTAAAAGGCGACTGGGCTTTTCCTGAAAATAGAGTGAAGCCCAGTGAGGAGAGGAGGCCAGTAGTGCCTTGTACTTCTGTACAGCTTTTATTCAAGTACTTAGTTTATAGGCATTAGTAAATTAAGCTTTAGACATATATTTATTCATGCCACTAGTTAAACAGGAGTATTTACAGGAGGAAGCACTACTCTGTGGTATTAGGCACTGCCGAATATTGCCATTAGACAGATAATTGTTACCCTCAGTTTACACATTATTATTTTTACTTTACACATAGGGAAACTGAGGCATTGAAAAGTTAAATGACTTTCCTATGGAAGGGGAAAAAAAGTCAGTGGAATAGCTGGGGACTGAACCCAGCTTTATTTCTGCTTGGATTTTTATACCACAGAATTTGCACTGAGCATAATAAACTTTATACCATAGAATTTTAGGAAAAAATTAAAGATTGCTACCTGAAACTCAGGATTAATAATGAAGATGCTGTACTTTCTTTCCATGTTTACTGCTACTATTGACTACTTACTTATATTCATGTTAAAGAACTCCTTATTCTATAAGTGTCCCACCGAAATCAATAACACTACTTGAGAAGCCTTATTTTGGCCACCTGGTAACTTCAGCAGTCACTCTTGTTTTTGCATCCAGCATAGAACGATGCCCTTCTGTACAATGCCTTTCCAGTCACTACCTTCAGAGGGGACCTGTGCTTCCAACAGTACCGCTGCACTCCACTCCACAGGTGTAATTGCAGCTTGTAGTAGACATACCTGAGCTAGCTTGAAGCCAGGTGGCTCAGCTGCTGATAGTGGTGTGGACTTTGCAACATGGAGCTCAATGTGGGCTAGCTGCCTGAATGCTTCCCAGGGTCCCTGGTGAGGTTTGCAGGCTGCTGCAGATTATCCTGTACAGCTGTAGCCATAAACCCATGGCTGGGAGTGCCAGTCAGTTGGCTGGTGTTCCCAGCCACACGTACCAGGTACCCAGCTTCCTACTTGCCAGTTCAGGGGGAGCCTGAGATCAGTGCAGGGGGAACCTGGGCTCCGCCTGCATCAGAAGTAGGACGTGATTGGGAGCCTATTCCCTATTGCCACAATCACCTCCTGGCATGGATGTGCATCAGATCCCATCATTCCTTCAACTGAACCTCCGTCAGTTACCTAATAGTAATGCCAGTGTCCCCTAGGGCTGTCTTAATCTCTGTTCCTCCTCTTCTTCCTCTCCTATCAGCTACCCCAAGAGCATGTCCTTGCATTCCCAGCTCCTTTGCACGCTTACTTCCTCACAGACCCCTTTTACTTCTCTTTCCCACTGACTGCCCAATCCTCTGCCTCAGCTTGATTAGCTACCCCAGCACTTGACCTCACTATCTTAGATCACTCATTCCCTCCATGGGAAAGTAAGTGTGTGGGTGTGTGAGAAGGAGAGAAAGATGGTATACAGAGAGGGAGCAGGAGTTTGATGCGAGTAGCTTGAGCAGATTAAATGAATGCCTCTGACATCTAACACAGCAGCATCAGTCTGGACTGCAGACTAAAGTCTAATACATTAACTAATTTGAGTTATTTCTACTGCCCTCTTATGCACCCACACACCCACAACAGCTATAACCTTGACAAACAAAGCCATGGCTTTACCTTTTAATACGCTCACAAACCCTGTTTATCCGCTCATGGAAATGTTACCTAATGTTGTTATCATGCATAGTATCTGTGAACCTTGTGGTTCCTACATGAGGCTGATCCAATTAAACCCTGTTTTCTGCTAAATTCCTTCCCTTAATTTCTTCCTCAGCCTTTTCTGATACTGTTTATCAGTCTTACTCTCCAGCATCTGCATGTCACAGAGCCCTACGCTGCATTTGCTACCTTGTGCTTCTGTCTGCCTGATTCATACAGGAGTATGAGTTCATATAAATATATTAGAGGCCCTCTGACTCTCTTGCATCTTTATGTATCTTATTGCCTATGATTATTGTGGGTTCACAGTGTTGGGATTCACCAAGGGTCTGGTGATGAGAGAGTAATTCTAAAAGCACTTCTAATCCTTACTTGCATATTAGAAGCTATTGATACATTCCAGGGGGTCAGTATAGCAAAATGAGCAGTGAACCACAGACTTGCATCCAGTTTTGTAAAATCCTCTTCAAATCTCCAGATCAGGGAATCTGAACAACATGTGAGATGTGGGTGCTTGGGGTGAAATTCCTGTTATTTCTATTACAGCCAGTGCGATTGATGAAATAGAAGTTTATTTTCTTATCCAAATCCATACACAGGACAGGATCCAACATTTCTACCTAATGAGACCAATCAAAAAAGGATTGTTCTGCTTTCTTCTGGATGTCTTCAACAGTTTTGGGCCAGACTGGTCAGTTGGCAGCCTTTGACCATAATTATTAGGAGTTGATGGAAATGAAGCTTTTGTCAAGAATGTATTTCCATAGAAATAGCTTGGAGAGGTAAAAGACTGTCACAGGACAACATTTCAGGTTTCATACATTAAATACAGTTTGGAAAAATAACCTAAAATGACTGAGATGACTAGCAGGGTGAAATATGGCTCCATCTGAGTAAGGATGGCAAAACTGGAGCCTAAGGCCTAAGAAAAGATTTGAGGTAAAAAGGGAAATAAACTGTTTAAGTGCTGTTTGTTCACATTCTTGTAATGGTGGTTTGCTTACAGCTGTGTTGGGGAAGCAATATTCCTAGACTTCATAAGTAAAACATTGGGCCAAATTCATTCCTGCTTTGAGCCTGCATTTAAGAAAAAGCTTATTCTCACTTGGACAGGCATTATTTTGAGGGCTAAAGGAATTGTTTTCAGTTTAATTGACAAGAGTTGTCATGCTCCTACTACAGCACAATCCCCCTGAGTTCTTGAACAAGGGGCCACAGCTAAATTTTGTGATCTCTCCTGCAGCACTGGAGCATCTGGGCCTGCCAGGTGTTTGTCATAAATGAGAGAGTAGCCTCCTTCAGTTGTAGCTCAGCTGAATGGCAAACATTTTGTCAGGCAGACCATGGTAAGGTAAAACTCTTCAAGTGACTTCCTTAGGTTCTTCTGAACTATGCTGATTCCATCAAATACACCTCAAACTGAACAAAAAGACATCGGAAATGGCATATTCAAACTTAAGGGCACTGGTAAGAAATTTTATTGGAATGATGCAATCCACTTTGTGACTGGTTTGGTTGTACAGCCTTGTGGCAGCTCTGAGTTTGAAGTTGTGCACTATCCAGCCAGGTAGGACTGGGAGTAATGCATGGGCAGCATGTTTAATTTCCAAGGTACTGTGATGAGCTCCTTTATTGATTCAGAAACGCTGAGAAGGCATCCTGTAGAACTAGTCTAGGGCTCTCTTCCTGAAGGTCTATTTATACTACCTTGCTTGGCCTTAGTCAATTCTCTTCCCTTTTTAAGCTCCCTTTTTCCTGTATGTTTTTTAAAAAAGAGATCTAACTTGGTTCTAAGCTATGTCTGTGTCACCTCAACATTCTGGCATCCTGACCTCGGCATTACTCTACGACTACTCGATCGTCCACCAATATTGGACTGGCGTCACGTCTCGTTTTCATCATTCACCGTGTTACAGTTAGTTTGTTGTTTGTGTTATCCACTCAATGAGCTGTTGACCAGCCCTGGGACTAGG
>NW_017728947.1:86208621-86214179 GCF_001723895.1 Crocodylus porosus | reverse complement strand
CGTGTCTAATTGCCACCCCGGCCCACCGTGACTCTGGGGTTTGGTTCCCCACCCCGGGACAGTCTGGTTCACAAATGAATGCACAAGGAAGAAGGATACACAAAGGTTTCTTATTTCTTTTACCTGCTGTGCAAGAAGCAAACAGCTTTGCAGTCCATCTTACTTTCCTAAGCACTGTACTGCTATGGCTTATGATTCTAGACCATCAAGGTGCATCCAGGCAAGTGCGACCCTGCAGTATGTGGCACTGCAAACACATCTGCAGTGCCACATACCACACAGTCAGGTGTTCTCCGTGCTGCCAGGGTGTGCTGCTTATGCATGCACTGCTCCGCTTTTTTCTCTGTGGGTTTTTTTGACTCCTGGATATCCACAGAAAAAAAACCCAGCAGAGCAGTGCATACACAGGCAGCACATGCCACTAAAAAGTGGAGTCAGGCCACCCAGAGCTGTGCTGTGCCTGCCAGCCAGGCTCTGCCCAGCAGCCCCAGGGCTTACAGGACCCCATGTAAGGCTGCTGGGGCCAGCCCAGGGCTGGCCTCAGCTTCCCCTGCTGCCCCCAGGGTAACTTGTGTGCACCAAAGCACATGTGGCACAGGCATGTGCCGCTGCTACTTGTCCCCCAGGAACCAAACATCCACGCTTGTCTGTATGAGGTCTCAGGGGTCAAAACTTTTGGCCAATGTGTCACAAATTAGCCCATCCTCCTTGACTAACACTCAGATTCCCTTCCCCTGGCTGATCTGCTACTCTGCTCCCTACTCCCTGTCCTGTGCCACGTGCCTGATCTGCTGTTCTGCTTCCAGCTTCCCAACTCACCTGTCACTGCTTGCCCCGTCTCTGATGTGCCACATGCCACGTACGTGATGCAGACTGAAGTGCAGCTCCCCTCTGTAACTGGGAATGCTTTGCAGGTTGCGTTCTGAGTTGCAATGATCCCCACGACCAAACAGAAGTTCACTCTTAGTTCCAGGGCAGAGGGGAATCTAGCTGCTGGTGGCCCCTCCTCTCTCCTAGCTTGTCTCTGGTTTCAGAATGGGAAGGGTGAAAGAGAGCAGAGGGAGCTCATTCTAGGGGTTTCCCAGCTGGCGCTGGAGGGTGGGGTGGGTGAATTGGAGTCCTCCCATCTCAGGCAGAGCTCCAGTACACCCTTCCCACCCTCCAGCAGGGTTGAAAAAGCCCCTGACTGAACTCCCTTCACTCCTTTTCTGCCCTCCCAGCTCAAGGCTGGGTTGCGGCACAGACAGAAGTTGAAGAAGATACTGTTTTGAAGCATGTTCATCTGAACCCTCGTGCAATGATCAGACATTTTTTAAATGGTCTGCTGCCATGCACTTCTTTGGTCACAGCTATAGACTGCCTTCTGTGGCCAGATTGGGTGAAAACTGTCATTTCTGTCTGTACCCACAGAGGCTATACAGCCACTTGTGGCATGTACACTGCAAGTTGGGTACCTCAGATGTAAATCCCTTAAAAGGGAGCAAAGAGATGGAGCTGTGCCCTGGCATTGGTGTGCAGACATGTGTAACTACAAAGATTGGAGGTGTTACAATAGTTCTTAAGAATGGACCAGGATGCATTCTCTCTGGAAGTGCTCCCTGAAGGTCTGAATGGGATTGTATCTGTGGGCCTCGTAGATTTAGGTATGGGGAGAATGATAAATGCTATTACTACTTGGTGCTAATACTGAGCTGAATTGCAGTGTTAGGCTCTTATTAATATCTGTGATGTTTAGTTTTAAAAAAAACCTTGCTTTGCCGACACTGCAATTTGTATATTATCTTGTAATTGAAATGTAATCTGCTACCACAATGTCTTGACTAGGTCAGATCACAAATAAGAAAGGGCTTGAAAGGACAGGAGAGTTATAGCACCTGCACTTTCTTGATGTTATTTGTACCAAGGGTATTTGCATTCCTTGGGGATCCTTTAATACACTGAAATGAAAAAAAATTGTCTGCATGCAGTAAAGTATACACGATTGCATTGCAGTAAAAGTTGATCCTAGGAAAGGTTTAAATTCTCCTGGGTAAAAACATCTTCAGCAGAAACCAGTGCCTGTCTCTAGCTGATGTGAGAGTGTATTTTAAATCTGTAAGGCACTGCAATTTTTTTTATCTGTTACTACTAGCTGGTTGACTAACAACACTTGCTGACAAAACAGGTACTGATGAATTTGCTTACAGTGTCTGTCACTTTACACTGTGTCATTTGGGGTTATGCTGCAGCATGGCAGCGAGTGGTAAGATGATGCAATGTGATTTGGAGTTACGCATGTGAATATGATTTGAGACATTGAATATTTACCACAAAAAAGTCAAATATTTGTATTTGCCAGGATTTAGTCCAAGTTTAAGTCAGGGTCTAGTGGGAAAAGTATCCAGTTATGAGTGGCAGTTCACTGAGCTGTTGAAAAATACAGGCAGATTTTTAATCTCTACATGAGCTAGGATTGCTGAGTAAGTCTATTTACCTTTTAAAATGATAAAGTCATGTACACAGATTAGAATGTCACGATTGCTTTTACTTATTTTATACATATAGACCTAGTTGAAAACTCAGTACTATGGTGCTAATAAATGTCTTCCTAGGGACTGCAACAGAATAGCTAGCAGTTAATATGTTTAGAAATTGTGGCTGTCTTCCTTGAACTCACATGATACATCCTTTGTTATCTACATTGTTGTAACATGCACAGATTCTACTCAAGATGTAACCCTCATGTATTAACCACTATACAGTTCCTAGCATAAGGAGCTTATAGTCAGAGGTCTGGTCTGGCAATGAGTTCCACATGCCAGGGCTCTACACTGAATTCAGTGCAGAATTGTGGCTAAAAATCAGTCCCTCATTGCTAAATCCGTAAGCAGTCTGACTCAGCAATTCTGGGTATTTGTGGGTACTTCACAAGCGTGAAAGCCAAGCCATAAACGTACGCTCAACATTAGTAGAAGTGATATCCTTGTGACAAGCTGCAGAGCCACACAGAACACTGATTGATATTATTTTGTTCACTTTACCCTCTGCCTACTGGCCTATCTTCTTGGGATTTATTTTAAATATCAAGCTAGATAAATTGTTCAATTAGCTGCCTTTTAAAATATTTATTTAGAGAAATTATCCTCCAGAGGTGAATGTGCCTTCAAATCCAAAGAGGGCAATAGTTCTCCACCACTATTCTCTTTATGCTAAAAGATACACAATAGTCATGTCTTGTGAGCCTCTGGACTAGAAATGAGCTTTGTATTATTAAGAAGCTTTAAGCCAGTCCCTGGAATGACCCACTATAATAGACCTGTAAGCTGGTTCTGCCTTTTTAAAAAAATTATAAAAATAATCACTAAGTTATTTTTAGAATATCATAGCTCCCTTTGAGCTCAGCACATTTGGCTCATGATAATTAAGGCAACCAAGGCATAGTCACTAAAAACAAAATGTTGTAATATGTTCCTAAAATAGATTAATGGTAACATGTAGCATGGTAATGTGCAGGGAATAAAGGTTTTGTTAGTACCTGTTAGGAATGACCAAAATCCACAGTGAACAAGGATTAATCAGTTAACATTTGTAATATGTTATAAAGGTGTTTGGCATTATGTGTTTGGCCTGAAACACCATGAGCTTGGTAATAAATAAATCTCTGGAGAAGTTAAAATTAGAACCTTAGTAATTACTTCATGGTATGGATAGCTTTAGTTGAAGATGCTGAATATGAAAGGAAACTGTTTCCAGGTAGTAAAGCACCCCAGCTGAGTTTCTGGATTTTTTAATGAGCTTGCTCTTTGTAGTCTTTACAATGTTTGCATCCTGCTGTTGATTACAAGGGTAGCTTGGAGATGTATCCTTGTAGCATTATAATTGGTTTTATTGACACACCTGTCAAAACCCCCCAAATAGACTACAAGGAGCTCTGAATGAGCTGGTAAAAACACTCATTCATAATTAATTAATTCAGTGATTCTAAGCTATCTTTTATTATTAATATTGTTGGCACATGTTTAAGAAGCCTTTGCAAACTCAATGTCTTTCCTATTTTGATGCACCCCTTTCTTTTCTTCTGAACACTTCCATCATTAGCTAACAGTATGACATGCTAGATGCAGTTAATTATTCAGCACTGATCATAGTGCATTTGCCTGATTATTTCTTGCTATGAAAACTGAACTGTTGTCATGTTTCCATATTCCCTTAATTTTAACCCATTTTTACATGGTCCTCAGGCCTGATTCCACACAAGCTGTGTGCACCAGGCAGGGGAGGGAATAGGGCAGCTACCAACACAACCAGTTACTATCCTTGGAAAGCAAAAAGCTACTGGATGGTGAGTGTGGCCATGAATGAAGTTCAAAGCTTCTCAGTCTTCATTCCAAGCCCTTTGTGAAGTGGTACATTAGCACTTCCCATGCTGCATCAGCCACCTACTCGGCTTTCTTCACTAATGACCAGACTTACCAAGAAAAAAAGTATTCAAGGGCCAAAGGACTTTGTCCTGTGGATTTCATACCCAAGTTTTCTTTAGGGAATCCTAAGGATACAGGACTCAAGGACAGAAGTTACACATAAACTGGTTTAAGTGATCAGAAACTAGTTTAGACCTGTAACAGAACATAAGTTCAGTGCACATAAAACCAGTTTCAAAATGGCCAAAACCAGTTTGAGATTAATCTGGTTGAATGTAGTATCAGACTTAACTGATTGAGCTCAAAACAATTTATGGAACTCCTGTCCCAGATATCTTGTGGTTTAAGCTAAACCAATCCCCCAGCATCCTGGTATACCCTGCGTGGGGTGAGCAGCAGCACTGAGGCTTAGAGAGGTGGCCATGGCTCCCCAAACCCACCTAGCACTGCTGCCACTCACCCCATGCAGTCTGTGGCAGCTCTGAATGCCTCACCCTGCCCCGCTCCTGCCTGCAGTGCAGCCCCCCCCTGCCGGGGAAAGGCTCATGGTCCTGGGAAATCATGAGGGGGGCTGCTTCCCCCATCACAGTCCCTGTCCCCTCACTGCTCCAGGGTCAGGGACACGAGCAGAGGCTGGCCAGCATGGCCCCCATAGGTGAGGGGGCAGGGTGGGGCAGGGAGTCATTTCTCCATTCTCTCTGGCATCTACTGGAAGGGGCCGAGGGTGAGGGGGGAAGCAGGAGGAGGTATCCCACCACTTGCCCTGTGCAGGGAGCAATCAGTGGCAGTGGTAGTCTGGCCATGCCCCCACTCCTGCAGCAATCAGGGAGCACCAGGTAGACCCTGGCTGTGGTCCATACTGGTGCAATAGGTAGGAGATATTATTAAACCCCCTCCCTGGTCAGTGCACTTGAGGCTACTGTCAGGGCTGGCCCTGTTCCTGCTTTCCCCCCCCTCCCCAGCACAGCTTCCCTACGGCTGAGGGCTTCTTTGCAGGTTAGATTAACCTGCAAAGATTAAACCAATTCAGGCTCTGGCATTTTGAATATCTGTCCCTAGCCCAACAGTTTCATAGATTTCATAGACATTAGGGCTGGAAGGGACCTCGGGAGATCATTAAGTCCAGCCCCCTTCCCATAGGGCAGGAAGTCAGCTGGG
>NW_017728947.1:86168712-86208610 GCF_001723895.1 Crocodylus porosus | reverse complement strand
GATCGCTTCCTTGAGAAGCAACCACTCTTCTTGAACTCCCATCTCCCTGGGGTCATGGTCCCTGAGGGCCTGACCGACTAGCCTCTTGAGCTTATCAAAGTCGGCTTTTCTGAAGTCAAGGACTTCTGTGTTGCTGACTGACTTGCCAGCTTTACGGCGGATTTAATAAACATCAAGTAGTTTAGCAAACTGTTGTTTTCCTGTTGACTGGACTCTGTGCTGGAAGCTTAGACTTTCTTTGAACTTATGCTTTCACTTCAGTGGTTCTCCTGATGTAGTTCAAGTTTGATGTGGTGTTCTGTATAGTCCCATTTTTAAAAGACTGTGGCATGGGAATTTGGGCACTTCCACTTTCCATAGCTTAATGCTCAGCATCTTTTCCTGACATCTGGCTGCTATTTCCCTCCTTGTCTACTTGTTTTTAAATGGTTTCCAACTTGCATCTTGGACCTCCTGATTCTGCCCTTGCTCAAGGGATATCTTTGGTACCTCTGCTTGTGTTGTTAGTAAATTCATTTGCAGCCTAGAGAGTTTCTTCTTGCTCCTAGGAGCCAGTGGGCAATACCTCCCTCATTCAGGCACCTGAACTTGTGTGAGTGAATGAACTTCTAGGCTCTGTAGAGTACACGATTCCTGTGACTGGACATCTGGCTTAGCAGTGACAAATGTCATAGCTGCTGTGTTATAGATGCTATGTTATGGGTACCATACCATAGATATGCTGGCATTAGAGATGGAACATGACTTCATTTAAAACTTTACTAGGATGTAGGACCTGACATATACTCCTGAATGGGACACTTCTCAGCCAGAAGGTACTTTTGAGAGCCCCTCAGTCTTACCTTGAGATTAAAAAAACAAAACAAAAACAAAACAAAACTAAAATGAGAACGTGTTGTTGGAATGTGCAGGGGAAGTGAAACCACTAGTATATAAAGATGGGATATGTCTAAATGAAAAATGGATGGAAGAGAAGACCAAGCATCTGCTTGATCTCATAAACAAGATCTAAGTTTATATGACTCCAAGAAGACTCCACTGTATGGGAAACATAATATAATTCTTGGCATGAGTAGGAAACACATGGATCTTGTGGGCGTGTGGAGGAGGGTATTGACAAGATACATAAGCAGTATCAGAGGAAAAACAAAAGCAAGAGCCAGTGGCTGAATGCTGAAGCCAGGTGAGCTCAAATTAGAAGTAAGGCACAAATCTTCAACAGTGAGGATGACTAACAAATGACCAAGGGAAAGTAATAGGTTCTTTTTCCTTGACATTGAGAATGGATGCCTCTCTGGAAGATCTGCTGTAGTCAAATGGATTGGTGTTATTAAAGGTGGGACTGAATGACACTGAGGCCTGTACTATGCAGGCAGTGTAAGAGTTGTTTCTGGGTTAAAGCTCTCTATGGATAAAGGAAATGGGGTCAGTATCTGGGCTCTTGTTCTATACCTAAATAGTAAATAATTCCTGAAGTGCCTTGTGACTGCTGAAACTTCTTGTGTAGTCAAAAGAACAGCTGTAGACTTTGATGGCTTTAGCTACCATTGTGGTTTGCACCATTGTTAAAATTTCAACACTTCCATCATCCCAAACACAGTCAGCTTTTAAAAAGCATCTCCCCTTTGAATTCTCCAATAATTCACTATAAGGTTATTTTAGAGGTTGACTGGAATTTGGGGTATAATCATGGGTTAAGCAGCTCTGACCTGGGCACATGTCTAAAGCCTTAGAGAAATAATCAAATAGCAGAGCTGACATGAGTGGGGACTTACTGTGGAACAGCAGACGTAAAATAACTATCCAGGTGACATCTCTTACCCCATGGTAAGCAGAAGCTAAAGTTGAGCAATTTAGCTTCATTTTGTTTGGGGGCTGGATTAAGCTGCTGTGGTTTAACCTTCACTTACCAAGCAGAGAAACAGAATGTTTATTGTGTCGCTTAGTCCCTGCCCCCTGTTAACTTGATGAAATATGATTGATTGTGTATTCCTTGCTTGTAAAAGCATTTGAGACCTCCTGGTGATCTGATGTTTCAGTTTGCATAGCATTAGTAATGATGCCTCGGGCATCCTTCTAGGAAGCATCATCTTGAAAAGCAGCACCTTCTTTCTGGGATACCATCTTCCCACTGGACAAAAAATAACTGTACTTTATTCCCTCTCAAAAAGCTTGTAGATACTGTACTGGCTGGAGCCATGCTACAGGTGAGAGGATAAACAACTGCGATGTTATGGAACTGCTGCTTACAGTACTAAGGTCACACCATCCTGACATGATTCTCCCACAGAGATGGATAGTTTCTGATGCATTAAGTTATGCTATGTCATACTAAATTAACTGAAGGCAGTTTGCCCTGGAGCCTTCTGATCTGCCTGCTCATTGGAGCTCACACTGAATTAACATAAAGCAAAATCTGAACATTCTTCCACAACTAACAGAATGCTAAATCAGCTGCTGTTTTAATTGTGGCTTTGTTCTCATTACCATGTTAGATTTAATTAGAGTGCATGCTAGTCATAAGCCAATATTAGAATACGCTTTTCGGGGAGCATGAAAGGTCATCAAAGCAAATAGCTATTGCCTTCTGAGCAAGCGAAATCTGAATGCAGCCTGCAAGATAAATGTGGAGTGGCTTCTAGATGTTGCACATTAAGGATTAAAACCTTTTAAGTGCCAGAGTCAGAACTATATAACCACATTTTAATTAAATACCTCCTAAAATAACTGAAGTGTGTGTGTCACACACACACACACACACACACACACACACTCAAGTAAAACTGTGACTATAAAGGCCCCCATCTACACATACAGGTATGGGATCATGTGCAGTGCACACATGATGGGATCTAATGTGCAATGTACACAATTGTGCCTCCTGCCATGCCACACATGTAAGGCAGGAGGCATGATGGTGGGATGTAGGAGGAGCCTGGGCTCCCACTGTATTGGCAAGAAGCAGGCTCCCACTGCTGAGAACCCTTCTTCTGAGGATGCTCCCAGCCATAGGGACCAGCAAAGAGTCCTGCTGCTGACCTGTGTGGCACAGCCGGGATTGAGAGTCGCATCAACTGTGGGGGCTCTTGGTTCATGGGGTGCTGCTGCAAGCTTTCAGCCCCGAGGCTGCATGTAGTACCCTGTGGCTGGGAGACTGCAATGGCTGTGAGATTGTATTTGCTACCATCTCCCAGCCACTGCCTGCAGTACACCCATGGGTGGGAGATCACAGCAACTGAGATCTGCCAACTTTGGAGGGGCGTTATGCTCCCCAGTGCCTGGGAGATTGCAACAACTGCAGTCTCCTGGCTGCAGATTTCCTACACATGCAAATCAAAGCGGGAGAGAAACCAGCTATAAAGTTAATACACATTTTTTAACAAAATCTTTATAGCCGGTTGGACCTTTTTAAGACACCATAGTTAATTTGCACCTATATCCAGTCTAAAGTTACTGTGCAATTAACAAGGTAATTACATAATAGATGCAACATGTAGAAGGGGTCTAAATATATGGTATCATTTCACTATCCCAAATAGTCTATTAAGTTGATAATACAATAGTTAAATATAAAACTTGTGGATGAAGTACTGTTACCCGTTTCCATCCAATTTCAGGTAAGTCATTTAAGCTTCTTACAAGCATTTAAAATTATGGAAATGAGGTCTAAAATGTCACTGGAGTACTAAGCTTGGAATAAACATGCCTGTCAAAAAATTGACAAGAAGTCTGATAATTCCCTTAATTCAGCACTGCAGACCAAAAATGTATTGCTACTGGCCTTTCTCTTTCTCTTTTCAGCAGAAAGTGGAATCTTTTGGCATCCTAGTGTATCTCTTAACTTTTCCACAAATTATCTGACAACGTAAAAAGCAAGTTGGAAAAAACTTTTCCTCTGTAAATGCTCTGCTTTCTATTCTTGCAGATAGCCTCTCCTTCACTTGTGATTCATTCTTATTTTGCTAGTTGTGTTTGTGCAATTTGCCCAATTGTTTTGTTGCCAAAGGAGTGTTTTAAACACCTAAAAGGAGGACAAAATATTTAAATCGTGTTTAAAAACATATTTCAAGACGAGCTGCTTTAGAAAGTGCTTCATCAGAGTACCATCTTTAAACTGAATATCAACTGAAAATTTTGAGGAGTAGTACAAACTCCTCAATGCCAGGTAAAAGAAGTTCTTACCACTCATGAGAACAAAGGGATAGTGTGACCTACCTAGCTGTTGTCATGCAGTTCATAAGCCACACTAACTCTTTCGAGACTACCTGAGGGCTCTACTACGCCATCAGTTCTTAAGCAGAATTCCACGTTAGTGTTGGGCGTAGAACTCAGCTTCAAGTGAAGTCATGACATGGCCCTGAGAAGAGATAATGTAAGCTTCAGCAATAACAGTTAGAATTACTTAAGTTACGTACTAACAGTTATTACTTTCAGAATTCCAGTTTAGCCAACTTGTATCAATACCGGCTCATGCAGGTGTGACAGTTAGATTGTTACACCTGCTGTATACTCCCAAACAGCAGCCCTGCATTGCCTTTTAAAGTTGCTAAAGTGCACATTTTATACATACCCAACAGGCTTGCTCTGTGCATGTACAATTACAAATTCCCTTCTGCAATTGGTGTGGTTTCTTTAACACAAAAAACTAAGGCTTTGTTAACTAATTTAGTTTTCCACATTTTCCCAAGAAATTTAATGTAGGACAGACTCTGCCTCTCAAAACAAAACTCCCAATTGGGCTATATGGGAAAATTAATTCATAAGAAATTATAGAAGTGAAATACCAGAGGAATCAGTCATTACTGTCAGAAGTAGACTTGGATAAAAGAGAAAACAAAGGAGGAAAAAATTGGAAGCTCTCAAATTGTTTCCTGCAGTTTTCAATAATTGGCCCCTTTCAAAAACCTAAATGGAAAGGGAGACCCTTCAGCTTTAGATGTGGCAAAAATAAAATTGCTGGCAGCCTGCTGGAGATCAGCAAGGTTATTTAAAGACACAGCAAGAAGAGGTAGCATATCCTATGGGTACTGAGTATACTTCTCATTAAAAAACGCTCTAATGCCAGTAAAACATTCTACCCGTCTTGCTTATGGGGACAGTGCTAAACACTCAAGCTTCTGTTTCCTTCATGGCATATTACAATATTACTGTGGACCCTATTCAATATGTTCTAAGCATTCTCACTCTCATTAAAGTTAACAGTATAGCAAGAGTATACACATTTTAATATTTAATATTTAACACACCCAGTATAGTTGGTATTGATATTCTATGTTTCTCAGAAAATAAAGATTAGAACATTTGAAGCCATCTTCATAATGCTAGAGACAATATAATTGTATAAATTTTAATTTATTTTACACCAAAAGTACATCAAGGAAAATATATGTTTGGGGGTTTTTTTGCTTCAAGTGTGCATTTTATATATAAACTACATTAATAATTTAGTTTGTATATTTTAATATTAAAAACTTAACCTGTGAACATATAGTATCAAAAACCAAGCTTGCAAGGCAATTATGAAACATTTTTTGCTTCATGTTGGTTGATGGACTGTCAGCCAGGAATATTAAAAACCTGGTTTACTTGCAAAAGAGTCAGGAAAAAATTCTTTTAAAAGCTTCCTTAATAGTAAAGGGTCAATTCATTACTATGTGATAGCTCTTTCAATGCAAGTTCTTATTCTTTACTCTCATTTTTATGAAGTGTGTCTGAGCCATATTAAAAAATGAAGTAATTTAAAATTCATACAAGTCACTTCAGGATTCCCTAAACCTCTTCTGGTACCTGTACTAGTTTCTATGGCTCGTGGATTAAAAAGATGCCCATGTATAATTCTCCGATATGTTGTAAACATGTTTGGTGCTAGCTCTAGTGGAAATCATTTGAGCTTTTAACTTGATAAAAACATTGAGTCAAAGCATGGCAAAATGCTGTTCTAACTGTTTGATGAGCAGTTGTGTATCTACATGATCTGGAAATGCTTCTTTTGACTTCTGAGCAGCTATGTAACTCCTCTGAAGATCCCCAACCTGCAAGAAACAGATACATGAACTGTCTAGACACAACCATTGCAGTATTTATTGCATAGCTCTGAGCACTATATATTTTGGTCATGATGCTTCTCCCACAAATGTTTATGAATCTGATCCCAAGGCTAAAAAAATAAATGATAGAGGCCCACACACTAATGCAAGTGAGGGTTACTGGATGGAAAGGGACACGGTACAACAGGAGACTTCCATGTCATTTCCATACCACACAACACAGTGCCATGACTATTTCTTCAGAAAGGTTTTTGGAGGGAGAATTTGAGATCAGATGACCAGGGTCCTGGCTAGAGAGCCTGGGACTATTTGTAAACCATTGTTTTAAATTGGTTATTTGGGACTAACAATCCAATTTTACCTAATTCAGGTGCAACTTCTATAGGTACCAACTATGTAAATAGGCCATGTGCATGGAGCAGGTTTTGGTTCCCTGCAGGCATGTCTACATATGCATTAATGCACTGTTGTTACTGCACATTAAGTTTAGTACCTCTAATATGAGGTATTAACTAAATGCACTGTAACCAGAACATGGTCTTTTTGTGATGCTTAATGCGCAGTAGACAAATTTTGCTGTGACACACTGTGAGGGAGAGAAAGAGCCAGCAGGCTCCTTGGCTCCCAGGCTGAGCGAAGGGCCAGTGGCCCCAGGTCCGCAGCCCCAAGGAGCCAGGCAGAAATCCCCCTTACCCAGGTGTGTGGGGAAGGGAGGGGCTGGTACTCCCTTTGCTGACATAAGAGAGAGGCCGGGGCTGACAAACAGGAGCGATGCGGAACCGGAAGGAGGACGTGGAGGTGATGGAGCACACCGGCAGACGCTGCAAAGGACGCTGCGAGCAATGCTGAGTGCTGGTAGGAACCTCTGGAAAAGGGCAAAGCCCCAGCGGGTTTTTGAGCCCGGTCTGCTGGCCCCTGCAGGGCATAGGACTGTTTGTTTACCAGCCCGGTTGGATGGAGCCTGGCTGGAGCTGAGTACCATAAAGACCCTAATAGAAGGGCACTTTTTGACTTTGGGTACCGTAGTCCCTGTAATTGGGGCGCAGCTCAACAGTGAGCTTGGACTGTGAAAGGGAAAGTGGATTAAGCCCTCCAAAGGGGCTCTTCAAGAGCCAAAAAAGGGGGTTCGACCCCACAGAGGGCAAGTTTGTATTGGAGGACGACCGCAGACTGCTGGAGCAGCCGCACCGATCAAGGGAACCCCTTTTTTTTGGTCGTAGGACTTATTTTGATTGTTCATTTTTCTTTTGTGGATTACCTGAGTGACATATGGATACGTGGCCAGACCAGATGGTTGGCCACCACCCGGTGGAACGGGCGAGGGTGTAGGGGCGGTGGAGCCCTCAGAAGCTTGGGACCCAAGTGACGCCGGTGAGACTCATAATTGGACTGCACGCGCCGGACATCTGAACCAACTCCGTTACCATCAAAGTCATGGCAGGCGAAGCAGGCGCATGTGAAACCCCAATTAAAAGTGAGGATACACTAGGCGACGGGCAGGCGGTGCCTGAACGGTCCGCGGGCATTGGTGACATCCCGACACACACTAATGCACAGTAGAATTAGTCTACCGCACATTAAGTGTCTCATGTAGATGTGCCAGCGAAGTATGGAGAGTCACTGGCTGCCTATACACATGCTCGGAGGTGGGGGGGTAAGGAGGGTGTTTTCATTAGAAAGGTTCCCAAATCTCCACTCTAATTAAAAAGTCTCACCAACAAGCTTTAGTTAAAGCATCCCTGTAGCCATTTTGAAACATGGCGGGCTTAATACATGTGATGCTGGAGTGTTCTAATTAAAACGCTAACGAGCATGTCTATAGGCACCCATTTTTACACTGTACCTTGTGCTTCACACTGGAGAAGGTATATTTAATAATTAGGGGTTTATTTTTACTTTGATACTTATACATAAGCCTCTAACATCAGGCAGCCCAGCACTTACTAAGGAGTGTAGCCTTGTATCTAAATTTACAAGGAGGTAGCCAAGGCAAATAAATACCTTACAGAACTCGAGGACCTACACAAGCTGCTATTTTTAATGCTACTGAGGATGTCATAGATTTTGGACTTGAGTTTGACAGAAGTCCGAGTTCATGCTGTCGTTTGTCTCCTAATCCTAACCCATAACATAAATGTTGTATCTGGAAACTTTTCAACAGAGAACAGTTCTCTGGCTATGGACAGACATAACATTTAAAATGTTTTAAATAGCTATTATACAGACACATGTGCCCAATAAAAGGCTCTGAAGCATGGCAAAAATGTACCTGCTGCCTCCAGGTACTACTTTGTACTATTTCATTTTGGAACATGTATACTTTAGGTTGGTCCTCTAGGCATCCCACAATGCAGGGGTTCCCCACTGCCCCTAGTTTCATAGCACTCTGGCTGTAACAGTGCCAGGAGTACTGATTGGTGAGCAGGGAAACAGAGCCATAGGCCCAGCCATCCACCTATTGCAGTCTCTGTCTGGAGAGCACCATTGCTATGTGCTGGCACAATGCTTTTCAAGTGCGCTGGGAGGGTTACAGCACGGGCTGTCCATCTGTCCATAGCTGAAACGTTCCATTTCTGAAAATTTTAAAGCCCCATCAAACTGAAATCTTTCAAATATTATAAGTGTCTGTGGCCACAGTCTTGCATTTCTTTTCTAACTACCTTTTGCCAATTTACCTTTTAATTCAGTAACTGAAATGCCTCCTATGACAGAAGGTAAAAAGCAAAATTCAAAGGCAAGCAAGCTTAAAAACAGAACACTCTTCTAGTCAATAAAATGTGGCACAAATCATAGAATCAGAGAAGTGGGCTGGAGGGGACATCCAGAGGTCTAGTCCAACCCCCAGCCTGAGGCACAATCATCCCTAATCAAACCATCCCATAAAAACCATAATCTAAACTTTACATAAGGTTACCATCAACCCCGACACAACACAGGCCTAACACCCTAACCTGCCACAGGTAAAGTGGGGGAGCCACAGCAGCTAATGTTTTACTTCTGTGAAATGTTGTCAATATAAGCTCAAGAGATCCTAGGTAGAGGCCGTGCCCCCCACTACAGAGGAAGGCAAAAACCCCACAGTCCATAACAATCTGTCCAGAGGGTAAAATTCCTTCCTGACCCCAAATATGATAATTGATCTGACCCTGAGTGGAGTGGCAAGACTTGCTAGCCAGTAACCTAAATAATTAACATTACTTAATTATTAACTAAATTATTTTTTAAAATGAAATATTTGTGTTTCACTAAGCTTATGCAACATTAATAGAATTATTAAAGTATCTGTAAAACAAACATGATCAAAAGAAAGCTTCGAATGACACTCTCAGTTCAAAGTCCCTCTCTGTTACAGTATAGACATACCAGTATTATCTAAAGGTTAGACATTTTGTTTCTTTCTCTACCTCTTCAGAATCCTGTTGCATGAAAAACAAGATTTGTTCAGCTTTTAGATAACAGAAGAATAAAATAGCATGTTACCTTATCAGAGAGAGTCGCAAAATTAAAATGGGGCTCATACATATGAGGTGCTAAAGATGAAGCCGTCTGTAGCAAAGCTCTTGCCTATGTGGATAAAAGCATAAATATAATGAAACACATGGATTGAGGGGGGAGGGGAGGAGGGACGCGAAGAAACAGCAGAAGGATAAAATGAGAATAATCTGTTCTGTAAGCACACTGTACTGTGTTTTCCCATAAGCCTTTACTAATATAACGCAGTCTTCAAATATACATGAGCAACATTCTCTAGTACATGCAGCATAATATACTTTAATAAGATTGAAATTAATGAAAGCCTTGCCTGAGTTAGCAGGACAGGAGTGGATCCTTAATTATATAGGCAGTGCGGTACTAAATATCAAAATAAATTACACATTCCTCCAGGAAAACTGATTTTAATTCCTACTGGACCTGGAAGTTACCCTGTCTTAAACATTGCATAATAAAGTAATAAGAGTTCTTTAAAAACTAAACTCTTATCCTTTGAAAAGGATGATTTCAGATGTCTTAGTAAATATATTCCCATTGGGTTTAAGAGATTTTCTCCATTTATTTTGCTATTACTTCCCTCCAAAACAGGCTGCTGTAAGTCAAAGAGGCCTGACCTGAGTGAAACAAAAATGAACACATATCTGATATTATGCCATTCCTCCTCCAT
Organism: Crocodylus porosus; assembly: GCF_001723895.1. Lineage (NCBI taxonomy): Eukaryota > Metazoa > Chordata > Crocodylia > Crocodylidae > Crocodylus > Crocodylus porosus. The sequence goes on along the minus strand of NW_017728947.1, from coordinate 86,198,404 downwards.
TCTCCCAGCAGCTTTGTTCCTCTATATTGGTAGGAGATTCAAACTGACAAGAATTCTACTCTCTACAATGTTTGGAGAGCAGATTTCTCATCACTTTGTCTCCCAGGGGCTCACAAGAATGGATTCAGCAGGAGAACTGAAGGATGGCAAGATGTGCATGTAAGCATCCACACTGCCAAATGACCCAGCATTCTGGTTTGTTCAGCCTAAATAGCTAGGATATTAAGACTTCTGGCAAGCTGACAGCAAAACCATTTTATGGTGGGGGAAGCCTTTGGGGAACAGATTTTTAAAACAAATTGTTAAAAGGATTTTTTTGAAGTTGTCAGACTTGACAGGGTACTATTAAATATTGAACAGTCTGCTCAGTAGCCATCAGGCATCATCCTCCTCACTGAGAAGTGAGTTAGTATTAAATCTAATGAAAACATTAAAGCAGTACAATGACTACGCCTATATAAGGATACAGGGTGCTGCAAGTAATGCCACAATCGTAGCGCAACAGAAAGGTCAACTTGTGATTCATCTGTTTTCTTATAAGAACTTTGTTGACATATGAAATAAAAGGTACTCTCATCAGAGAGGCTTCTAAGCAATAGATGGCTATTTTTGGGGTGATACGGGGAGAGGCCGTGAATTTTTTAAACCTTAACAGTATGATTTGGTACCAAATTTTACACCTTTGCAAATGTCTCCCAACAGTCAAGTTGTTCCATACTTTGAACAATTCTGTAACTTACTGTTTGTCAAATATAGCCAACTTTGGCTACCATCCTAGAAAAATGTAATAGCTTCAAATGTTTAATTACTGAATTTTATCTTCATTAGATAGCCCTAAACATTAGCCAATTATTTCTTTGCTATTCAATTTAATAATGTTGTCAGCAAACTCATTGCGTATTTTCTTTTCTGTCAGATTTATTTCCTTGATGCTTCAAGGAAACAATTAACTACAAAACTAACAGCTGCAAAATTTCATGGATTACATAGGCCAGCAAATTTTTCACCATTACTGCCATTGCTGTTACACAACATACTAAGTAATGAGAAAAAGTTTGGTCTATACACACTGTAATGAAATACATTTATATGGGTAAAAAACAAAAAAATAACATTATGATTGTCATCCCTTGTTTTCAAGTCGTAGACACTTGCTACCTCTCCCACTGTGACTACATTTGCGATTCTAATGTATATATGTTGTCTGAATATGAAACAAACTAAAACTGAACTTCATGTGTCACAGTATATATCAGTTGGAGGATATAGTTAAATGTTACCTTGGTGATTGCTAGAATACTTGCTGATTAGAAGGCAATTCACCTAAGTACTGTACATCATGCTGTAGTTCATGTATGCATCATAAATCCAGCAGAGCAGTTTTGCAGCTAATGCAAAAAGATTAATAGACCTTACTGAGGGCCTAACTAGGGTGCTGCCACAGAGTACTTAAGGCACTTTGCTCCAGAATTGGGAGGCAAATTTAAGCCTGGTTTTGGGCTCACTGAAGGCTGTTTTCCCCCCACTTCTCTAAGCCCCATCCCTTCACTGCCTTACTCATCAACCCACACCTGGAGGCATTGGGGCAACCAATTCAGTCAGACATGCTTTTTATATTACTTCTTTGGTCTGCTGCTTATTACACTATCTGGCATGTAAGCCCATTGGGGACTATTCTAATTACTTTTGCATGTAAACTGCAGGAAAGTCAATGGTATGTGTATCACTACATACAGATACATGCAACATGCTATATAGATTGGGCAAGCTGAGTAAACCAAGCTCTCATTGACTTCAGGGATGCTAGAAAGAGCCTTGCCTGAAAGCATACAGTTTCTGTAAAACCTGTCATTTTTTTTGGATTACTACACACATTCTCACGTGAAAACATGCTATTATTTAGTTATGTTCAGGGTCCCAATGGTACAAAGGTACCCGTAAAATGGTGGCTATCACTGTATATGAATTTCTATATATATATTTCCAGTGCAATAGCACAGGCTGTTATTAGTGTTGGGTTTTCCATGGTACTCCATATAAAAAAAATACAATTTATTTAAGAGACCGATACCAAAGTTCAGATTTCTGGCTGTTAGCGACTTTCCTCTTCAGTAAGGCGTACTGAAAGCCTTGCCACTCACATTTCACAGAGATGCTCACTTTCTATCTCAGCCAACAACTTGTATTTATTCTATTGGGGTGCCTACTCCATTAAATTATCCATGGGATAATTTGGATGCTCTGATTATTCGGACCACACAATTTTAATCTTTTTTTTCCCTTTCTGGGCTACCATTTTTATTTATTTTACAAAAAAACCCTGCTAGTTTCCCCATCATTGTCAACTCTGTGTTCCTGTTGGTGAAAAATCTTGCTAATGCAAATAAAGAGATGGGACACCAAACTTAGAAACAAGGTTTAGTCCCCCAAATCAGGAGCCAAATTCCTTTGACAGCTCGGTCATTTGGGCAGTTCTAACCACTCAAACTTAAGAAAAAATTTCAAGAATCAGTGTGAGGGGAAAGCCCACTTACATATTTTAGGCTGGCAAGGCTCCCATGAATGCTGGCCAGGTAACTTGCAACATGATCATCCCAAGTCACCAGACTGGGAGGATGGTTGCCCAGATATCCTGATCTGAACCTGGCATCGTTTCCCGAGTGTGCTGTCTGATTAAATGCTGGTGCTACTTACTACTAGACAGTCAGCCTCACTTGTGTGTTCTTCTGTGAACCAATCAAGTCCCTGTCACTAAGCCTCATTTTTCTCCCCTGAGGGCTAACCTGCTGCAAGTTCTCCCATGTGGAGTAGCAGGCTAAATCTGAACATTAAAGATAACAAAAATTCCCTGAGTTACAGTTGCTAGGACACCACTAGCACTGTTTGTCTTTAGTTAGCACCTGCTCTATCAGAACAGGGAAAGCCAGTGTGGCCTGCTATGAAGATCCAAAGGCTCTCTCAAAATAGATTTCATAGATTTCATAGACATTAGGGCTGGAAGGGACCTCAAAATGTGTGGCTGAGCTAGTCTTCACCTCCAAGCAAGTATATCTGACTGATTTTTTACTCACTGCAAACTAAATTTTCCTGAGAGCAAGGCATTACACGAGGTTTAAAACAAGCATAGATTTAAAGTTTGACACCAACCTGCTCAACGTGACCTTTTCGCATCTCCAGAACAGCCAAGTTGTTGTAAGCTTCTGCATGGTCATTGTTACTGGCTAGGGTAAGCTTGAAGCACTGGTAGGCCAAGTTCAGGTCCCCTATTCCCTAAAAAATAAGTTTTGTTTGTTTACTCATCAAAAAGTTGAATATTATATATATTTTAGGTTGTTTAGAAGATCATTTCATCAGATTTGCTGTTGTAGAATAAAATATTAACTTCAATAAGAACAAGAACTTTCTTACTAATTGTTCTCATGTATCTGTTCTTTCCTCCCTGTATAGAAGAAAGTGATCTAGGAGTGCTGCTTGCACTGTAGTTAGTGCAAACATCAATACCTCCTGTTCACTAATGTTTCTCTAGATCATTAATGCAAGTAATAAAAATGTTAGATCACCTTGAAACTGGCATTGGCAAATACCTACATCATGGTATGTTTTAAATTCTAGGTAAGTCAGACTCTGTATTTAAGGGTCTCCTCCTAATCCGACTGACTTTAGTCAAAGCACAGTCAGGACCTAAATAGTGAACACGTAATAACACAACAGCAGCATTACTTGGAAGCATATTCTAAGGCATTGTGTAACCCAGTTTGGTGTTCTCTTTCAAAATGAAAGAATTTTACCAAGAAAGCTGAGAAAGCTCTAGTTAATGAACATAGACCAATAAGTAGCATAAACAATTTTATGTTTTATATTTAGAAATTTGTATTTAAACTGTAAATTTCTGTTAAGAAAGTAAACAGTGACAAATCAGAGGTACACATGCCTTTTCATTAAGGCAGCGTTGGGTGGTTCAGAGAGGCACAAGCTTTTGTAGGGAACAACTTACTTTGTTGGATGCTATAAATGGACTCTTCAGTTTGGAAAGGAGAAGGCTGAGAGGGGATATGATAAAGGTATATAAAATCATGAAGGTTTGTGGACCTAGTGAACAAGGAACTGTTGTTCACTAAGTCTCAGCATACTAGAAGTAGGGGGCATCTACTGAAATGAGTAGGTGACATTTTTAAAACTAACGAGAAAGTACTATTTTATACAATGTGTAAACTTGTGGAATTCATTGCTACAGGAAGTGGTAGAAGCACATTGCCAGGTTCAAAAAGGGACTGTAAAAATTCATGAATGAGTGGCTATTGAACAAAATGGTTGAAGATGTTTTCTTTGGCATCTCTAACCCAATAAATGGTGGATGCCAGGGAAGGTACCGAATAGGGGATAGACTGCTTTACAGATGTCCAGCTCAAAGCTCTCCCCCCTGCAGCATCCACACCTGCCACAGTCAGAGACAGGGTACTGGACTACATGGACCATTGGTCTGACCTAATATGGCACTTATGTTATGACTTATGTTATGAAGTAGGCTTGTGCCTGTGAAAGCTTGTGCCTCTCTGAACATTTGTCTCTAAGGTGCCACCATCCTTTGCCTTCTGCCTGACTGCAGACTAACACAGTTAACTCTCTCTCCTGCCTTTTCATACATTACTCTCAGTTCTCATTATATTTCCATAAAAAATATATCCTACAGCATATGGCACTATAAAACTCTCATCTCTGTTAAGAAGTAGCTCCATTTTAATTTTCTGTTTCTCAAGTGGGATGGCACTGGAACAAGTTCCATCAAATGCAGTTTTGTTTGGATAAGGGTGTTTATTTCACCAAGATGTATGCCAGGCTCTGAAAGAATGAAAAATTATCCTCTCTTTTGGTGTTTTTCTGTGTTTTTAATTGATGGCAAACTCATAACTACTACGTGATATAATTTATTCTGTATTATATCAGACTTTAAACTGTACTTTCTTTATATTAACACATTCAGTCTATCATACCAATTGCTGCTATGGCATTGTTATAGTTGTATAGAATGAAAAAAACACTTAGAAGATATTTCAAATATTCATACCACAGCCACGTGTCCCAAATTGTACCAAACATCTGCTGCCTCCTCCTCATTTTCAGCTAAAGAAAGTGCACGTTCAAATGAGGTCAGAGTCATGTCATATTGCTGGGCATAGAAGCAACAAAGTCCCAAATTGTTGAAAAGTTGGCAGTTATAAACACCCATCTGCAGGAGCCGCCTGGTTTGAGAGAACATATCTGTTGTTTTATTTATTTTTTTTAAGATTAATTGCAAGAATGAATTCCATTCAAAATAGAAAGACTCCTCCCCACTCCTGCCCTCACCATGTCTCACTCTACCCCAACAGGATTAGGAAAGACTAGGCATATTACCTAACAATACTTGGAACTAAACCAAAAAAAAAAAAAATTTATAGCACTTGTGAATTAAAAAAAATCTGTAGTTAGTCTTTTGCTTGGTAAAGATGTATCATTTCTGTCTTGTCCCTTCAGTGGACTTATTTTCTGTGAACAGAATCAGATTATGCAAATTTTTCTGTGAAATTATAAAGTAGAACACTTTGACATTTCAAATATGCTGGTTCATTTGATTTTACTTTAAGTCATGAGTTTTGGCTATATCCTTGCCCTGATCCATCTCTTCTTTTGGCAGCTTTACCAGCTGAGCTTTATGAAGTCACTTCTTTTTACACTCCAGGGTGCTGGACCATGGTGCTTTTCAAAAGACCTTGCAACTCTTACTACAAGCTGTCATGTGCCTCCTGAATATGAATGGAGGTAAGAGTTGGATCCTATGGCTGCTTACAAAGGTTAACACCCCACCCCACAAGCCCCAGCACTTTAAAATTGGTGTGCTTCCATGCCAAGCCCAGCACATACCCAGAAGAGGCATCACATCAGTTGGTCTGGCTCACCCAATGTTTGTATAAATCAGGCAATTTTATAGAGCTTTTTTGGAACTTTTATCTAAAAGATGATTGAATCAGCTTCAGATAAAAAAGTGTCAAAAAGCCACACTGAAGCATCTGATTGATATGGACGTTGGGCAAGCCAAGTCCAACTAACGCAATGCCTCTTCCGGCAAAGCATGAAGTTTTTTTTGGAGGGAGGGGAAGGGGAGAGGGGTGTTGAAATCTGTAAGCAGCCTATGTTTCCAGATCACACCATACTTTTTTAGCCCCTTCTCACTTTTTTTTTTTAAAAGTCAGGTAATCAACAATTGTGATTCTTTTGTGTTTTGTTTTTATTTTGTATGTATAAAATGCTTAAATATAAGTACCATATTATTAGTATACAAGATGTTTTAGAGTAGGCATGCTGGTGATTATTTCTCTAGCTCTTCCACCCCTTTCTATTAATGCATTCAAGTATTTTTCTTGGTGATATCAGTATTAAAAATATCATTCTTAATGTTCATCTAACAGATGTACCTGTAAAACCGCAGTGCTATCTCAGGTTGGTCTGAATAAAAGTGGTTACTACCAATGCATGCAATGGCTTCCACATGAGTGTTGTCTTGTTTTAAGACATCTTTGTAGTACTCTGCAGCTGACGAGATGTTGTTCATTTCCTGAAAATAAAAAATTGCATTTATAAGATACTTATTTTGAAGCCACTAGTAATTCTTATTTGTATCACTTACGATAATCTTTATATTGTGTAATCTGCTGAGTTCATCAGAGCTCATAGATAAAAACTCCAAAGAACTAGCACCCTTTAAGGCTGACTTCTGTGTCCTGTTCGCTGAACATAAAGTATAACCTACATTTTGGCTTCATAGTAAAATATACACTGACTTAAACGAGTATAATGCCAGAAAACATTTTACTGATTCTAAGTCAAGGATTAATAGTGCACAGTTATGACAACTACATTTAAAGGTACATCTGGTGTTTTCCAAAGTCTGTTTACAATAGTTACTATGTGCAAATGCTATTTTTATACATTTATGCTATATTATACATGCCATGGCAACTCCAGCATTGTATGATAGTTCTAGGCTGCAGGACTCATACTCCGAATTGTTCACCCAGGTATACCCTCTAAAATTGTAATGTTTTGTGGAATGGTTACCTTCAAAGTACCATATTTTCTTACATATAATCCACACTTTCCCCCTACCCCTTGTACCTAGCTGGTGGAAATTGGGGTGTGCATTATATATGAAAAATGATGCTCACCATGTGTTCAGAAATTTGGCAACAAGAAAGCAGTGGCAACTTTAATTGCTGCACCTCTAGGAGGTTTGCAATGTCAAATTTCCAGCCTCATGAAGAATCCCTCAGGTCAGATGACATGACCCCGCACACCAGACTGGGCTGGTGCACAGGGTCGGTCCACAGCTTGACCCAGCACACTACATTTGGGGCTGCACACTGCATCAGGCTGGACTCAGAACTTTAAAAAATTCAGATAACATGGCCACAAAGACAATGATACAACTGTTATCTCAATTTTTCTCTCTCTAAATAACTCAAAGCACTTTAAAATGGAATTAGGTTTGTGCTTGGAGAACACAGGTGAGTTGGAAGATACCAGATACAGCTCTTGGACAAAGAAGGCATGATTTCCTTCTGCACATTTGTGTTTGATATAACATCACTACCATCTGTCAGCGTTCAAGGTACATCAGTACTCCTTCTTTTCATGATTGCTTTCTGTTTATGCAAAATGAGATCTTATTACATCTGCCTACAATGAAATAATTCTTAAAATTAGTTCTATTTAAACCCCCCTACTATTTAAGCAACAAAACATTTACACTTCAGTGATTTTTCCTAACTTAATTAATTCAAAGCAACTTATGGTACTAATAAAGGTAGCACAGATCTGCAGACTATCCTGCAGTTTAATCCTACCAACAAGCTACTGGTGACTAAAACATGTGTTTCTTCTGTTTTAGACCAATGAACTTTATGAACCATACACAAACCTGTCTGGAAATAAACCCACATTAAATCAGGTGATTTGTTTTTATACATCAGAAAAGGGAACACATGAACCATCTGGTATATCTAACTACTTGAACAAAAAAACCTGCAAAGAAATCTTGATTTTCATAGACACTTTTTTTTTGTACAACATAACTTGTGCTGTTAGCAATACAACATTTTATGAGTAATAAGCAGAGTGACTTTCTGATGACCATGCAAATATATTGAAATCCTACTACTTTTAACCTTCTCTGTGTTAGAGGCCACATAATATGCACATACCTCATGGATTCTGGCAATCCCACAGAGGAGGGTCACTTCTCCAGGAAATCGATCTAATCCTTGCTTGAAAAGATTTAAAGCTGTCAAAGGTTGATCCAAGCGCAAATACACCTAAGAAAATAAAGGTGTGTAAACATGTTGTCTAAATGCCATGACTTGTATGATTTTACAGCTCTCTGACAAAAATAAGAATCATCTGCGGGGAGGCAGACAAGCAATTTTGTTTGTGTGTACATGTACTAAAAGAATAGACAGAATACGTGTGTGTATCAATTTTGCGTGGTAACATATGTTCAAATGAAGTTCATATAAGCATTAAGGGAAAAATATTGGCAATTTTCACTACATCTTTTACTACAAAAAATACATTTGAGCTGCACAAGAGACATTCTCTTCTATAATTTAGAAAACTATCTACATTGTACACTGGTGCCACTTTAGAGATAGTAAATATTTACTTTAAAACTAAAGCATTATGTGATAGGATTTTTTGCCTTTTGAAAAAAACTGGTCTCTAGGAGTGATATGAGTGGAAAACCCATGAGGTTCAGTTTTAAATTAAGTGCATTTAAGGTTCATAAAATGAGAGATCAACATGAATAGTTACATTTCTTTAGTGAAATAGTGCATAGCACAGAAAAGCAACATTTGCAAGCTTTCTTCATTTTGTGCCTACAAGCCTTGGTCAGATTTAGACAAGATACTCTCTACTAGTTCAGTCTCCCTGGCCAGCAGCAACAGAAAACAAAGACAATGCTGACACATGCTAACTGTGATGAGTCCTGTAAATACCAGACTGAGGGCACTGACTGTCATTGCACACGCCATTTAAGTAGCAGTCAGATGGTGCAAATTTCAGATACTACTGCCCTTGAACCCACTTTTAAGTTGGAAATAAAAACATTTTGTAAATGAATCGCTCAAGCTATCCAAATCACCAGTGGCAGAACCATAGCTATACCAATGATTCTCAACCAGGGTGCCATGAGTTCCTTGTAAGGGTGCCATTCAAAGCTGCATAATATTAGCACTGTTGGGTATAAAAACCACCTACACATGATTTACAAAATCAACCTGTAAGACTACAAATAGGAATCCATAATGTCAAAAACATTCTGCCCTGTTGTGGCCTTTCTGAGTTCTTTGCAAGAGAAGAACAGCTCTAGTATTTTTCTGCAGTCAAGAAATGACTGGAAGCTAGGTGCTGGCATTTTCTAAGGGGTGCCTTCAATCTAACACAGTTGAGAACCACTGGGCTACACACATTTCGGAATGAAGCAAAATCTCTTGAGAAAGCTTCTTCTAGTGGAATGACATTTTAATATAATGCTTGATCCATCAGCCATGGAAAATTAGCTGGCATTGCTGCTCTCATTTAACATAATGGTAAAGCAGTGGAGCAAAGCACCGATAGTGCATCATATATTAAAGCACCGCAACTAGCAGCAACTCTACTTCAACAACTATACTTTTGGATATCCTATACAAAATTTTGAGTAGAATTCGTTATTGTCACAATTTTTAATTAACTGTATACAAGATATGCTACTTAATGCATACACAAAACAATCTTCTTTGAACAGTGATAGTGAGGCAGTTTTAAGGATGGCATACATTTCTTCAGGAAGGGGCTGCAATTTTAAGCTGATCAATACAAAAGCAGTGGTAATTGTAATACCAGAATCAGCGTAGTAAAGCTGGTATTTGCCTAGCATAGTGGTTCTCATCTTCTTTAGACTCAAAGCACCACTCAATAGATTTGAAGAACACCCTGATAGATTTGAGGAACCCCTGAAAAAATGCTAGGTCTTTGTTTTCACTCTTTTTGACTAAAGAAGAATAATTTAGCAATGCTTTTGTTGTAATGAACTCGGATTACAAGAAGTAAGAATTTTTTTAACATTATGAATTCCCATGTAAAGTCTCTGGGCATGTCCAGATGAGTGCACGTGTGTTATGTAGCAGCGCAGACCCATCTGTGGCACTGCAAACTGCACATGCTGCACATGCAGGCATTCATCGTGCTGCTAACCTGCAGTGCAGCAGGGTTTTTTTTTTAACACTGGGACATCCCAGTGTCAAAAAAACATGTGTCTGAAAAAAGCAGGGTAGTGCATGTGGTGGCAGCATGGCCAGCTGGAGACATGCTCCATGCGCTAGATCGCTGCTGCTAGAGCCCTAGCAAGTCCCCAGGACCCCAGGTAAGGCTGCTGGAGCCAGCCCCAGAGCTGGTCCCAGCCTCCCCTACCCCACCTGGGGCACTTGCCACACGCTAGGGCGCACATACATGAGCATTCCTTGGGGGCAAGTAGCAGTGGCACAACTATCTGCTGCTGCTGTTTGTCCCTTGGGAAACGCACATGCACGCTCGTCTGGATGTGCCCTCTTGGTTTATCTTGTGAATCATGTTTGTGCACCCAACAGTGCTCACTTTGTATGGTACCTCTGAAAGGATTTTAGGGCATCCCAGGACCAGTGTTCCCTCTAAGCTGCGCAGTGTGCATGGCTGCACAGGCATGCCTGGCAGTGTGGCATGAGCATACCCATGCAGCCACACACGCCACACAGCTTAGAGGGAACGATACCCAGGAGGCCATGGCACCCTGGCTGAGACTCACTGGCTCAGCATCTCTTCTGTTAAGATGAAAAAGTAATAGCTGCCTGGGAGGAAAGGAATAGGAAAGAATGACACTGACTTTTTTTTCTTTGGATACTTGTCTAGACCCTGACTGCACCAAGTGACACTATCAACTAAGTACACATTTTAAGCAGTGGGACACCAAGGGTGCCTATACATGAGCAGGGAGCCTGCTCCAACATGTCATAATTACTGATTAATCAAGTCTGCAGGAGCATGGTAATTACTATGCTCCAGCAGCCTCTGGAGTCTCATGTATCAGCATCCACACTTCGCAAAATGTTGGTGGGGTCGCTTTATCTAAACCTTGTTGAATGAGCTGTAGATAAAGTGCCCCCACCATCATTTTGAAGTGTGTGGACACCGATGCACAAGATTCTGGAGGCTGCTGGAGTACAGTAATTTACTGTGACCCCCACAGTAATTTAAAGTGATGAATGAGCTTTAGATAAAGCACCCCCACTGCCGTTTTGAAGCGTGGGGATGCTGATACACAAGACTCTCCAGGCGCTTTTAAATACACCAGCTCTCGGAGCCACCTAATTATAGCCCCCCTCACCCCCCCTCCCAGAGTTCATGTATAAATGCCCCAACAGTCTACTGCTAGCACCCTCCATCTGTGGATGTCATTGTTTTATCTAAAACACTCTTGAAAACATTCGTCATAAAAGTCGTCAGTTTCAGCAGTTTCTGATGAACATCTGCAATAAGTCTCAAACTGTAAAAAAAGGCTCCATTTTGTTTGTCACACTCATTTTGCTTTCTTTAATTAACATTTAAGATTATTTTATTACTTCTCTTACCAACTGTTTCTTACAAATCAAATCTCTGTACAATGCTGCAGAAAAGAGAATACATGGCAGCAAAGTATAACTCTTTAAACAGCAAGGGTATAGGGTATGGGTTGGTTGTTTTACTCAAGCATCTGAGAAATAAGTAACTTATACAAGTCATCCCCAGTAAGTTCAGCATATCATACCTTATCTTCATATATCCCTTAACTTACTAAATGATGATTTTTAGACTGGATTTTAAAGAATCAATTATGTACTAGGCTATCTGTGAAGTCTTTCTTCTATAGCAAGAAAAAGACTGTATACCTGAGGGATCCATATTTCCTGACATATTCAGCTTTTCTCTACATAATGACTTCAAAGTCATAATGGGTTCTTCTATGATTGACGGGGAGCATGCAGCTGTCCTCCCCTTTCTCCCTCCTAAGGTCTGAGAATGCCTGTGTTTTGATGCATTTTCTTTAACCTCTGCTAACTACTCTGTCTGTCCTTTAAACAATAATTCTCAAGAGTCTTTGCTTTCACCTTTTTTTAAGTTAATAGCTGTTGTGACTTACAGAACCGTTGAAATGTAACTGATAATGTTGCATGTGCCAGAGTTTGGAGAAAATCTGATACAAAACCTCTGGTAAACTGCCTCACCCTTTTCCATAGCTATTTGGTCTGTGTGAAGTTTCGGTCTCCGATTCAATTCAGTGGAGATTCGGTCCGATTCAGCAGCCTAATCTCTGAATCTGACTTGAATCAGGAGACCCTTTAAGCTCTCCAAATTGAATTGGAACCCTCTGAATAGATTTGGAGAGATTTGACGATTCGGTCATAGACACTGATTTTAATGTTTTTTCTACATACCTCAAGGTACCTGGCAGTTCGTGAACACAGGTGGTGGGGCAGATGGAGCACCCCACAGGAGTGCAGGGGGTCCCCAGCACACTCAGCAGTAGACTCAAAAGTGGCCCAGAACACTTCCGGTCCATTTCTGGGTTCACCGTGGAGTGTGCGGGGGACTCCCCCTGCAACCTGGCAACTGGAGCCTTCTGGGTATGGGGGGGTCCCCAGGGTCTCCCCATGGTTGGTTGCTGAGCTGGGGGGGGTCCACCACCAAGAACATGGGCGGCCACCCCGCACTCCTGTGGGACGCTCCGTCCGCCCCACCATCTCAGCGTTCATGAGCTGTGCCTGGTACCTCGAGGTATGTAGAAAACATTTAAAGCTGTTAAAGCTGGCGAAACTGCAGGTTCTCCAAATCATCGAGCATCGAATCTTCGGATTTGGATATGGCCGAATTGAATTGGGACAGTGATCTGAATCAACTAATTGAACTACTGTCTTCTGATTCGGGTCGAATCCTAATCCAAAGCAAATATGGCCTGTTTCGCACACCCCTAATAGCTATGTATTCAGGGCTTGTTTTCTCTGCATTGACAGGGTGAACTGTAATTTAAGTTTTACCTCAATCCAATACGCATCCAGATACTATCATAGGTCAGCTGTGTTGGGGAAGGTGGGCGTCAAGTGCTGCTGATAAGTTAACGCATTGGGGATGCAGTAACTTGAGTTACGACAGCTTGTCAACTGCTAATCCAATCACTCCCCCAATCTACTCATCCAGAGTAGCTCACATATTTTGTAATGCATCTGATCTCTCTTGAACTTGAGTGATTATGCGGTAGAAGTAGTTGGGCTAAACCGAGTTAGTACATTTGATTGCTGCAGTGAAGAGAGAGCCTCAGATACTAAAGATAATGATGTAACTGCAAAACTGCTAGCTATTTTGCAACTCAAATAATATAAAAAAGTATGGTAAACATCACTTTATGAAGAACAAAGCATCCTCTCAGAATGCTTCTTTTGGGTATACTGTTAATGGCTTGAATAGAAGCAAGACACCTAATTTCATTCTTCTGGAGTTGAGTGGGGAAATCAACTTTCAGATAATAATTCTTGTGTTTACACTGTGGCACTTGTTTTGCTAAACTTTGACTACCTTTCCTTCGACAGAACTTTCAGTTTCAAGGGTTTTGACGGCTACCAGTAAGTGAGCATATCCAGTCTCTGAACGATACCCAAGGGCTTAGGACAGATATTGAAGGAAAGAATAATCAAGCATACAGAAAATGGAGAAAACACAATATGAGTTTATCCAAGGAAGAGTTTGAGTAACTTAATCTTCTATGATAAAATAACTGACTTAATCGATAAGGACAAATGTTGTGGACTTAATTTATCTAGGTCTGAGTAAAGCTTTTGCTGCCATGCTTCAGGGGGAAAAAAGCGAAATTGGAGAGGACAGGGGTCAACACTACAATGAGTGTTAGCTTAAAGGTGGAGGTGTTGGCTCAAAAGCAGTCTACAATCGGTTATACAAAAAGATGATCTGTGTGAAAGTACAGTGGTTCCCAGTAGCATTTCTCAGGGATCAGTCTTAGTGCCTCTCTGGTTTTAACATGGTCATCAATGACTGTGGTACTGGAACTTGATGTTCTCATAAAAAACGTAGATAATAGTAAATTGAGGGGTACTGCCAATACAGAAGAGGACCAGATTATTACACAGGAAGATTTTGGAATCTTGTGGAATAGAACATTAGTCCTGGCAGTTGTTAATAATGTGATGGGATCTGAGGAATTTTATTCTGGATCCCAAAAATTGGATGTCTTGCCATGCCAGATGCGCAAGGAAGCATGATTTTTGGAATGTAGGATAAATTACTCAGATCTCATCACACGTCTGCCAGGACTTGGGTGAGTTGCCAAGTTGCTGTAAGCTGGGACCTTTAAAAGGTATGTGTGCAGCCCAAAAGCCTGGCTACATACGTGCCTTTTAAACGTGGTCATGGGCAGGGAGCTCCCCAATCCCAAACTCCCTATGCAGTTGAACTTCCAAAAAATATATGGGCAGCCATGTTGCATGTGTTCCTTTTTAAACACGCTAGCCTTAAGACTTTAGAGACAACTGAGGAAGCAGATATCTGGGTTGTTGACTGACTATAGGATGACCATAAACCAACAGTGTGATGCAGCTGTGAAAAAGGAAAATGCAATTGTAGGATGTATTAAGCAAACTATATTCAGGAGAGACAAAGAAGTACTAGTACAAGGCACTGGCAAGACCCTCTAGTCAGGGTACTGTGTGCCACTCTGATCAGCAATGATTAGAAAGATTAACTTTAACTGGAAGGGTTATAAAGAAGGGCCACTAATATAGTTAAGACAATAGAGACTTTTTCTTATGAACACTAAAGTAACTTGGCATGTTTAACTTTACAATGGGGCTCGGGTTGTGCAGGTGCTAAGGTGCATGGTTGACAGCCCAGGGGATCACAAGTTCCAGGCCACAGCAGAAATGCTCATGGTGCAGCCCTGTCAGATTCCAATGACTCTGCAAATTCTGTTAAATACCTTGTCACAAGGACACGAGGAAAGAAACTTAATAATAATGGAGATTGAGAAGGAAATATGATTTAATTTTTTTACATTCACAGAGTGAATAATAAGAAGGGGAAAGGGCTTTTAGGGGTAAAAAAACCAAACAACTCAAGATCAAATAGCTAAAAATTGGCTATGTATGCATTTTAGATTTGAAATTAAAGTATTTCTAACTGTCAGAGAAGTGAAGTTTTGGAATGGTCTTCTGAGCAAAGTAGTGTGGGTCCATGAAGTACATTAAGACTGATCTCAATACGTTTATGAAAGAAGTAGTTTGGCAGTACAGGGAATTCTTGGTTCAACAATCAATACGTATGATATGTGGAATCAAGTAATTGCAATCCCCACGTTGGAAATAATTTTCTCTTCATTGGGTGTGTCTACATATGCATTTAAACATGACTAAATTTAATGCGCATCAAGCTAATGCTCATTAATTGATTTTTGGCAGGTGTCTACATGTGCAGGGACTTGGCACTGAAGTTATTGCCAAGTCCCTGCAGCCCTGCTATGTGCACCCAGTGGCTGGGCAGACCCACCACTAAAGTCAGTGCTGGGTTGCATCTACATGTGCATTAATGTGCTTTAACTAATCACGCCTAAATTTGGTACCTGTATTTGCATTAGCCCAATTTCATCATTTTAAATGCACATTAAGGGTGCTTGTGTGTACCTGTAATGCACATTAAATTAGGCTAATGTGCATTAACATGTCTTGTGTAGACACAACCCTATGGAAAGGATCTGGGAATCCCATGTTTTAGAGCTCTTGCTGGTTTCCAGTTAGCCATTTTTTCCTACCTCATGAATGTCACTGGATTTTATGTTGTTGTCCATGGGGTGCAGGATAGGGTCAAGGTCCCTGTCAACCTTGCGCCTGGCAGGCCTGTGCCGTGAGGGAAAAGCCTCATTATTCCTGCAGAATCAGCCAGCAGCAATTGCCCGGTTCTTGCCTGCTACGTCTTGATGTAATTTGTAGATATCGGAAGGTGTTCTCCTACTGAAAGTCTGCTACAAGGACATTAGGTCTGTCCCTCCTAGGGCTTCAACCTCCCCTTATACCCCAGTCAAATGCCAACCAGCTGTTATGATATTGTAGGAGACTACCAGTTGCTAACAGATGTTCTACGATTTTTCTGTTCTTCCTTTTTTTCCTAGGCTCAGGATCTCTTTCTGTGTTCCTTCTGGATGGAGAGGTCAAGGTTAATCCAGGAGAATATCAGGAAAATATCACCACTGGAGCAAAAAGGGAACTGCAACCATCACTGGGCAGGACAGCCCAGGTAAGTATTAGACATTCACAGCATTCAGAATGCTATATGCTTTCTGTTCTTTTTCCTTTCTTTCTTCCTTTTTTTTTTTTTTTTTTTTAAAAGGTACAGATCTGTTTCCCCTAGGCTGGAAAACACTCCTTGTCCACACACAACTTGCAGGTAAGAACAAATTAAATTGAAGAAAAAAACAAAAGAAAACTAATGGCAGTTAGGCAGTTTCTTTGCTCCTACAGTGATTCAATAGCACTTACATGGTTCAGGGTATCTTCCCCTTTCATGATCAGGCCCAAAAATCAATCAGTTCCCACCCGCTATATTGAATTGTAACTCAAATGCAAGAGAAAAAAAGGAAAAAACCCCAAAACAAACTTCTGTCAGTCTGAGAGGCTTGCAGCTGCTCCAACTTTTCCTGGTTCTCTGGTCTCCCTGTTTAAAGGACACAGCAGAGTGCAGCTCCCGTAGTTAGAGCTCCTTTGAGTTCCAAGACCGGAATCTGGTCTTCTCCCCATCCCTGCACCACTGGAGTTCAGGTGGAGTAGACAGAACTTGCCTGATTTCCCCATGCATCTTCTCCCCCTTGCGGTGCAGCTCCTCCACCAGAAGTAGGGCATTGGGTGCAGGGAACATCAATCTGGAAGGACCAGTGACGATGGCATTCCAGTAGCTGTGGCGTTCCCTGCATAAGCAATGCTTCCGCCTGGTCTGGTAAGTCTTCCCAGTTTTCCTTCCTTTTCTGTGAAGAGGTGGAGGAAGCCTCTTTACAGTTGTACATTTTTTTTTATTTCCAGTCTTCCTTTAAATCACGGGGACACTGGTTTAGCTAAGGCTGTGGGGGTTTGATGGGGACATGCTGAAGCTCTTGCAGGTACTTTGAAAACTCAGAGGTTCCTGGTCAGAAATTCTTGCTCTTCTGCTAGTTATACCAATTAACAAATTTGGTGTCACAGAGGATTTCCCCCCCTAGGTCAGAAGGGCAAGGATTATGAACCTCAGATCCTCCCTGGTCACTGCAGTGGCAAGGTACTGGCCATGTTCTTGCCTCCCGTGATTTTAGCTATGGCACGTAGCATGTCCTTGGTGTTTCTGGTTTTGTGCCTTGTGGTTGAATGTGATCACAGGTTTGAAGTGGCAGTTTTGGAGACTCCTTGGGTAAATGGTTGCCTGTGAATGCAGGGAACTGGACTCAGTGGCCCAAGAGGCCCCTTCCAGACCTGTGTTTTGATTTCATAAGTGAAATCAGTTTCTAGCTTCCTTTAGTTACTTATTGGTTTCCTAGGAGACTGCAGACAGCTACACTGTTTTTATGTATAGCAGCTTGTCACAGGGACACTAAGGTGCCCTGTCCTAGATGCGAAGAAGGATGGCTGCCAGTCACAAGGGGAACCCAGGTGATGGTTGCCGGGACAACCAAGTTGGTCATGTGACCAGAAGGGGGCAGGGCCAGGCCCTTATAAACAGCCCCAGGCCGGAGCCTAGGGGGCAGTTCCCTTCTGCCAGCCTGGTGTGCGGGAGCTTGGCAGTAGAGCTGAGCAGAGCAGGGCCGATGGTTGGAGTCTGATCACCCTAGCGGCTACTGCATGGTAAGGGTGGAAAGAACCCTGACGGGGAGGCTATCACTAGAGAGGCAAGGGAGCTTAAATCCTATGTTTGAGCAAGGAACCTTGTTGTTGGGTTACAGCCGGTTGGCTGATGGCTCTGTTTAGTTTGTTGTATAAATACCGGAGGACCGGGCGAGGCTGTAGGGGTGGAGGAGGCCTCATCAGGAGCTCCCCAGTAAAGAGGGGGTGTTCCTGGCACCACTGAGGGTGCTGCGTTGTGGGGGTGTCCCGACCCCAGCCCAGTGTGGGCAGCTTCGGGAAGAGCTCAGTAGAGGCAGAAGCCCAGTGGGGCGCAGGCCCAGGAAGGTGGGTTTGAGCTAGTGGGGTATCCCGACCCCAGCCCAGCGGGGGTGATATCGAGACGAGCCCCAATTGGGAACCCCAGTTGGGAAGAGCCCCAGTGGGGCATAGCCCCGAGAAGGCGGGTCTGGGGGCCAGGTGAGGCTAAGGCCGCCTGAGTCCCAAACTTGGGAAGCCCGAGTCCGGCATGGAAGGCCCCAGTGTGGGCGGACGCGTGAGAAGTGCAAGCACAGGCCTGAGTGTGGGCGAGGGGCGCGAGGAGCGCAAGCACAGGAAGCCCGAGTCGGGCATAGAAGGCCCCAGTGCAGGCGGGTGCACGAGAAGCGCAAGGGCCCCGGTGGGGGCAGAGAGAGCGAGAAGCGTGAGCAAGGGCCCCGGTGGGGGCAGGGGAGTATGTGAGGCGCGAGTACATTGAGCAGGCCCCGGGAGAGGATGTGTATATTGGACATTGAGCAGGCCCTGGGAGAGGGTGCGTATATTGGACATTGGGCAGGCCCAGTGGGGCACTGCCTGTGAAGGGGAAGCCCTGGAAGGGGGCAAGCCCAGTGGAAGGCCCCGGAGAGAAGGCGAGTCTACTAGGAAGCCCGAAGAGAGAGTGGGCTACTTAGAACAGTCACAGAGACAGGCCGGCGAGGGCCGGCACAGGGAGTAGCCCCGGAATCGTGGTATAGCAAGACTGGCCCCGTGCCAAGGGAGGCAAGAAGGCAGCCTCCCATTGATAATATAAGATCAAAGACGTGGCAGGCGAGATAGAGGGTATGTTCAGGACCCAGACTTGGCACGGTGGGCAAGTGCGCTGGGGAGGTCATGGCACCCCTAGGAACCATCCTGCCACACAGCTCCAATTATCCTGCAGCTGTAGAGTCCTGATTGTTATTTGCTGTTGAAGAGAACACAATAAATAGCAGAGATAGTATCTTTAGACTTGTATATTCCCCAAAGAAATCCTGTTTAGTCCTCAAAACCAGTACTTTTTCCCCCCCAAGCACTCTCCTAACACAAACTGCCAAATCCATGGATACATCACAATCTAAACCAGAGATTTATTTTTCCTACACAGGTATTTTATCATATTATGATTTTAAAGTATCAGAATAAGGCAAACTAAAGGAAATGCATAATAAAACCAACATTCTTTAAAAATAAAGCTTCATGCTAACATAATTTTAACTATTTTCTGGAATGCATGTCTTAAAATAAAACCTCTCACTCTAATTTGGGCTAGTTCTGATGCTTAGCTTAAACTTGTTCCGACAGAAGACTGGTTTACTATTTTAAAAGGAAATTGTAAAGCTTTTAAATCAGTGTGTGTGTGTGTCAAGTTAGAGCTCAGCCTGCTGGCCCTTGGATTTTCAAAGATATATTAGAATTTAAATTTATTTTAAAACAAATACATTCTGTTTGAATTGGAAAAATCTACTTACTTTTGCCAAATATAGTATTGTATCGATCATGTCTTGCTGCTTGAGAGCTGACTTAAATTGTTTTTCAGCTTCACGATATAATCCTAACCTAAGAAATGCATAGAAAATATTTTTTGTTCAAAATTAATAAAATAAATTATTAAGCAATAAAGTGCTATAGATTAACACCACACATGGGGTTTAATTAAAATGCCAAAGCTCACATTCTGACTTGGTTTTCTCTAAAAATTCACATTATTCTCACATACATCCACTTAAAAAATGTAAAGGATGCCAAATCAAGTGTTCAAATGTTATGAGGTGAGTAACTAAGGGTAACTGTGAAAGCTTAATTCAATCCCCATGCCTGGGTGCGCCTGCTTTATAGGCAAATTATATGACCTCACACTATATTTTTCCACCGGGCAGAATGGACTTTTACTCACTTAACAAGCAGTTTATTTAATATCTTGTTTTCTGTTCATTGTTCAGAGTATGGTCCCAAGCGCTATTTACTGTAAACTGTTCAAACCCTGCTCTGAATACAGAACTACTTATTTCCTTATGGACTTTTTCTATGGTGCGTATCATTCTAGTCTAGAGTTCTTTACAAACATTAATTTATTTTCTCACCAGCATGGTAAAATATAGGGGCATTATCTTCTTCTCTGCAGACGGAGGAACTGACAAATTTTGTTCGTCTAATTCGAAAAACCCAGGACTTGACATTTAATTATATAGCACTTAATTTGTTCAATGTACATTTCCTGTTTAACATTAGTTGCAGCTGAGTTTTCAGGACTTTTCCAAATACTAGAGTCTCAGATTAGGTACCCAGGAACACAGGGTTAGCAATCAGCTCTGAAAAGTTTGTTGTAGCACATGGGAATTCTGTAGTACAGGGAAGTCTAGAATCCAGTTGCGCAGGGCACGATTCACCTAAAAGGAGACCATTATTTATCTCCTGCAATCTTCTGGCTTATTTATTTTTTACATTCCAGTCATTTCAGCAAATAAATCAGGGATCTTAGACACAGGTCTTCTTCACTACATGGATCTAACTCATCCCAGAGTAAGTTTATCTTTTGTGCTAAATGAGACAAGTCTTGAGGCAAAAAACGGTATGCAACCATTTAATACCATGTTATAGAATACACATAATAACATATAATGGCCAAATTCAAGAGATACAGTCAAGCGTTAGACTTTACAATCTTAACATAATTTGTGTGCGAGTATGGGTGTTGTAGGGGGGGTTTCAGAGGGAGGGAGAAGAGGAGGAATGTGTTTATTCTTAGTTTTTATTAAAAAGCAGACTGAAGGATGTCTTGCATTTGAAAGCTTGTCTAACTTTATCTGAGCTATACAGTTGGTCCAACAAAAGATATCACTCTAAAAAATCCTTGCCTCTAACTGAAAAAACACATGAATTATCATGCTATCATGTTGACAACCAAATGGCTCATCATCATTTATATTAGGGGTGGGAAAAATGCGGCCCGAGGGCCGGATGCAGCCCGCCAGGCCATTCTATCCAACCTGTGGAGCCCCTAAAAAATTTAGAAAATTAGTATTAATCTGCCCTGGGCTGCCTGTTATGCAGCCTTTGATGGCTTGCCAACACTCAGTAAGTGGCCCTCTCCCAAAATAATTGCCCGCCCCTGATTTAGATACTTAAGCCCATTGCTCAGACCACTGCCACTTGAATTGCATGAATAACAGACAAGAGTAGTAGGTTGTTATCCTCTGTGTGGACCTACAGTGTACACAGATGGGGCAATCTGCTGGTATATTTCACAGATACCAGCTGACTGCAGAGGAACAGAGAGGCTCAGGAACTTCTTATTCCATTCTAGGGGACACTAGTGATCACTGACTTCCCTAGGTTCCCCATCTTCTCCTTTCCCTCCAACCTGTCCCAAGTTATATCTCTATCTCTGTTTCCCCTTGTTGGCTCCTTATCCCAATCCTATTCTCTCATTTCAGACTCTGGTGTCCTCACTTAACCTGTCCCAGTTCCCCTACTCCTAGCCCCTCCTCTGATCTTTTTCTCTTTCCCCCATGCCCATGTCACCTGGTCTTCCTTTCCAAGCTTCTTATTCAATCAGTGTCTTTCCCCTGACCAACTTGGCTGCTTGTTCCAATTTATTTGCCTTGCCAGTTCCAATTCTCTTCCAGCTATTGCCCTTAGGCTCCCTGCTTGGTCTCAGTTTTCACTGCTCCCTCTCTCCTTGCTTAGCTAAGGTGCGATGTACCCAGTGCCAGTTCCATATTTCCACCTACCATACTTCAGTTACAAGCTTGCTCTTCATCCCTTACTCCAAGCTACCCCTCTATTCCAGGTCTGGCTCTTATCCCTTCAGCATTTGAATTTGGTAGTTTCTTTTTCCCTGCTGCCAGCAGTGAAGCAATCAAAAGAACTACAAGACAGTATCTCTGCTCTCAGTTCCAATCCCCTTACCTAAAAGAGCTCAAAGCATCCCAGAGCTGAACTGTAGGGAAAATCCTACTTGGGCTCCTGCAATGTTGTTAGAATCCTGGACACAAATCACACTCCCATCAAATGTCAAGTCAAGTCCCAGCCCCAAAGCATCTTAAAGTCTCTCAAAGAGAAGCATTCAAGAATGTTTTCCCCTTAAGGGTAAACTTGTTTTCATCTTGCTCTCAGAAATTGCTGAATAGTTTGTTTTGTTTGTTGTCGGGTTGTTTTTTTTTTAATTTTTTTTTTTTGGGGGGGGGACGTGAGGGAGATCCATCTGAAGTGAATATCCAGTATGAAATAATAAAGCCCAACTTAATTTTTTGACGAGGCAAAATTATCTCCTGCTCTCTGACCCTACCAAGTATAACAAATTAAAGGGGGAAACTTAAACATAAGATTTGACAGTTAACTTTTCCACATATATGAGCACTATAGTAAGGATTTCCCCAAGTCCTTAAAGGCTGGCAATATAATCTCATGTCTTCTTACATTCCCCAAACTTCTAATGATGTGCTAGACACAAAATTTTAAAGCTGAGTTTTCAAACAAGACTCCTAATTTGGGAATACATACTGAGGCTGGCTTGCCCTATTTATCTCTCAGCCTCTGGGGTACATACAACATATATGCCTGGAACCATCTTTCACCTGAAGAGCTTTAATTTATCTGCTTTCACAGCTATGATATTTTATTACTATATAGTAAGATACTTCATAGTGATCCTTAAGTGGCATAGCAACTATAAAGCATCACAAATGAAAAGGACTTCATCACTTCCAAATTATCCTCTTTCCTTCTGTTAGCCAAACAGTGTGTACATTTAGGGAGCAAAGAAATATGGCAGATCGCTATCATTATTATTCTTTATGCTGAAAGCATATAAATTGCTTGGATGCTTTACCCTCCCCAGCCCACTTGATAAATATAATGGAAGTGACAAATGATCCCCCTAAGCCCAGTTAAAACAACATCTAACCTACTCTCCCCAAAATTTCAAACAACATTTAATGATAATGAAAATTTGTATTAGTTTGGGCAGCTGAAATGAAGCAATGGGCTTAGGTATATGAAGTGGAATTTTAAAGGGCTTTGTTTTCCTGACTAGTGCCTATAAACTACTACTTTACCCCCTACAAGATTTATGAGATAATACTTTGACTATGCAGCATTCAGCAAGACACCCGCATTTCTTACATATGTGAAATATATACAGCTGTTCTGGAAGATGTGGTGGGGCTTCAACACCTGCTTGACTTTTTGGAAGAGCTTAAAATAAACACTTCACACTAGATCCTCTCACCAAGTTAAAGTCTTCATCAGAAGTTAATTTCTCAGCCTGAAACTACAATACTAGTTTCAATCTATTGACTTTGTGTAGCGTTGTACCAATAAATCTGTGCACTTATTTAAGTGCTTTTCATTTGAGGATTTTTATGCAAGCTAATTCCCTAATTCCAATGCATAAAATGTTGGTGTTTTTGTGTCATTAGACATTTAGGTAAGGCCTTCTTGTTGTTTAAAGATGATACATTTTATTTGTTGTCATCATAGTGCTTCTTAATTAAATGTATATTCTATTACTTAGCCTCCCTACTGGATAGATACATCACTTCAGTCTTATTGGTCTAAATTCTGAGTTATTTTGCCAGCCCATTCTATACCTCCACCACTCGTTGCTTCACAAATTGGCCTGAATATTAGGAAATCTTTTAAATACTGTTCAGTGCAAGGAATAACAGTTCAGGTCCAGACGGTTTAAAATCCATAATCACATAATAACTGAAAAAATGACTTACCTGTAGTAGCATTTCCCAATCTGAACCTTCCACCACCAGTCCTTATATTGTGCATGTTCTGTTGCATGTGCTGCCAAATCTAAAGCCTTTAAAGAAAGCCACACAAACCTTAAAACAGACATTTTCAGCTTTGAACAAGGAAAACTAAAAAGACAAATGTCATCAGTAAAGAGTAACAACATTAAATAATCAAAATAAGGTGTTTTTTTCCCCAACCTCATCGTCAAACTGGGGAGGGAATGCTATTATTTCTGTTATGCCATGTAGTCTGAAGCATAAACTATTTGAAAGGATTATCTCTCCATATGGCAGCATATAATCATACATGCTTCTTAGCATTTAAATAAGGTTGAAATAAAGAGAGGGAACACATTTAAATCAGACTGCTGAACTGCTTCTTTTTGGACTGAAGAATTCCCCAAGTATGTGTTTATATATATTTTTTAGGCTTTCTGTCATCCTTGAGCAAAATTTACTGGAACCGATATATTTTTTTTCTTTAACTCCCAATCCACTTCTTTTTTGGGATAATACACAAATGACCCATTTTTTGGTGATGTATTGGGCCTTTTCCACCTAGATCATTAGAGTAGTTTAAAGTATTGCTGTGAGAAATAATGCGTCCTTTGGACTTTTTATTGCGTGTGATTAAACCAGGAACTATCAGGAATAGTTCTCTCCACCCAAATCTCCACCATCAGATAAGCCTAAAATCAGAATCTCCACTATCAGATAGTCGACAGACTGTGCTTAAACAGGAGGCAACAGAATGATCTTATTGCCAGGGATAAAATAACTGAAAAGCTAGAGTTTTATCTTTTTTTTCTATTTTTAATCTCTTCTTTCAAGACATGATATAGTATACTGAAGGAATCAGCGTGCACTCCACTGACAAGCTAAGAGATAAGTAAGGTACAGGTTTATTTTAAATTCGGTTTTACACCAAACACAAGATGTCAGAGAGTATCAACTACCCCTTACTCGCTACTACTGTTATTGCAATAGCATCAGAAGCAGCTTAAAAAGCTTTTAAGCAAAATGTTATAAAATGGGTATATTAAATGGTTAATGTGTAAATGTGTCCATATTTGTCTGGCTCAGAGCTGATTTGATCTTTTCATAAATATTTCTCCAGAACCACACACGTCAAAAAAAGAAAATAAGTCATGGGTTATCTAATCCACCACCACAGGGTCAGTCAGTGCAGTTCTCCAACATATGTGCGTGCATTTTTTGTTTTCTTTTGTTTGTTTGCACTGAACGATGTATATATAGATCAGGTTAACCAGGTAATTTTTACGATAATATAGCCTGGATATTTGAAACCTAGGCTGACCTAGTGTCAAAGGTCTCTGATTATTTTCCCAGTTCTTCAGTTACCAAAACAAGACTTTTATGATGGCAATAGGTCAGTTCTCCAGATGATGAAAATTTGACATAGCTCAATAAAGTCAACGCAGCTATGAACATGCCTCACAACCTGGCCTAGCAGAAACAGTTCTTGGGAAAAGCATGACTTGCTTTACCTAATAAAACACCTTCAAGCCAAATAAATTATCACATTAATCAACTCCTGAATAATTATCAGTCACAAAAATGTCAGCCATGCAACACACAGGCAGAAACTTAGGTCCATGTGGAACTCATCAAAAATCACCAGACTGCCCTGAGTATCTTAAAATTAAGGACTTTATTCAGCACAAACAGTGGAGTTCTCCAATATTTGTTCGTGGCCCACCAGTAGGTCACTGCAGCTATAATAATGAATAAGGGGAGGGACCTTTGAGAGGAACTGCAAACCACACACTGAAAAGAGAAAGGCCAAGGGCCAGATGTTTGACACCCTTTGAAGCACAAAAACTTAATCCAGACTATTCAAAATAGGACACCACTAACAGCAAGAGAGAAACTGGTTTGGATGGCTAAGGGAAATATTGTAAGTAGAAATAAGGGATTGAACTTAAAACTGGATAAAGCACCATACATTTTTTTCTGATATTTACCCTTACTGTAAAATCTACAGGTTCCAAGATGCTGCTCTTAGAGAATTTTTTTCAACCTGTCTCCCTGCTTCTTATTAATCCAAGCACTATGGCACACAAAAGCAACTCAGTTGTTTGGAGCACATGTAAAAGTGCCCTATAGTGTTACTGTGCTAGCTTAGTTTCTGATAACAGAAGTATAAATATATTTTAGTATATTTGACATTATACATTTAATAAGGAGTTTCTTAAAACTACAGGTTTGCCATCCTATGAAATAAGGTAATATTAGATGCTTTGGCACAGCTGACAGTAAGATTTAGGAACAAGAAAAAAATTGTATAGATTACTTACGTTCTTAACGTCATTTTCATGGTGAAAAATGTATTCAAACAATGCCTGTCAGGAAAACATTTAAGCTATTGTCATAGCTGAAGAAAAAAGTTAATACCTTTATATAATCAATACCTTGGTTTTTGCAACTGTAATAGTTACCAAAGAATTTTCTAAAATAGCAAACACATTTACATATCACCACTTTTTGAAATATTAAATGGACTTCACGAATTAGATAAAGCCTATGGATGTGCTGGATAGTCATTACAGAGGAGATCTTGAGTTTGTGATTCCTACTACATTATAAAATGAGCGGGGTTATCAATATGTGATTGTTTTCCATCAGACATTTTTAAAAAGTGTTGGAATTTTAAAAGTGAATGTAATATTTGGCTCAAGGGGTTGATCCTGCAGAGATTTCTATTTGTGCTTTAATTTTGCATGCTGCAAGTAGTCATGAGGCAATAGAATTTAAGCAAAGGCACAAGTCTGTTAAGGACTCAAGTCGATATTTTCTCAGTTTATAAAAGAAAAAAATGGCTTTTAAAACTGTAAGAGCTCAATATCCAACAAATCTGAAATCAAGTCACGTGTAGCTGATTTTGGCTTGCAAATTACCTCCAGAAATAAGAGTTTGAAATGGAAGTCTGGCTAACACATCTGACAATGGACCAAAAAGATGCATAAGCCAGAAAAGAATCTCTCTCAATCTCCACAGCTACATGGATGATTTTATAGTGTTAGCAGAAATAAAAATGTATTCTTGTGAGAAAAAAGAGCAAAAACTGTACATACATAGGGTTGAGTACATATTTGGATGAGTAAAAAAGTCTTTTTACAAAGTCAATTTCCTAAAATTGTATCCCTTCTTTTAAACAAA
This sequence comes from Crocodylus porosus, assembly GCF_001723895.1. Classification (NCBI taxonomy): domain Eukaryota; kingdom Metazoa; phylum Chordata; order Crocodylia; family Crocodylidae; genus Crocodylus; species Crocodylus porosus. The sequence continues at coordinate 86,171,256 of NW_017728947.1, read as the reverse complement.
CCTTTCTTTAAATGTCTTACAGATCAGAAGACAAAGGAATAAAGATTTCAGGGGAAATCCTCACATACTATGGCCTCTGGAACTGTCCACTGATCTTCCCATTTGCTTAAATAATTGCAAAATAGATTTTTATACAACAATATATGAGTATTTATATTTTATTCAGTTGTAAACTGTAATGACTGACTTCTTTAGAAGATTTAAAGACAGATACTTGTCAGATGTGCAGTGTTCACCATTATGTCTCAAAAATGGACTGGAAATAGAACAAAAGACCCTTCACCTCTGGGTCGCAAGCCAATATAACTCAGGTTTGAAAAGAATAAATATAATGACCTTTTGGTGACTTCCACAAAATGAATTATATGGCTCAGTCTAATTCTTTACAAGCAAATATTCCCAGAAAAAGATTGCTGACAGGAATGGTACTTGATGTAATGACTGGTTTGAAAGATCACTCAGTGATAAATCATGAAACACACTTCAGGTCAGAGACGAGGGGCATTACTGAGGAAGGCACACCAATATATTCTGCTGATGCAAGATTTAAGTTTTGATGGTTGTCAATCATAAGAATTACACTGACAGATAAAAATGAACACAAGCTCTAATTAAAGTAGAAAATATTTCTAATGCAAAATCACAATAAGTAATAACTTTAAATCTAAACAGAAAATCCTAACCATTAGATCATGAGTGAAGATATCTAGTCATACTGTAAACACCCAAAAGCTACCCTTCCTGGACAATAAACAAGGCAAGGTTTTTTAAATTGTGTTTAGTCATGTTGTATGCATAGTTCAAGATTAATGTATTGTAATGTATTGCTTCTTCTAAAATAACTCAGTGTTCTAGTTATAATGCATTATTAGTGTCCACAACCTCTTCACAAATGAATTTTTCATTTACTGACCAACTGCTATCGTTTGCAGACAGAAAAAATACACCTTAAGATAAAATGAATTCTCAAAACTGAAAAAATGAACATTTTGCTTTTTAACTGCATAGATGGTATATGTGGAATCCAATTACAAATGTATTTATTTTCAAAGAAAATCTATTAGAATCAGTAGAGGACAGATCTCTCTTGGTAACAGTTATTTCTAGTTCTTTTCATGGAGGCAAAGTAGATGATAGACTGATGTTCTCAGGCACATCTATACGAGACATTTACTGCACAGTTAACTAATTAATTGTGTAGTAAACATCTTAGTGTCTGCAAGTATGCCCCTAGTAGTACACAGGAAGCTAATAAAAGCTGCAACAGGGTAGTACTTGTAAACACAAGTACTACCCTACCATGGAGTTTTTTTATGCACAGCAGGTTGGGACATGAGGATGCCAGGGCTGGTTGGATGCTTCAGTGCGGGGGCTACATGCCAGCTAGCCCTGCACTGAAGAACCCCTGTGCTCCAGCCAGCCTCTCCGCAACACACTGAGCCCAGCTGGAGCAGCCCAAGGCCGGCAGGCTGACTCCTAGACCACTTGCCAGCCGGGGCTGCTCCAACCCAGCTCAGTGTGCTGGGGTCAAGAAGATTCCTAGGAGCAGTAAACTGAGGAGAAACAAGCTCTACAAGTTTATTGCTGTGCATTAAAGGCATGTGTAGATGCACCCCTTTTGTAGTTCACATTCCTTTCCATTATCATGACTTCAGTCTTTTCAGTTGGCGGGAGAACTTATAAGTCCTTGGTTTCTTGCTGCTTTTCCCTAAAGCTGGAGGAGTATGGGTTTGTTTTGGTTTTAACCCAGAAAAGTCCTTTTTAAAAGACATTCTTCAACTACATAAGGTGAGGAATAGCTGTTCCTGCATTAGGGTATTGGAGATTACAAATAATTCTACAGGACATTTATTTTTTCATTTGTCTATTGCACAAGATCCAATTGACTACAATACAGGAGATATGAGCCATATGACTTTGCTATGCTATCAACCAGATACATTCTACTCTAAATCCTGTCCAACTTCCTAAGCTGCTCAGTCCTTCAAAGATCATAGCATTTCCAAAGTTCAACAGTTGTAGAGGAAATATCAGGCTGGAAAGTGTCCTGAAAGATTAGAAGAGTGAGAACTGAAAAGAGAAATAGAAGTTGAGGTGATGTTAGATACCAGAACAATAATTACAGTAGCCACGTACCTTTGCCAACTTTGGTTTTTGAGCATATTTTGCTAAATTCAGTCTGGACAAGTTTATGAAAGGGCCATCTGGGTTTGTGAGCATTGATGCCTGAAGAAAAGTAATGTATTGAACAGGCCAAACTCTTATGCTTTATACAAACATTTTAAGTATTCCTGAAACAGTCAATGAAAGCAAAAATGAATTACCGTATTTACTTCAATACAAGATGAGCTCCCCCTAATCAGTGTGGAGGAAAAAGCCCCTTGTCTTATACAGGCATACCTCGTTTTATTGCGCTTCGCAGATATTGCGTTTTTCACAAATTGAAGGTTTGTGGCAACCCTGCGTCAAGCAAGTCAAGGAATCTACTCCTGGTGAAGATGCTGTGAACATTGTTGAAATGACAACAAAGGATTTAGAATATTA
>NW_017728947.1:86166588-86168497 GCF_001723895.1 Crocodylus porosus | reverse complement strand
GCAATAAAGTATTTTTTAATTAAGGTATGTACATTGTTTTTTAGACATAATGCTATTGCACACTTAATAGACTACAGTATAGTGTAAACATAACTTTTATATGCACTGGGAAACCAAAAAATTAGTGTGACTCGCTTTATTGCAATATTTGCTTTATTGCGGTTGTCTGGAACCGAACCCGCAATATCTCCGAAGTATGCCTGTATCTGCATACCACCAAATCCTGCCCCCCATGTTAAATACAGTAAAAGCCCTGTTATCCGACATTTTACTAACTGGAATGCTCTACTAACCAGAATTTCCGGACGGCCAACCGTACGCAAGGGGGGGGGAGAGGAGGGGAAGCTCATTCGCAACTGCCACCCGCTACCCTGCGCTGCCACCACTCCACATCTAGCCAAAACCTCCACCCTGCACTGCCGCTGCTCTGCATCTGGCTGCCTTGACCCCCCAGCCACTACTCTGTGTCCAACTGAAAACCGCCAGCCTCAGATAACTGGCATTTTTAGATACCCAGCACCCTCATTCCCTACTTGTGCCAGCTAACAGGGCTTTTACTGTACACTGTCTATAATTAAATGGTTGCTAGAAGCATGTTCTTAGTCACGGAAACAAACTGTGAAGTTAATTAAATGCAGGGCATGCTAAGCATGAGCATAATACAGTAGTTCTCAACTTTTTTGTACCACGACCCATTTGTAAACATTGATGGCCAATCCCGACCCAGTGCCCCTCACTCCCAACCTGCTGCCTCCTGCCCCCAGGCCCCAGCCCCTCAGTGTGGGGGACAGCGGGGTCTCAAGCAGCCCCTTGCAGGCTGGAAATCTGACAGCCTGCAAGGGAAAAGCCACCATTTCCCACATTTTTCTCCTTTAAAGGAGAATCCATTTTTAAAGTTTGTTCGTGACCTTTTCATATATTTCTACAACCCACTTTTAGGTCTCAACCCACAGGTTGAGAAATGCTGGAATAAAACATCTGACCCATACAGGGCAAACATGTTGATGGGAACCCACCACAAGACTAGGTTAGTGCAGCCTTTCATAATAAAATATAGGGCCAATTGTTCTCAGTCCCCTTCAACACCAACTCCTTGTCAAGTCATAGTGAACCATTCCCTCAAATATATTTTGACTTCCTCTTCCCTCCTACAGCTCAGCAGCACCTGCCTTTTCCATTTCCAATTATTCCTGTTTCTTCACGAGCCTTAAATGTCTGGCAAGCATCACCAAACTTCTTTGTAGCTGAGAGTCTGTTCCCCTCTCTTTACCTGTCACATGGGATTAGTATGGCCCCATCCTCAATGGAGTGGAGATGGAGTAAGGAGCCTTGTGCCTCACCTGCATATATATTTTTGGAGGGTCCTTGTGACAAAAACACCTAGTTCCAGTTGCAAGTCGGGAGGGTGGGGGGGAGGAGGAAGGCCTAATTAGCACATGGATCCATTGCGGGGAGTATCTGGGGTATACATACGGAGCAATGCTGGACTATGGGGTCACCATGGCTTGATATACTATTGACTCTGCTGAGGCCTAGCCCAGGAAACCATATAAGTCATGGGCCTTTGGGCACTGAATTAACAACATGAAGAGTTTGTACTATGTATAAGTAGGCACAAAAGTGCTGCTTAAAAGTATGTTTATGGAGTACTTGTGTTGAAATCTGCAGCAGTCTGCAACAAGTTAAAATGCATCATTTGACTATTTCCCCACGTCTGAGTCAAGGTCAGAGACAGGCCCACAGCAGTCTCCGGTTCTCCTCAGATTGCCCTCTGAAGCTTCTGTCTCCTCTCTGTTGCTTTCCTCTCCCTCCCCACCTTACTGTCACTTGCAGCTCACTTCCAAACTGTGTTTGTACTCAGGGAGGGAACAGAGCCTGAGAAGGTGGCCGGAGTTGGGGAAGGGGAGGG
>NW_017728947.1:86155294-86166293 GCF_001723895.1 Crocodylus porosus | reverse complement strand
TTTAAAAATTTGCTAAGGAGAGGCTCAATTTTGCTTTTGTTAAAGTCACAAACAGTTTTATTTTCAAGTCACTGAGTGAAGAATTAGGTCCACAGAATTTATATTGTGCAATGTTCTAAATTTGGATACACTTTATTGATTGATCAACTAGTAAATTATTTAAACTGTTTTCAAAATAGAAGTTGTTAATGTGCTGCACATTTCATATGCTCTAATCTAACTTCTTCCAGCTCAATTTTTTGATGCAGCTTCTAAGCACAACCAAAACATCACATAATATATGCTACAGAAGGGAAAGCTATCCTTTGCAGTTGAAAAATTAAGATGTTTACCGTTCCTAGTCTGACATATCTCCCAGAAGCACTGGTAATTGGGCGAGCAGTGTGGGCTGTTCTAGGAGTTTTTATAGCCTGTTCCATAGTGCCTGGCCGTCCACCTTGTGTGCTGGGTCGCACAAACCCAGTAATAGGTCTTCCTGTCTGAGTCACTGGCCTGAAGATAATGAAAAATGTTAAAACAAAGAAGATTAAGCAAATGTATTTATTTTTCAACCCACCCTATCAGTAAAGACAAATTACACATTTAAACCTGAAGTTGTGTAATTTATTAAATATTTTACATTAAGGAGCAGCTCCAAAACTTAATAAATTTACCAGTTTAATCTGCCAAAGATAAGACACTACATACCTAACAGCTGGACTAGGACCACCACCCTGACTGGTTCCAGGGAGTTTCAAAGAAGTTCCTGGACCTACAAAATAAGAGTGTTATTACTATGTAGACGCACTTTGTGGAAATTATGCTGCATATGTAAGACTGTCAGACAGTCCTGCTCTAGCTGTGAAGACCATTCAGCATCCAACCAGTTAGGTGAAGAGAGAGAAACTCTGGATAGAGCAATATGCCCTTGTGTTAGAACAACAGGAACAACAAGCAAGAAGAAAAGGATGCAGTCTAAGCTGGGTAAGTGCAGGAAATCTTAGAAACAGGGTGATCTGGACTAGGCTGGGTTTAGCAGAAGGATCTGTGACCAGTCCTGCTTATGACCTACAGAATTAAGGGTGTAGGAGGGAAAGTGTACAACAGAGTATTTCACCACAGTAGCAAAAAAGCACCCAAGAGAAGTGATGGACTGAGGCTGGAACAGAAGATTTGGTACTTCCCCTTAAGCTTTGCCTCAAATAGATATGTTCACAGAGACCCCACACAGAAAACATGTCAGGGAAAGCAACATTCCTGATTTCACACTTAAAGGACTCTGATAGGACCCTGCTAATACAGCCTGCTGCTACTGGAGGCTGGGAAAAAGAACCGCAGAGAGCTGAACTCAAAGACAAGTACACCAACTCCATTATCAGTGTACCTCCTTGTGGAGACTAGAGAAATCTGGGGCCTTTGTGCTTTTTATATATAACATATGGGTGGTTTTATCTATGACTACCTGATTACCAGCCTCAAATACATCAGAACAAACTAGAGATGCACCGATACATCAGTCCAATATCAGGTTGGCACCAATATAAAGAAAATTGACTGCATTGGAAATAAGCTTTTTTTGCCAGCTAAGTGCCTTGTGCAGGTGTACAGCTGCAGTGCAGCACATAGGCCAGGGACAGGAAAAATACAACCCATGGGCTGCATCCAGCCTGCCAGGCCTTTCTATCCAGTCCATGGGGCACCTAAACAATTTAGAAAATGTCTATTTATCTGCTCCTGACTCCTGTCAAAGATGACAGGAGCTGGGGCAGTAGGACCCAGGGGAAGCAGGCAGCACTCACCAACAAAGCCAGCCCAGCTCTGCAGCATTCCCAGCCCCCTCATCGGGAAGTGTCTGCCTGCCCGCCCTGGCTTGCACCGCTTCCCTGCATGTAGCCACCTCCAGCACCACGTGGCCCCAGCTGCATCACCAGGCCACAGGAGCATGGCTCATGCAGGTACCCCAGGGCTGGAAGCAGGAGGGAGTGAGAGCGCGCGTGTGTGTCCCTGCAGTGAGGGAGGGGGAGAGAGACAGAGAGAACAATGAGGGAGGGAGAGACTGTGTGTGGGTGGACTGTGTTTGTGTGCATGTATTCATAGGGCAACTCCCACACACACACCCCACACCCATCTCGCACTGCCATACATGCAGACCCCCACACCCCCTCACACAGCCCAGCCACCCTCCCCCCCACACAGTCCCCCACAAACCCCATACCTACCCACACCCCACATACACACACACACACACACACACACACACACACACACACACACACACACTCACTCCATCACCCCACACACATACATGCACATCCTCCCCCACATACGCACACACTAACAGCCCCACACAAGCAGGGGTGACTGGTGCCTCCTGAGTGTGTGGGGGGTGGTGCACTATTTGTAAGTGGGCCCAGGGGTGGGCCAAAAGCCCCATATCCATTCCTATACTTTTGTGCTGTGGCTTAGTGCCACCCCCCCCCACATGCTGCCGGCCCGCATAGCTAAAAAACTGCCCCATCCTGAGTGTGCCCCCCAACCCTGATGTCCCTCCTACCGGTTGCCTATGCCCACAAGCCTATATGCATGCCCCCCACAGTATACAAGAGTAAGACTTCATTTTAAGCTATTGCATATTGTCTGTGTACAGTACACAAACATATGTATTTGTATATACTACACAAACACAGGACAAAAATATTTTAAAAAATCAAATTAATTAATGTTGTAGATGTTTGATTTTTAGAAAATAATTTTGTGTTTTTCTGGTTCTGAGGTGGCAAAACTCCTTGCTGAAAGGAATATTTCTGGCGGCAAGGGGAGGGACTTCTGGTGGCAAAGGTCAGGGGTTGGGGGGGTGAGACTTCCAGGCACAAGATGGTGACCAGGGCGCAGGGCACCTCTCAAGGGGTGGGGCTACCAATGTGGCCCTTGACAGCTTGCCAAAACTCAATAAGTGATCCTCCACCCAAAATAATTGCCCACCTTTGACACAGGCGGTAAGGATCACAGCCCGACAGTGTGGAGATCTGCATCCAGCTGGTAAAGTCTACTGTGGTGGAACACAACAGGTCGAGGCCCCCATGGTGAGGGAGAGAGTGGGGCTGTGGTTGGGGCAGGCACTGCACAGCCAGGGCAGAATGGAGTACAGGACAAAGCCACAGCTCATTCTGGGGGGCACGGAGAATGGGGGAGGAAGGGCGGCTCCTGCTGCTGCGTGCACCCCGAGAAGGCATGGGGGGCATGTGCCCCCTGGATCTGTGTAGGGCAGGGCAGGCTGCTACTGTGGGCTGGGACTGGAGCTGGGCTGGGCTCTTCCTGGTGGGGGCTGGACCAGACTGACACACTGGGAGGGAGGGTTGAGGGTGCTATGGAGAATTTTGGGGTGACTGCAGCAGGGCACAAGCAATATGTGTTTTAATACATCCATTTGTAAAGTAACGCATCTAAGAACAAAGAGGGGGACACTATTCTGGAAAGCAGCGACTCTGAAGAAGATCTGGGAGTCCTGATGGATAATTACCTACACATAAATTCCTAATATAATGTAGTAAAGGAGATAATGAAATGTTGGATATATAAGCAGGGGAATATCAAGTGGAAGAACAGACAATTCACACCATTCTACCTTCCCAGAAACAAGAAGCATGAAGTGTGCAAGAGACTATGAAGGGGAAAAAAAAGATTTTTCTAGAGATATGGAATTTTAAGCTTGCTCTCACCTTACCTTTCCTACTCAGACAAAAGCTATAATTTTAACTCTTTTTCAGATGAATTGTCAGCAGCTTTTGACTATTAAGCCAAAAACTGAAACTGCAGCTGCTGCTGAAGCCTGGACTTCATTGGTGATCTAGGATTTTGAAAAAAGCTAAAAGTCTACAGGGCTGTGAAATAGGCGAGAGACCAAGAGTCAGTAACAAAAAGCAAAGTTGTGATTGACAGACTACCTTGATTAGTGGAACATCAACACAGAGAGAGATTGCTAACACTTGTGGATGGAAGAGAAATTTGCATGTCAAGTGGATTATAATAAGCACCGATTCCCCCAACGATGCCTGAATAGAAATGCCATTACTTCTATTCTGGGCATAAAATCAACTAGCCCACGTAAAACACTCCCCATTTCTGAACAGTTAATTTATTTGGAAAGGATGCATCTGGTATGGGAGTAAATATGGTAGTCAGAGTTGTGCACTGGTGCCCCTGTTACTGTACAGAAACTCTGTATAATTGTTGTGATCAAAATTCAAAAAGAAAGTTGATAATGTTCAGAAAAGAGCCATGAGGTTGAAACGTATGCCTTATAGTGACTTTATGAGCTTGCAAAATTTAGAATAAATAGAAGAATGAGCTACTTGACCAAATCTTTACATACAGTAAAAGCTCCATTATCTGGCATCCCCCATTCCTGGGTTAATTGAGCAGTAGGTTAACTGAATGGCCCAAATTAAAATATGCCAGTTAACTGAGCGACCCGAACAGGCGTACTTGCCTGTTTGGGCTGCCACTTCTCCCACTGCATCCGGGGCGTAGCTGACCCTCCCGCAGCATTGCCGACCCTCCTGAGGGCCCTGCAGGCCCCATGGGACAGGGAGGCAGGCCCCACACAGCCTGTCATGCCCCTGGGCCATGGGGATTCAGTGAAACTGGAAGTGCCATGGTGGGCACTTCTGGTTTCACTTTGCCTTACAAGCCAGCATGCCGGTTAATAGAGTACGCTAGTTTGTATGGTGCCAGTTAATGGAACTTCTACTGTATTTACATTAAGAATAGAAAATTGAAGTAGAGGGAACTTCAGTCCAGCTTACAAAGGTTTAATAAGAACTAACAGCTGGAATCTGGAGTTAGACATATTTTCCAGGTACAGACATTACACTGTTACTGGTATAAGTGATCAGAAATCAGTCTATACCCATAACAGAACAGAAGTTCGGCACACAAACTAGCCTCACCCCTCAATAAAAGGTGAATCTCTGTTCTGTTTGTTACTGATCTAAACTATGCTGCTTACAGAAAACTGTGTAACTTAGATCAAGTCTGCCTCTAGCTTTTTTAAACAATTGTACCTAGCCATTTTAGACTAGAAATAAGGACTGTTCTTGTAACCATGAGCTGAATTAACTATTGGAACAATTTGGCAACGACTGTTTTTGTAAAAAATATATGTACTATACTGTCTGTTATACAGTTCAAAGTAAGACTATCATAATGGTTCTCTTTCAGCCTTGAAATCTATCAAATACCACCCAGCAAGCTACTTTCTTCTTAGTCCCCATTTCAACTGTAGAGTGACTATATTTTTCCAGAACGTCTTATTTTTCAAGACTATCCATCTGTATCCAACTATTTTTCTTGGCAGAAAGTCTCCACCTCAGGGGGCCACACAAATCTAGTGCAGGTCTCTACATTTTTTTTATACTTGAGACAAATAAATTTTAGATTATCATCATATATGAGCTCAATTTTGGTACTGCCTAATTGTTGGCATGTAACCAAGCATGAAACTCAAATATTTATGGGGCTCACATGTTTTGTTTTGACCTCTGTCTGGTTCTTACCTACCCTTTCATCTTGTGACTCAGATTCGGGCCTTTTGGGAAATTATAAAAGACAGATTTATGTCAATATTAGACAGACAGAGATATTGGAGAAGCATTTAAGATGGATTTTGACTCCTCATTGACAAAGGAACTGGTAAGAAAACAAAATGTGCTGTGCAGAAGGCACTAGGAAAAAGCCTATAACAGGATGTTCTTTCCCCATTACTGAGGTGCTAGGGTAGCAAAGGGTGAAGGTTGTGGGCTCACCCATGTCTCACTTCACCCCTCCATGACTCTGTAACAGAACCAGCCATCAACTTGCCAAATGAAAGCTGAAAACGGAAGGGTCTAAAGCACCTGAGTCAGAGGGGCTGCTGGAACAGAGTGCTGATGGTCTGAAGAAGATGGCAGAGGCCTGAAAGTAGTAGAAAGTGGAGAAGTGATGCAGTGCAATGGAATTACTTCAGTTGTAAAGGACAATTTTGATATAATGTATGGCAAATCAGATTGCTGTGGGACTAGCAGGGGTAGAGGACAACTGACTGGGAAGTCCAGGCTGGACAGCCAAATAGGAGGCTTAAAAATTAACTAGCAAAGAGCATTGGGGACCAGCCTATATATAAAAGAAAGCTTCATTGGTCAGAGCACAGAGGCAGACAAAATGTGCCCAGAGAACAGAGGCAGATGAAATCTGTGCTTAGACCAACGTGGCTATAGCCTAAATTCCTGAAACATGGAAGATATTGAATGTTGCCATTCAAAATGGAAACTTTACAACGTGAAGAAGAAAAAAGCCAATATTAATAACTTGCCCTAAAATTTTAACATCGAGTTTATGCCCTCCCCACCCCCAGCCTGCCTGACATCTGATACCTACAGGTAAACAACCTGCCTTTGTCTCCTACATCTCGTCTACATTTGCGTTCTTGCAGAACAACTAAGACTGGCTTTTTTCATACCTGAGAGTTTTCTGGCCCTCTTTAATTTTTCTCTCCATTTTTAATTTTTTTTCTCCTGATGCAGGACATGTGTCCTAAAGCTTGTAAATAACAACTTTTTTGCAACTATTTAGTTGGTCTAATAAAGATCCAAAGATCTGGCCCACCAACTGACTGGATCCAGCCAGCAGCCACCCCTACAATGCTCCACATGGAGCCAAGCCATGCCCGCTCCTGTACAGGGCAGTTCACGCTGCACCCCTGCCCCGCACCTGCCAGATAGCACCATGCCAGCCCCAGTCCTGGCCAGCAGATACAGCTTCCTGGTGGGGCTGCTCCCAATGCAGCTGCAGCTGCCTGGGTGCTGCTCAGCTCCCCGCAACTCCAGCAGCTCTGCCCCTCTTCCTGCTGTGCCACCCCAGGCAGAGAGGGAAGCTGGTGCTGGATGGCTTTTGCCCCAGCATGCTGGGCTCCAGCTTCCAGCCACTTTCTACCCAATCTGCCCACCTAACATGATGAGCAGCCACCTGCAGGTCACCAAGTGGGCAGAAGGCAGCCAAGAAGTGGAGAGCCCTATGCACCCTGGAATTGCTGGCCACAGCTTCCCCCAGCTTGAAGCCGTGCAGCAGGGGCAGGAGAAGCTGCTGAGGTAGGAGTAGCCAAGCCCTGCTGGGAAGCTCTGTATGCTGTCCAGGGCTGGCAGACATGGGCAGAAGTGCAACACAGGCTGCTCCAGGCAGGAGCAGGTGGGGCTTAGCCCCTGTACCACATTGCCCTGGCAAGTTCTGCTGCATGTGTCCCTTTGTCCCTTCCTTCCCTCCCTCTCCTGATCCTGGACCCACTCCCAAGATGTAGCACATAGACAGCCGTCCACACGCACACTCACCCACCCAACACACACCTACCCACCCAACACACACCCACACCTTCCTGCCCCCAACACCATATGCACCCCCATAAATACATCCCCCACAATATATAAGAGTAAGACTTTATTTTGAGCTATTATACAATCACATCAATATATGTTATTAAAAAACCCCCAAAAATCAGGACAAAAAATAAATTTAAGTAAAAATAAAATATGTTTTAGTATCTGATTTTTTTATCTATAATTTGTTAAAATTATATCTTCTAAAAGTTTTTGTGTGTGCAGCCTTTAACAATTCACCAAAACTCATTTAGTGGCTCTCCAGCTGATATAACTAACTGTTCACCTGTGGTTTAGGACATACGCCCCTTCCTGTATCTCACAATGATGAAATTAAGAGAAGTGGTACAGTACTGACAAGAAAAGGATTAAACTTCTGGGCTGGGGGAGAGGGCTAATAAAGTACCACTTGTTTGAACTCTTGACTTGAAAATGGATTTTTGCTTTAACTAAAGAGCCCAGGTACCAAATCAGGTACATACAGTACACTCTACATCTATGGTCCACCCACAGGACAGACTTAAGCACCGATTTGAAAGATTCATCCTAATGTATACTATTCTGCTTAAAATATGTGGGCTCTTTAGAACTACAGTTTAATTACTGTAACAAAGATTTTATTCTACTTGGATCCAGCATGTTTTAAGTAATGACATTTTTTATTGATGCCCAAATAAAGCTGTGATAGCACCTGAAAGCTAATGCCAGGTCAGTGCATTTATGTGCAATCAGCTATTAGAGGAGTCTTGCCTTAAGAAACTTGAGCTATTTTAATACATCTATGTGAAAGCTTTGTACTTACGTGCAACTTGAGCAATGGCATTTTCATCAAGTATCATCTCGGCTATCCCCTCCTGATCCACATCAATTTCATCAACATAAACCATTTCTGTTAATGCTCGTGTCTTAAGACTCCAAGCAGCCTAAATGAGATTGAAGAAGCAAGCACATTTTAAACAATGGGGGGAAAGCATTCCATTTTAACAGGTTTTTAAAAATGATTTAATCCCTTAAAATATTATACTTTAATTTCATTGCTAATTCAGGGGACAGAATTTTGTGACCTATGAAAGATTAGGGCTGGTCTTAGACAAAAGCAATTGCTTGAAGTTCCATGGTTTTGAAGACCTTTCAGACCCCAGTTCAAATCAGCAACTGACAAATTCCTCTTCTTTACATCACACTGAGTTGCAATGAAAAACATTATCAAGTAAGACAATTTAACACACTAAACCACAAGCACTTACAACATTACCCAATGTGTACTTTGGACCTTCCTTCTTAAAAGCCACCCATCACTCCTTGCTTCAGAGTATCAGCACTAATACATGTCTACATCTATAGTGATACTAAAGCTAACAAACAGCACAACACTGCTGTAGTACTGGATGACAAACTAGACTGCCAAATGACTTCAGTAAAGATCCTGGCAGATTGTATGACAGGCCTGAATGTCAAGTACGATCCTGAAGTAACTATATGAAGAACTCAATGTAGACTTGTTTCATCTATTGAATCAGAGCAGCAAAAGCTTTACTGGTTATACAGCAATGCTGGAGAACCAAGAATGCAGATACAATTGCTTTCTGGAAAAGTTAATATACATTTAATGAATTTATAAGCCTAGGGTGATAGAGGGAGGTTGCAAAATCATTCACTGAACTTCTTTCAGACATAGAACAGGCTACCATAATGACTCATTATAAAAAGTAGGTGAGCCATGGCACTCTACCAGAGAAGTCTGTTTTAATGTTTGCAAAACAGATACCTCAATTAGATACAGTATGCTGATTCTTTACCTAACGGATAATAAAGGTCAAACACACGGAAACATTTACTTTTGAATCCAGAGACAGAAAAGGATCCTATAAGAAGAACTTGTTAGTTTGGACCATACTGTAAAAAGATCCCAAATCAGGGACACTTATGATCATGCAAGCATGTACCTTCACATGTGCATCATAATACGTCTGTGACAACAGAAGCTGTCTAAATAGAAAAAAATTAGACAACTAGCCCACCTGCTCAACCGTAACTAGAAACTTTTCCTGTAGTCAGAAGAAAAAGGAAAAGACCAGGATAACTTGAATCTAGTTGTCAAATAGAATCAAAAAGTGTTGTTTTTTTTAAAATCTTGGTTCTTAACACATGGTTTTACTGACAACTTTTAATTAGCACCCAGATTTTATATTTAAATGTTTATTTCATTCTTTAAATTTTATCATGAACCTCTGAGCAAAGTTTTCATTTGCATTATCTCACAGAACTTTAAAGTTTGTGAAGATGCATATGTGTGTGTTGTATCCTGTCCAACAGCCCCCCAGTACTCCCCCGCCAAAGGACTTCAAAATGGCTGCAAAGGCATGCAGAACTAGTGCTCTCTAGCTGAGAACGGGAATCCTTGCATGCCTCAGCCTTCAGAGGCTCCTGGTACGCTGTCTAAAGCAGCTCTGGCTCAACTTTTTTGGCTGGTGGGCTGGATGAGCAGTGCCCAAGCCATCCACAGGCCAGATCTGGCTGGTGGATCCCAATCCAGCACGAAGCAGTTGCAGCAGTGCCATATCCAGCTGCACAGAGGAGGGCAGGGAGCACTCTAACCAGACCATGTGGGCAAGAAGAGTCAAAGGGGGGGTGGGGGAGAGCCAGCCCTAACCCAGCGCTATGAAGAAAGGGGGCTTGACCCAGCCTCAGAGGGAAGGAGGGGAGGGGAAGGAGGCCTAAACTGGCTCCAACCCAGCCCCAAGATGGAAAGGGGGCATGGCTCAGCTCCATTATGCCACAGGGGTGGGAGAAGGAGATGTGACCTGGCCATAACCTGCTGCATAGGGTTTGGGAATTTGGCAGGGGGGGGAAGGTGGCCATATTAATTCCCACCACTTCCTCCACCACCAAATTTCCCAAACTGTGGAAAGACTCATGTGCTGTATACTTATGGCTCCATGGGCTATGTTTGGCCCAGGGGACGAAGGTTGAGCACCCCTAGTCCCGAGCATTAAAGATGTTTGGAGTACTTCATATAGAATGTCTATCCATGGCCTAACTAAACACCAGACTCCGATAAGAGCAGGGTCAGCAACCTTTTGCAGGCTTGGGGCAGAGTTTGCAACCAGCCTTGACTACAGAAGTAGGGGCAGAAGTCTCTGCCCCTACTCCCTCCAAGCAGCCAGCTGCCAGATATCCACCCCCTCTGAAGCAAGGATGAGATCAGATGCTGCAAAGAGGAGTGTGTAGGGGATGGGCAGAAGGCCTGTGCAAAGCAGCTAGTATTCACTTCAGATTTGAATTTGGCCGAGTCGATGGACAGCAATTCGATTCAGTGATTTGAATCACTGTCCTGAATCGATTCAGCCACTGCTGAAGCTGCTGAATCCCCAACTCAAATAGGTCCCATCCTCTACCCACTCTCCCAGCCCCCATAGCTGCCCCACCCAGCCCCAGCATCGCCGTTCTTTAAAAAATAAAAAAACCCGCACTCACTGGCTGCTGCCAGATGGGGGCGGGGAGGGAGTGATCCCTGCTGCCCCATGCTGTGTGGGGGTACTCTGCCACAAGCCCCTAGAAGCCCCAACAGCTGTGGTAGCAGCTGGTGAGTGCAGGGCGCTTTTTTGTTTTTT
>NW_017728947.1:86122234-86155148 GCF_001723895.1 Crocodylus porosus | reverse complement strand
CCCCACCTGCCTCCTACTTACTGGCATGGAGTCTGGGTCCAGCTCCCTGCAGTGGCAACCAGGGACTGCCTGAATCTTTGGAGAGCTTCAAATTGCTTTGGACCTTTTTACTGGCCTCCCAATTCAGTTTGGATTCAGAGATTTGGCCGCCAAATTGGGTCAAATCTCCTCTGAATCGAATCAGCACCCAAAGCACTGCACAGCCCTAATGGGCAGCACAGTGCAGCTCCATGGCATCAATCCCCCATGCCAGATCAGACTTCCATGAGCCAGATCAAGTCAGCCATCAATATATCCAATGTATGGATGGTGCAGCCATATATTGTAGCATAATCATTTAAAACCTAAGCTTACATAAAAAAGAACCTTCAGTTTCAGTTGGGGGGAGGGTAGGAGGAGCCAATAAAAGTATTGCAAAATGCTAAGGCTACACATAAGACTGTACACAAAAAAGTTCTTTATCCTTTAGAAGGAAAGGCAGTGACCAACTGATTTCTAAAAATCCTTCTATAATTTCACACTGGGTAAATAAGAGGCCATTAGTGAATGGACATGTCATAATTAAGTTTATAAATCTCTCAAAATAGCTCATTTTACTGATTTACTATAGATCCACGCTTTGTTTTGGGCTCCATTTTTGTTTGTTTTTTAATCCTTATTTTCACTTATCCTAATGTAAATTTATAAAGATACATCAGTGGATACATTTTCAAAATTGTCCATAGTTACATGACTGCTACTATAGTCCAAGAATACCCCAAAGCTAGAACTGTGCACTTTTAAAAGAAGTTCTTCTTCACTGGCATTCTCAAAAATCCATATAATTCCCATTCCCACAAATGCACTCAGAGACTGCATGTATTTAGTAAGCTAAGCTATGTACCTACAAAATTATACATCTATATGGACTCTGCCTATTGAATCCCACTTACTTTATCCCCTCCCTTTTTTCAATAGCAGTCTCTTTTTCTGTGTGCAAAAAGGGATGGATTTATGGCAGCCTTCAATGAATACTACATACTAAGCTCTCGTCCTGTAGTAGGGTGGACTTTAATAGAACTTCATAGGAGCACAAAGGTCTGCCAACACAGAACTCACCAATGGATTCAAGCTTTACAACAGCCTTCTTGCAAATTTTAGTAATTCAGACAAATCACAAGAACTTTCTTCAGAACACTCAAAGGTTTGTCTATTGCCAAACCAAATGTCAGCTTTCTACCTTAAAAATATTCAAAGAATTAAAGGAAAATTTTGAAACCCCATAAAAACAACATAGCCTATTTTTGTTTAAATTTCCCCAAATAATCCATCTGCCTAGTCCTTAAAGATTTTAGCCTGTTGAAACCTTTGCTAAATAACTGAAAATAGGGAGCTAAAATGGAAACTGTTATGCAAACAAGTATGTAGTGGTTCCTTTTTAATGCATATTAAAAGATATTTTTGGAAGACAAGTTATATTACTGGACTATTTCAAAGGAAACCAACAAAAAGCGCAGGCTGTTTTTTTTAACCAATATGAGACCAACAACTTTCAAAGTGTAGTGTTGGGTCATGCTGCAGTTCAAAATGTAAAGACTATATCCTTACTGGTCTGTATAATTAAAAAAAAACCCAAAAGAACCCTGCCAGGGCAACTGGAAATCTCCACTGTCATCATTTTAAAAAAACTGTCCACACCAAATGTTTAGCCCTTTTTATTTTCCTCCTGTCTATTTAGGCCACCAACAAAGTCATTTCCCTTTTTAAAGCACTGTTGGCTTCCCATTTTGCTATTGCCAAACCAGGCCTTCTGCCCTTGCCTTCAAGACT
This sequence comes from Crocodylus porosus, assembly GCF_001723895.1. Taxonomy (NCBI): domain Eukaryota; kingdom Metazoa; phylum Chordata; order Crocodylia; family Crocodylidae; genus Crocodylus; species Crocodylus porosus. The sequence continues at coordinate 86,153,339 of NW_017728947.1, read as the reverse complement.
CTACAATATGAATCTGACCTCCTTCGGTCTCCTTCTATAGTTTCCTTAATGAGATGGAGGACAGTTAATAAATCAACGAGCAGAAAAAATACAAAAAGAATATATATACATGTTTCTGAATCACATGATCATGTGTGCACACAGCTTTCCGCCTACATCCCCCAACCCTCACTCCCTCCTCTTGATTTTCCTTGCTTGAACCTTGTCTACTTATAATTCTCATCTCTTTCACCAGGTTAAATTTAGGTTATCTGTTCTTTATGGCAGGGGAGCATGTCCTGTTCTCATTGAAAATGCAACCTGGGACATTTCTTGGTATTTAAGAAAAAAGTTGTCCTTCATGACATGGACCTTTATGCAGTTTCAGCTTGACTAAGATCAGTTCATTTCCCTTAAGCCACAAAATGTTTTAACTTTTAATCTTTTGCAACTCAGAACATGTTCAAATATCTGGCCTAGAGAGAAGAGCTTCCAGGCAGGATAAAACGAACAAAATTAATGACCCATCACTACTAACATTATATCCTTTCCCACCCATGGAGATCTAGAATTTAAACTGCTTTTTGTTATACCAAATGCAAAGTAAAGGCTTAAGCAAAGTATTTGTTTTATTAATTAATTAGATTTATATCCTCCTCTCCCCAAAAGGAGGCACAGGGCAGCCAATAGTATGGAATGTTGCTTGACACTTTTCCTATATACTGTAATCTTAACAGAAAAAAGACAGAAAAAACAATATTCAAGGTATATGTTCAACATCAAAGTTCATTTTTGATCCATTTTGTAAGATTTCCTTTACATAATCAAATTAAATAAACCTTTTCCTTTACTTATGAAAAAAATCTCAATTAAAAAAGTACATTCAGAACGGAGAGCTACTCATTTAAAATCTCTCCACATTACAATAGTTATTGCTATTATATTTTCTCTTAAGTACAATATACTATCAGACAACTATTTTTGCCAATAGCTTTGTCAAAGTATAACTCTCCAAGAGAAAAAAATGAATGTAACAGTGGTCATCTGAAGTCTGTTTACACAGGGATTGGCAATTGGCAGGGATTTATGTTTATAAATTACTTTTATTAACTGTCTGACATATGTGGTACATATGTAGCATCTTATTATATATTTAAGAGTGCAGGAAAAAGCCTTCTATTGTATTTCTCAAACTCATTTTCTCCTAATCTTGTCAAGATAGGAGTGTCTGAGTTAGAAGCAGACTTAATTTGTGGCAAGTTGGTAAAACTAGCTTGCATCTCAGTTGAGCAACTGGAACAAGAGAGGACTCTGAAGGAAACAGAGGTAGAAAATGGGAGGTAGGGAGGAAACTGTATTGATTATAAAATGCAATGTTTAAAATTCCCTTTATCAAATGCACTGTTGTACCAAGGTTTTAAAAACGTATGCTGTCAAGAAACTGAACAAATGAATCAAACTTCACTATATAGCATACTAAAAAAAAAAAAAAAAAATCTTAGGTGTTCCCCCTTCCCATTGCTGTTCCCAAGTACTTGCACTTATGAACAGTTTTTACCTGAGAACTTATGAACAGTTTTTACCTGAGATATTGTGAATTCAGACTCCGACTCCTACAAAAGACAAGAGACAGAGCTGTGAAATAAGAAATGAAGTACCTTTTTATGGTGAACACAATATACTGATGCAATTCACACACATATGATCTAAGCAGTACATTTCATATTAATACTGTGGTATTGCATCTACCACTTGAACAAGTCTGAAGAAAGGGGAAAACCTGTCAAGGTAATATTTAAAGCAAATGAATTTGTAGGCCTAAAATTTCAATATTTGAAATTTCAGAGAACTGTTGAAGCCTTGCATGTTTCTAAAAGGAGCTGGACAATATTTCTATATGTTGTTTCAAGTCCTACAATTATTAGAAGCTGTATGGATTTTACACAAGAGTGTAAAATATAAAAGCTAATAGGTTTTCCAGTTTCCTAAGCAACTCAAATATAGATTAGCTTTGTGACTGTACACTGGAAAAATCTGTGTAAGATTAGCAGTGATTCAAAATAGTTACCATCTACATTAATCTAGATATTGAAATCTATTAAAGAGCAAGCTGGCAGCGACCCCTATCACTTAATACTGAGGAAGCACTGAAGATTTAATTGAAAAGCGCTTACAACATCACTTGTTTAAATTGTGAATTTTGGCAGGAGGAAAGCCCACAGGATGGAAAAAAAGCCTTTTCTTTGTCCCAAGGTGCTCCATTCAGACACAGCTGAGACACAAATTGTTAAAAATAGCCATTCCCTTGTTTTGTAAGATCTCTGGTTCAATTGCCATTAAAGTATAAAACTCTATTCAGCCTGTTGTACCTGCCTATTATAGCATATACAATCTACTATAAAATAATTTAAGAGGAGCAGGTGTTCTTACTTTCTGTATGTGCTACAAAAACTAATGAGGAAAAGGTTAGTGATACTGTGTCAGCCTTGACTCAAGAACGCTTTGATATTACAGCTGTATATCTTAACCTAAGCCTTTGCCATTCTTGAAGAAATACATTTTAAGGTCACTAAAATATTTCCTATATCATAATGTGAAATAAAGCTATGAATGTTAAAACTCCTATCATTTTGAAGAGGATGAGTGTGACTAGCTATTTGTTAAAAGCTTTCATTGCCTTGAATACGCTAGGATAGAGCTGTCCAAATGCCAGCCCATGGGGTAATGGAGCCTGCAAGAGGTTAAATTGTAGCCTCTGGGCTCTCACCCAGCTACCATATTCCCCACCACCACTCTGGCTGTAACAACAGCTGGAGTCTCTGGGCTCCCCCTCCCTCCTCCAGCTTCTGCTTCCTGCCCTTGTCCCAGGGGTGAGGCTAAGTGCAGGAAGCAGATGATGTGCCCGGGCTATGCTGGGGGGAGATGGCACCTGCACCAGGCAATGCTGGGGAGGATGACCAGTGCAGGGGTGAGAAGAGGAGTCCTGCAAGGGCATGCACTACAGTGGGAGGGAGAGGGGTCCATATGAGTACGCAGAGATGCAGGTAGAGTGTCTACATGGCACACAACCCGATAGCTTGAGCCTTGATTGTTGTGGCCCCCGCACTCATCTGAACCCTGGAGGCCTTGTGAGTAAAGAGTTGTAGGACAAAGAATCAATGTTTTGCCTCCGTCTACACATATGAAGCCCCTTTTAAACCAGTAAGGTTATATATACAAGCATAATCGAAAGAAAGCCTTAGACCCAGATTTAAAAATCCAAAGGATGTTTTAAATTAAAATTTGTCTCTCAAGTCAACTATTAAAAACAAAAGATTTTATAAGATATGCCTTTTTAATTCTATAGCTTGAAGGAAAAGGAGTTTCTAAACAAAACAGAGATGACAAATTTTTAGATTTAAAAAAGCCTCTGCCTGCAATTAGCTTCAAGCTGAATTTGATGTGATACAAGATAGTGAGACTCTCAGCATACAATGAAAAGGCAATCCAACCTGCTAATGGCAGCATTTGAGACAAACATCACAGAACAGCAAAATGACTCTGGTCATATACAAACATTAATTTCTAGCTGTGTGTGACAATAACTATTATCAACTGAAGATGCTTTCAGAAGCAAAGTGCCATGTGCCTGTACAAGCTACTTACATCTTCACTGTGACCTTGTTAAAATCAGGCTGCAAGCAGCAATGTTTTAAGATGAGTTCTTGCTATGTAGATAAAATTGAGTCAATTTTTCAAACAATTTGAAAAATAACAATATAATAATAGCCAAAGATAAACCTATCAGCACTGAGAGAGGTGAAATAGTTTAAAGAAAAAAAAGCAAATTCTTACACCAAAGCATTAAACAAACTAAAAACGAGACCTTAATTACATATCTATTACACTGTTTGGACATGTTTCCTTTGGATTGCTGAATCACTGTAGCCCTAGTTCATCAATGCTGGTTCTGTACCTTGAATTTGACATATGGAACACACAACAAATAATCAGATTAGGCGACTAATCAGGATGATCAAAAAAGACATCAGCAGAGTATACCCTCTAGGTCATGCTAACAAAGGCCCTTTTCTTAAGGAAAAGGAAAAAATATTTTCATGCTAGCATTTGGAGATACTAGATATCAAGTTACCAGCAAATTTATTTTTACTATCTACTGTACATTCTTACACTTCTTAAATAATTGCAGTACGTATCAAGAATGCTTCTATATGGTAATCTTTAGAAATTTACAAAATATAACTGAATAGGAGTTGCTCAATTTTTAAAAATATTTTATCTAATTATGTTATAAGACATAGATTAAGACTACCATAATTCTTTTAAGAATAAGGGTTTAAAATAGCAAAGCAGAGTACTTAAGAGCAGTGTCTGAAAAAAAATCCTGATATATGCACAATTGGCTGAAAGTCAACTGATAACTTAGAAAAATAAAAATAAAGCTTTTTGTATTTACTTCATATGGTTGGAGTGAATTCAGTGAGAGCTCCTTACTACCAGTTACAAAGATTTTAGAATCCGTTTCCTGACTGGATCACAAACTGATTTTCTGGATCATCAGATTAACTTCCTTTTAAAATACTAATTTCAGGGTAAAAGCTGCTTATACTTCAATGTGTAGCTCATCAAGACACCTAGAATACAATATGATACAGTACTTTTTTGGGAGAGTATCAAGATTTATTGTCTAAGTCCATTTCTTAACTCATATTCTTTGGTAGGTTAATACTGATATTAATATTAAGTGAATATTGTATTACATGAGTATTGGGAGCTGACAAAAATACCCACTGTTAATGTGCCCAGCACTTTATTGTAAAACCTTGCTTCCAGTCACTTGTAACTTTATCAAGTTTAAATAATTTATGATAACATTTTCCATGCTGGGATGATTCTTTTTATATAGTTGTACTGTTTTTGAGAATGGTGAGCTATTTTTCTTTATATTTATGACTTATAACTATTTTTCTGAAAGCTTTATTAGCATGTTCATTCTTTGAAGCAGCAACCTGCATGCCAGCAGGAAGATCACTAAGACGAAAACCAGGGATGATCCTACCTTGAGCAGGAGGATGGACTAGATGACTTTGTGAGGTCCCTTCCAGCCCTACTTTCCCAAAAAGACTGAGTTACATAAAGGGGGAAGCATAGTGCAACAGCAAAAGGGAATAAGAGATGTTGTGGAGATAGAAGCAGGATGGCGGAAGGAAATAAGCAAGAAGTGAAACTTGGTAGGGGAAGCAAAAAGGAATCTTTTCAATAGTATTTAAGCACCTCTAAACATTTTATTGTCTTTAACTGCTTCATCACTTAGACCATATTGTGAAACAAACTATATTAGTCCAACATTTTCCATAGTCGGAAGGTGTGTCAATGAGGCAAAAGACTGCAAGAGAAAGGATGGTCTTATGACACTTGAGTCATCCGACCTATGTGATGTTCCTCATTTCACTTAACCACCCATGCATTCATGGATTTTTCAGGGACTCTAGCAAAGTGGTATAGGGTGAAATACGATCATATTTAGATGCTTGACATGTGGAATAAGAGCTGCCAGCTATTCTGATGTCTCAGCAAGCCCTAATCTTTATTCAAAGCAAAGGAAATACAGATTGCCGTATCTGAACGTGGTCTGGTTTGTCTATTGCCTGTATTTGATAGAATCAAAACAACATGCAAAGTTGGGCACAGTTTTAAAAGTGCAGATAAGAAAATGGAGTCTTGAAGCTTATTATTCCTTTTTGTCTGACCTGAATCACGTAACTGACTGTGCCTCTGAAGATGCCAGGACTTGAATCGGAGACTAAGAGGATAGAACTGCACTAATGTGGCTAGACCTTTTAAAGTTTTATAAACTAGAATGCAGAATAGTGAAAAGAGGTATCTTTGGACAAGCTGCCAGTAGCAGTTCTTATTGGATTAAGATTTTCTGTCAGCTATAATAAAAAATATAGAATCCTAATCATGCTGAATAGCTGATATACCAGTTAGCTGACCACAGAGAAGACAAATCATTTTACCTTAGTCTGTCTTCTAACATAATATCTATTAAAAAAATAAGGGTAAACTATACCTATGCATTTAGAGAATAGCCTTGTTAGATTTCACCTGGAAGACTTCCAGTGAGTGAATCTGATTCAGTTTGCTACAATAGAGAATAGCCCACCTTCCAGTTCAGTTTCTTCAAATCTCAGTATCAATGCAGACAGAAGGTGTGATTACTTCTACAACATCTCCTGTTAGGAGTTATATACTCAGCCTAGGCTGTCAGATAAGAATATTGGAAAAAAGAGTTGCATAGACATGGTATTTCTGAAATATAAATATGCCATGACATACTGTACATTCTACAATCTTAAATATATTACAACCATCCATCCAATTTTTAAAACCGTATTTCCGTTAAAGTTTTCATAGAGTTAAGTGAGATCCACTTATACTTATTGCACTTGGATATATACAGATATGTGATCAGATTTTACTCACAAAAACATTAACTGAAGTAAATTTTCAATGATCAAATTAATTAAATATAATGTAATGCACACTAAAAAATTTAAAGTATGATGCACTGTCCCCCGACTAAAATATAAATTTGGCACTCTTTTCAAAAGCCAGGTATTCCTATGACAAGGAAATTATTAAATGAGGATTTCTCAAATGACTATAAAAGGGCAAAACTGACTATATACAAAAAACTGTCAGATGGACAAAGTAAATTCCAGAGATTTTATCCTTAAATCTGTGGTTGTATTATCTGAGGCTATAAACAATAACTATCAGACTGAATTAGAAATAGGAAAACAGGACTGTAAAGGACTTGCTGATATTGAAGGCAGCTACCTCTGATAACTATTTATAAACTGATCATACACTCCATGTTTAAACCTAAAAAGTTTGTGGTGTGGGGTTTGTTGCTGTTTTTTTGGGGGGGGGTTTGTTTGTTGTTGTTGTTTTTTTGGGGCGGGGGATTCTCTCTCTTTTTTTACCCCAGTACTTCTCCAGTACTCTAAAATACCACCACTCCATTGGTTAGAAACTTTCTGTTTTCCAGCCTAAATTCATTTATGGCCAATATACAATTTACACATCTTGTTTTGTCAACATTGTGCTTAGCTTAAATAATTCTTCTCCTGCTTTTCTTTACCACTTACTACTGATGCTCATTACTGTTTTAAAAGCAGTTGCATCCCCATCCAACTTTGACTGTCTCAAAGATTGTAATAAATGTTTCCACTCTCCTTTTGTACTTTTATATAATTTAAACACAGTTTTGTTTCCTCCACCTAACAAAAAAGAAACAGACTACCATAAAAGCTGCCGTAATTGTTCAGTGAATCTATTTGACTTCTTAAGAAAGCAGGTACAAACAAGAGACCCTGATCCTCCAAACAGCATGGATGTAACTTTATTCCTAGGAGTAATTTAATCTGTATTTCAATGTTTTCAGGATTGGGTCCATGATTAAAATTTGGATACTAGCAACTCAGTTGGTTGCTACCAACATCAAACCAATGTTGTAACCATAATTTCTTATTGTAGCTTCTCCAAGGAAGACAAATACAGAATTTGGCCATCTCAAGCTGCGACTTCCCTATTTGTTCCTTTTATAACGGGTGACCATCCCAACAAGAAGCAAGGGGGGCAAGAGTGCCCACAAGCTCCCCCTGGCTCACCAAGGGCATCCAGGAATGCCTGATTGCCAAAAAGGCAGCATACAACCTGTGGAAGGGGGATGCTATCTCCAAAGAGGAGTATGCCTCCTCTGCTTGGGCCTGTAGGGGGGCTGTCAGGAAAGCTAAGGTGGACATAGAGCTAGGACTAGTGTCCAAGATCAAAGATAATAAAAAGTCCTTTTTCAAATATATAGGGAGGATGAAGAAAGCACCGGGAAACGTGGGGCCCCTGCAAGATACTCTGGGCAATCTGGTGGTTGCGCCAGAGGAGAAAGCAGACCTCTTTAACCAATTCTTCACCTCCATTTTCTTGTGCAGGGACCAGGACTTCCCCGCTGGGATGCCAGATTGACTTGAGGGGAACGCCTCCAGACCTCACGTTGGGAAGGACCAGGTTAGAGGGCTTCTGAAGCGGCTGGACATGTTCAAGTCAGAGGGTCCAGATGCTCTCCACCCCAGGGTGCTGAGGGAGCTAGCTGGGGTTATTGCAGGGCCCTTGGCACGGCTTTACGAGCGCATGTGGTGCTCAGGCCAGGTGCCAGATGATTGAAAGATAGCCAACGTGGTCCCCAACTTTAAAAAAGGGAGGAGGGAGGACCCGGGCAACTATAGGCCCGTCAGTGTTACCTCAATCCTAGGGAAACTCTTTGAGAAGATCCTCAAGGAGCATATCTGCGATGGGCCAGATTTAGGGACGATGCTCAAGGGCAACCAGCACAGTTTCATTAGGGGCAGGTCATGTCAGACCAACCTGATTACCTTTTATGATCAGGTCACAAAAGCATTGGATGCAGGTGTCACTGTGGATGTAGTCTTTCTGGACTTCAGCAAGGCCTTTGACACCATCTCCCACCCCATCCTCATTAAAAAAAAAGAGGACGATGGCATTGATGCCTACACAGTCAGATGGATTGCAGATTGGCTCAAGGGTCAAAGGGTCATACTCAGAGGTAGTGGTGGATGGGTCATATTCGACCTGGGGGGAAGTGGGCAGCGGAGTCCCCCAGGGCTTGGGCCTTGGGCCCATACAGTTCAATCTCTTTATGGGTGATTTGGATGACAGGGGGAAAAGCAACCTGTTTAAATTTGCTGATGATACCAAAATTTGGGGTGAGGTGAGCACACTAGTAGGGAGGGAAAGATTGCAGCAAGACCTGGATAGGTTACAGATGTAGGCTAACAAAAACAGGATGCGTTTCAATAGTGACAAGTGCAGGGTGCTGCACTTGGGCAGTAGTAACCAGCAGCACACTTATAAGATGGGAAACTCCCTTCCTGAGAGCACGGAGGCAGAAAGGGATTTTGGAGTCATTACTGACTCCAAGATGAACATGGGCGACAAAGCGAGGTCACGGTTGGCAGGGCTAACCGCACCTTGTCGTGCATCCACAGGTGCATCTCTAGTAGGGACAAGGAGGTGATCCTCCCCCTCTATGCAACACTGGTCAGGCCACAGCTTGAGTACTGTGTCCAGTTCTGTGTGCCCCACTTCAGGAGGGATGTGGACAACATTGAGAGGGTCCAGAGGAGGGCCACTCTCATGATCAGAGGGCAGTAGGGGAGGCCCTATGAGGAGAGGCTAAGGGACCTGAACCTGTTCAGCCTTTACAAGAGAAGGCTGAGGGGGGACCTGGTGACTTTCCATAAACTCACTAGGGGGGACCAGAAGGGTTTGGGAGAGATCTTTTTCTCCTTGTGCCCCCTGGCATAACAAGGAATAATGGCCACAAGTTATTGGAGAGAAGGTTTAAATGAGACATCCATAAGAACTACTTCACAGTTAGGGCAGCGAGGATCTAGAACCAACTTCCAAGGGAAGTCGTGCTGGCTCCTACCCTGGGGGTCTTTAAGAAGAGGCTTGATGACTACCTGGCTGGAGTCATTTGAGCCCAGTTTTTCTCCTGCCCAGGCAGGGGGTCAGACTTGAAGATCTACAAGGTCCCTTCTGACCCTACTGCTGATTCTATGATATGATCCCACACTGATGTCCCCATATGCTATCGCTTTATACTTCCAAACTTTCCTCTCCTCTGCCCTTGTCTGTCCCTGCCTTTCTCCAATCCTTTGATATAATATGCTGCTTGCCCCCTTTCTTTCAATCAACTTTGCAATAACTTCAGCAAAAAAAACAAACCTTTTGATAAAGAATTTGGAGCTGCAAGAATGCCACGATATTTTTATACTGGAGCTCTACTGTATGCATTGAAAAAGTTCCCTATATGGGAATTCAGGATACCTTTTTTATATTTATGTACTGGTAGTAAGATTTAGAAGCACATAAAGCACATAAATATTATACTTCAAATATTTACAAATAGGTAACATAGCTGCAGTTATAAATTTGTTTTTAGTAGCTTCAGTCCTGAAGCAGATGGCCCCCACCCCTACATCAAGCGCTGTACAAACACAAAATTCCTGGCAAAAAGAGCTTCCAATATAAAAACACACACTGCAGACCTATTTTAATTCCATGAATAAAGTGGACTTTTTTGATGGCCCTGCAAAAAATGATGCTGGAGGTGTCTTCTATCTTGTGTCTTGAACAGGAGGAAGCAATACTGGGATTATCAGTTTGAACTTTAAACTTCCTCAGAACATTCTACATTAACAACACTTTTTTGCTTTATTTTCATGGCTTAAGATTGCTGGTTAAGGTTTATTGCATGGGTTGGCAACCCCTGGCACACGTGCCGAGCATGGCATATGAGGCCATTTTGCTTAGCAAGCCACAGCCAGCCCCAGCCCAGAGCCAGGGGAGTCGGGACGCTCCAAACAGTTGCTCCAGGCTCCACAAATTTGCCTTGCACAGTGGCAACGTATGGGGGGTGCATGGGGGCACACATGCACCCCCTGAGTGCCAGTGTACCCCCTGACTGGCTGCACTCACCACTTAGGCAACAGGTGGGGGGTGGTAGGCAGGAGCGCTGGTGCCACCCCTGTGAGCGCAGGCCAGGGAGTGGAGCGCCATGGCGCTCCCAGATGTTACCACAGCTACTTCCAGAAGCAGCCGCAGTGATTGGCCGTCTCATGATTGGTCATGGGAGACCCCCATCCCAGTCGGTGGGATTGGCCATGGGAAGATCTCCCCCCCTCCCCTCCCCCAGTTGCTGACTGGTCCCAGGGGGGCACATTCCCCCCCCTTGACTAAGGTAGCACCAGTTGCCCATGGCCTTGCACACTCTAAGTGCCACTCTGAACCCTTTCCCTTACCTGATCTGCTGTTCTGCCTTTCTCTCCCTGCACTATCTGCCACTGTGCTGCTGCTTCTTATGCCTACACCACATTTTTCCATTTTGTTCGCATGCTTGTGCGCACTTATTGTTCTTTGCAAGGTCTCTCATTGTCTATGTGCCTTCAAGTAGGTGTTACAGTCTGACACTCTGGGCCACACTTTTTGCCACTGTGCTGCCTGTCCCCTACCCAAACTGCCACATGCCACATACAGAGGCTGCCCATGCCACTAGAGGCATCCATACCACAGGTTGGCCATCCCTGCCACAAAGTATTCATCCAAAATGGGAGTTTTGAACCTTTACTCCTAGAATGGATACTTTACAATGAGGGCACAGGCAAAAATCACTGGGAGTGCTGATCTCCAATATCCAGTGCCCAGTTCCAATATCCTTCCCTGAAATCCCCATGACAGATGGAAACTGCTCTTCAATTGCCCCAACTGATCCCACACTGATGCAGGGCACGTGGCAGGGTGGGGAGCTGCTCTGGAGCCCAGCTGAGATCTTGTGACGATAACAGCAAGATCTAGAGCCACGATCTGCAGCCTGCATGCCCCTGCCCAGAGCATGCAGATTGCAGCTCTGCCCTGGCTCTGGACCATGCTGTCACCGTCCCAGACCAGCCCCAGAGCAGCTCCCCACCCTGCCCCATGCCCTGCTGGCAGGCGCAGGGGCAGTGCCAGAGGCGTTTGGGGGGGCTATAGCTATCCCAAAGTTCCCCATAGCCAACCCTCCCCACCCTGCACAGGCAGCAGCAGCTGAGCCTGCCCTGCTCCCACCTGCAGCACAGCCCACCTCAGCACTCCCACCAGGAAGAGGCTGGGGCTGCTGTTGCCTGCCAGCACGGCTGGGGCCACTCTCCACGGAAACCCTGGCCCCCCCCACTGTCACAGGGGGCTGCCGCTAGGGTCTCCATGGAAACCGGCTCCAGCCATCCTAGCAGGGGCTACTGGGAAATGGAGTCCACTGCCAAGCCGATCCACCCCTTCCCCCATGAAGACCATTAAAACGAAGAGACGGTCCTTAACACCTGAATGAAGAGTTGGGAAGGGACCAGCTAGACGAGGGGTGCTCAGCCTGCCGCCCCGGGAGCTAGGGCATCTGGCCGGAAGGACTGCCCACGGCTTCCAAATCCCCACTCAGCTACACTAGGAGCCACGAAGTCGGTGAAGGGCTCTCTGCGCTGCCCGCCCAGTCCCCTCCCCTCGGTAGCGCAGCTCCGCGTTTGCCGTGGCAACGCCGGCACGAAGCCCGGGCACCGCTCCAGCTGCCGCCCGCTCAGACACAGCCGAGTCCGCAGTGGGCCAAGCGCCCGCGGGGCAGCTGCACGGCCCGGCGCGGGGGCCAACCCGGCCGGCCCCAGCCCGGCAGCGGCGGGTGTGGCCTGGACGTGATTCCTGCGACCCGCCCGCGGGCTAGAGGCGGCCGCGTCCCGGGCCTGGCTCCTCCCGCCCGCCCGCCCGCCACTGCGCTACCTGCGCGGCTGGCGCCGAGTCGAGCAGCGCGGCGCACAGCTCGGAGCAGCGCTCGAACCTCCTGCGCCGGAAGCAGCTCCAAGCCAGCAGCAGCGGCTCCATGGCCGCGCTCCCGGCCCGCTCCGCTCCGCTCCGCCGCAGCGGCGGCTGCGCGGCCGCCTGAGGCCCGGCCCGGCTGGGGCGGGGCGGGGTCGCTCAGAGGGAGGCGGCTGCGGGGAGGCAGCGCCCCCTCGCCTGGCCCCTGGCTCCGCCTGTGGCCCCGGTCCGAGCCGGACGCAGGGGCAGGACCGCTGATTTCCTGGGCCGGGTGAAGCGGGAACGGGGTCGTATCCAGTGCCGCGCAGTGAAGCCCTGCCCGGAGACGTGGGTGGGCGAGGGGCAGGCCTATTGCTCAGGCAGGTATGGGGCAGGGGGCCTGAGCCCACTAAGAGCCATGAGCCTCCCTCAGGGAGGCAGCTCCATGCATCACCCCCGAGTGCTGGGGACGGCTACAGAGAAAAGGGTGGGAGTGGGGTCGGGTTCATAAGCGCCCGACAGCATCTGCTGCTGCTCCAACGACCCCAGGGAACTGCCGAGAAACACACCAGGACACGAACAACTGGGGCCTCCTAAGACTGGGGTGAGTGGGGACCACCCACAGCCACGCGTGGCAAGCAGGGACCACCTGCAGATGCCAGCGGCAGTGTTGGGGGTGGGCAGCAAGCGGCAACCTCCTGTAGAAGCCAGTGACAGCTTCGGCAGTGGCCAATCTTGGGTGGGGCATGTGACCCCCTACATGTCCGCCTGTGTGTTAGGGTGAGGGACAGGCCAGTCTGATGTGCATTGGGAAAGTGGGCCAGTGTCCACCACATCAGCTGAAAGCCACCCTTGGTATGGGAGCCACTAGCTGGGGCCAACTAAAGAAGAAAAGAGGGTAGTGGAGGTCAAAGGTTTAAAACAATTGCGCCAAGGGGGAACACCAAGCAAAGCAGACTGAAAGCCAGTGGGCACCATTTGAATGAGTGCAGGGACCTAGCAGATTTTGCCCAGTGAAACTGCCTGGAGAGGCGAACAGACAAGGGGTAGAAAATGGCCCCGGAGTCACCCAGGTTTCCCCCCAGCCTGAAGTTCATCCTGGTCTGAGGGCTTGCTTAGAGCCGGGGGGAGGTTGACCAGGAGGTCCTGAAATTTGATGGGGCCACAGATGGGAATGCATAAAGAAAATGTGTGGAGAAGTGCAGCCAGAAGCTCAATGGGAAGTTCCTGAGGAGGCAGTACGGGGGTTGCAGCCTGGTATACTCAAGGTACCATGTTGTTACCAAGACCTGAATGTGGTCGGCTGGGTTGGGAGCAGCTTGCAGTAAGCAGCCCAGATTTCTTAGTTTGTTTAGAAGTGTTTTCTTGTGCTTCAATAGAAGCTTAATCCTTCTGAGAAGGAGGCCACACTGAACTTAGCCTTTCCTGCATTCCCAGGTGTGAAAACAGCAAGAACATCTTTGAATTGCATTTAATTCCGAGAGACCAAGAACCCAGTTCCCTCATCACACCAGGAAGACAACTTTTGAGACCACAACTGGGGGGTGTAGTTGAGGAAGGTACAGGCTTGGGGCTACTGTGAACAGCTGTGCTTTCTTCGACTACCCCTGTACTGAATACTGTATATTTGGCATAACGCTTAGAGTTTGTTCAAAGTAATTTTATAGAGAAAAATCATTTGGGGGAGAGAAAAAAGGTAGAATGACAACTGTTATGCTGGAAAGTGTTAAGGGCTGCTGTTGATCTCAGATTCAGTAAAGCAGAAGGCAGGGCAGGGTGGCTTCACAGATACTAACTGGTTCTGAGAGATGTAAGCTTTCATAGGTGACAGCCTACTTCATCAGATACTATGAATGGAGTAAATGGAGAGAAAATCTCCAAGGACACTTACATGGGAGTAAAACCAAGGTGGGCTTGGGATCTGAAAATGTCTTGAAAGAAGAGTGCCATGTAAATACTTAACTTTCTGTGATTTGTAATTTGATTAAATCGCTTCCTTTTCTTCTGCCCTCAGATAGGTCATGCAGACTCAGCATTCTAGATTCCATAAAGGATAACGGATGGAAGTGATTTTGGGGGAAGGAGGCCGTCAGACTAAAGTGTTTTATTAATGGTGTTATTCACAAACCACTGAGAAGTCTTACACTGTGCTAAGACCAGTGCTAAAACTACACTTCATTCAGACTAAATTAAGGAAAATTTATGCTTCTTTTGTAGTAGGTAAACCAGGGATTGACAACCTATAATCTGTAGACTAGATCCAGCCCACCAAGCTACTATATGTGGTCCACAAAGCTGGGATATTGGTGGTAATTCAGCAGGTTGACAGCAATCCAGGAGGCAGGAGAAAACAGCAGCAGCAGGTGCTGGATCAGAAGTGGTGGCTGCCTTTTGGACCTAGCTCTTTTAATTCAACCCTACTAAATAGTTTGCATGCTAAAAGGTTTCAAACCATTGGGTTATAGATGCCACTGTCCAACACTGGCTTAGCTTGGTAGAGACTTTCAGAACTTATGCCCATAGGCTGAGCTGTGTCACTGGAGAGTGACTGGAAATGCAGGTACTGGGGTATTGATTGGCTTCAGCTGCATGTCACAAGGAGAAAAAACAGGCAAAATGTCAAACAGAGGACAAGAACTATTGGAAAGGCTGGCTTGTAAATTATGAGGAAGGTAATTGCTGCTGTTCCTGCTATGACCAGGGAAATGAAGCTTTTCTGGAGTTAGAGTGGATTGCATCAAAAAACCCACCTTGTATCATCAACATCTCTGCTAACAGAAACAACTAAGTGCAAGGCTCTGAATATTGGCTAATCGCTTGGGCCAAGGTAGTAAATAGTGGTTTATTCTGAAAGGGGAGAAATGGCATGGCCTGTGGTACCAGTGTTCCAATTTATGCTTGAGCCAACCACAATCCAACTATGTGCATAGGGAGGAAGGAAGGACAAACTTGAATATGAGAATTACTGCATGGGCCACAAGCTATTCTCAGGAGAACTAAGAAGAGAAATGAGGTAACACCAGGGCCCTATCTTCTCTTTCCAGTGGCTTTCATGGAGAGGAGTACATGCTGTATCTGTCTGAAGGAAAGGGTAGGGAACATTGCTTCCTGATACTCCATCCGAACACTTACTGCTCTGCCCAGGCTCTGTTGCATTAATTACTGAGTCCCAGGCTAGCATCAAGATTTATTTAAAGTTGTTTAAACTTTGACATCCCACAGCACATGTTATATGGCTAGGCAAGGATATGTCAGACATGTCATTCAAACAAATCATGAATATTTGCCAGTACCTACTGAATTATTTTAAATTATTAGCTGTAGTGCTTCCAAGCATTTTTATGACAGTTCTTTTAAAAATGTTGTTTGGTAGCAATTTAATGTAATTTAGTATATACAGAGAATGGCTACGTGTGTGCCGGATTGCACAGCTGTAACTGCGCAGTCATTTAGTACCTGCTTGAGCATTACTGTGCAGTCCCAGTGCCACACAGATCATTTTTGATGCTACTGCACAGTATGGTTTGTGCCCGCTGATGCTACGTTGCCATAGCAGTGAACTACGGTGATGTAGCATCTTCTGTAGACGTGCCCACAGAGTACTATCTTCTAATAGAACACAAGGTCAAGGGCATTAACAGTTTTCAGAGATACATTTTGAGGTCAATGCACTAATTCTAGAGTTAGTGGGTTAAACAGATCAAACTGGTATGAATAGAATTACATGGGACAAGTAGTAATACCAAATGTTTTGTTACTACTGAATATTCATACCCTGCTATTTTTAAAACTCCCTCCTCCTCCTTTGCATATGTCACACTGCACCAGTTATATGCCATTTTGAATTGTTACAGTGGTAAATATCAGCAGTTCCTTTATTTGTTCACATGCCATCATCTAAGATGTGATATTTTAAAGTACCAAATTACAGGAAATTTCTTAGATACGTTAACTTTGAGTCTTAATAGTTTTATCAAGTATTTTGAGGCTGTGTAGTAAATTAAAAAACTAAGGAGGTCCAACATATCCTCTTGAAACATGCTTTTTAGACAGTGAATCAAAAAACCCACGGTGAAATAGCTATTATTATTTTCTAAATCAAATTACAAACAACTAATAAATATGTCATAAATGCTATCTTGATATAACTTGATATGCTGCTAAACTACATTGTTAGTTCGGCTTTTTAGCTTGCCTTACTTAACTGTGAAGTACCTAATTATTATGTGAATTACTGCTAAAAGCAAATCAAAGTTCACTTTGCTTATGTCTTTACACAATTTAAATTAGGAAAAATAGAGCCATTTTGAGTAGCTCTAAGGCAGGCAATTATTTTGGGCAGAGGGTCGCTTGCTGAGTTTTGGCAAGCCATCGAGGGCTGCTTGACAGGCAGCCCGGGGTAGATAAATATTAATTTTCTAAATTTTTTAGGGGCCCTGTGGGCTGGAAAGAATGGCCTAGCGGGCTGCATCTGGCCCCTGGGCTGCATTTTGTTCACCCCTGCTCTAAGGGGTGGGCAGGGGGCGGAAGAGATAGTGGGGGCAAAGACGCATTTGCTTCGCAGAAACTAGTGGTTTTATATCTGGTGAGATCTTGATGATCTTCAGCCAAAGGTCTGTTTCTGCATTAAGGTTTGTCCTATATTTGTTTTCAAAGTAGAGCATCAGTGTTTTAAAGCTATATCAAAGGTCCATCTGAGCCTAGCAGTTCCTGGCACTGCACTGGCCTGTTTTAATGTACACCAGTAATAGGTAGTCTGTAGCCTACAACACAAGGGAGCAATGTGGCTAGTGCAAGTCCAGCTCCCTTTGACTCTTACCCATTTAGCACTGCCATGGAATGCTTCCAAAGTTATATAGTACATCAACATTTTTAAAGCTTTGTCTTACCAAACTAAACACTTGTCCCTTTTCAATCAAAAATATGACTTAGGCACATGTGTTGAATTGGAGCTCAAGTTTAGCATATCATGACAGCTCAATAAACTCTTTTTTCCTATTGCTGAGAAGTATTTGGCAAAATGGTGTCTACTGACAGTTGTTCTTTAATCAATTTTCATTTGTTGCATTGTCAAGAAAGCATTTGTTAACTAAATGTTGTCATCTAGTGTAATGTTTCCTCATGCAAGCAGTGAAATAGAGATGAATTTTCAACTTCTTTTTGATGAGGATTCTTTTCTATTTCCCTTGTGTTTCTTTTTGTTATAAAAGCACTTTCTTTATCAGTGTTCTGCTTTTATAATGATAATTAAAAAGGTAATTTTCCAACTCTATGAGGTATTCATTTAATGGAGGCATGTAAACAAATCAGCCAATAGATTAGACTTGACGGCTGCAATTCAGCCTCAGCTTGCCCTCTGGGATAATCAGTACATTGAGAACTAAGATTACACAGGAAAATGTACATCTCTGAACAGGATTCAAAGAGATTAGTCACAACTGTCCCAAGTAGAAATCAGTTTCTGCATGGGGAAAATTTTTGATCATTTCCTTTTTCATTGCCCAAGATTGTAATGAAGTGCAATTTCAATTCTTAGTGTGTAATAAAACTGGGAACTTTTGTGGTCTGATCTAGAAAAAAATGTGCCATGCAAAGAACATTATAGTGGGTGAATTTAATTTGTGCCAAAACATATCCAAATTCCCTTATTACTTGTATTTGTTACATTCCGCTACTCCAATTTGTTGTGCTATTGTTTAAAATTGTTAACTTTTCCTGTTGTACATGTATTATTTATTTATGCATCTTGACAGAACTTTACAAAATGAGCATTCCTTAATTATAACTTCTGATTTGAATCTTACATATATGAGATGCTGATATTAAGAAGTATATCAGTATTTTTGTCTAATTGCAATGAAAAAAAACCTTACACATTCTAGCAGTTCCCTTTACTTGAGCAGCCATGTTTGAGTTCTTGATAGAACAGTTGCTTAAGGAAGCAGCCTCAGGGTTTTGTTATACCCTTATTTCTAAGCATTTTAACACAATGTCTTCTGACTCAGGTGGCATGAGTTTCCTCACTTGTATGAGGTTTCCAAGTTTGTGCAGTCCTCAAGCTTACATGATGTGCTTGTGCTGCACTTGCATTAATATTATGGACAGATGATACTGGCTTTTATCTGTCTTTCAAATAGCTTAGCTCTCTCTCTAAAAAAGGGAGTTTTTTTTTTAAATGGATTGACAGTTTATCTTGCTGTGATGATTCTACTTGATTCACTTTTCCATTCAAAGAAAATCGAAATGATAATCAGCTGGAATTTTACCTTCTAACATCTTATGCTGTTTGTTACTTGGAGCAGGAGTACTAGAACAGCCTGAAATCTCTTCTATTTCTTTTCATTCATATTTTTTCATTCATCCTTTGATTCACATACTTTGGCCTGCTTAATCATAAGGCCTTTGTATTTTTGTGCATTTTCTTTCAAAGCTACCATTAGCCAGCTGTGTATTCATAGTGGAGGATAATATTTAAGTTCACAGATACCAAAAAAATTTTTGCAATCATATGCAAATTAAAATGAGTCTAGAGCAATTTAGTAAACAGGTCAAAACTGGACTAAGCAGCTCAAATACATTCTCACTCTCTCTTGTTGAAACACAGCATGGCCCCTAAACCATATTCCTGGACTGTGCATGTACACTCTTGGTTCAGGTAATGTGGCTAATGGGAAAACAGGGAAGAAGGGAATTTGACTGACAGTGTCTGGCAGTATTGAAGTACTTGAGATTAGAGCATAGGGGTTCTACCTGGAAATCAGGGGACTTCTGTGTGAAGTTAGGGAAACAAAGGGGAGAGGTACAGGGGTCTTGGAAATGAAGTAACTTACCTTGGCATTGGGTAGGTTTGACTGCAGCAGGCATTTTGTTTCTCAGCTGCTCCATCCTCTTAAGCAGGGTTCCTGGATTCTAGTAATGATGGGTAAACTTCATAAGGGCATATTAAAAGTTCAGACTCTAGCCACATTGTCCTTAGGCTGATAAAGAGTCAGGCAGCTTTCTTTATTCCTTACTAGGTTTCTGTGTGCCAGACTCAACTAAGCACTTGTACCTGCCACTGTCCTTATGGAGATGGGAGGGAATTTTCCATCACCTTCTGCTGTCTCCCAGCTGTTAAGGAGATAGTCTATGACCTCTGCATGGCAGAGTATAGAAGATGTCCTGTACTGCAGCAAGTTTGGATGAAAGAGCTTAGCTCTTATGGCTCCAGGCAGCTCCTGGCTTTGCAGACAGTTTGAGTGGATCCTATTTTCATGTGTCTTTTTGAACAAGAGACTTTCTAGGTGAATTTGGTTTCACATTAGTAGCTTGAGCTGTGTAGCCTGGCACAGGTTGAAGGCTTGAGCTATCAAATGCCCAGTGGAAAAATTAAAGAACCACAGGCTCTGTCATAAACAATACAAATATTATAGAAACCTTTTTCTTAGATCTTTGGTTGTGAAAGCAAAAATAAAAGTTTGTAAATTTCCTGTCTTTGAAAATGTTCTCGTCATTGCTGAGCAGTTTCTTAATTCAGCACCACAATTTCTTTGGGTCTTGGAGATACTGTGTAGGTTAGAAAATTGTAGCCACAGACAAAAGTAAGTCAAACAATTCTGCAGTGGTATTTGGAGAACATGGTCAGGTTGAATAGCTTATAGGTGTATCTGTTCTGCTTTAAGATTTTGTAGACAATAGACTGCTTCTGTAGTGATATGGAAGACACTATTATTTTGAACATTTGTGTATTAGATCAAACATGCCTTGAATTTATTCATTGATTCCAGTCATTAGCATTACAGCTACAATCTCTATCTCTTGGGGTAATGATGTACATCTATGGCCATGGATAGGGGTTACATTTCTAGCAGGAAAAATGCCACTATCTTGCTAGAAACTGGAAGTGTTCAGGCGTTCTTGCAGTTTCTCATGCAGGAAATATGCCAGATTCAGGAGAAAGATCTTCCTCTTTCAACCAAGAAAATAGGGAGATTTCTCCTGCACAATAATTTCTTGCACAGGAATTTATAGAAGGAACTACTGAGAAATGGATACAGGATACCTGAAAAGATCATGAAGCAGGTCCTTAAGGAATCTTTTGTGAAGCACTTAGAGGAGAATAAAGCCATCGGGAACAACCAACATGGATCCACCAAGAGCAAGTAATGCCTGACTAACCTAATTTCCTTCTATGGAAAGGTGACAGGCTCTGCAGTGGATACAATACATGTGGACTTTGGCTAGGCTTATGACATCTCCTTGTAAAACGTTCTCATTAACAAGCTAAGGAAGTACAGACTAGATGAAAGTAGTGTAGGATGGATGTATAACGGGTTGAATAATTGCTCAAAGAATTGGCACCGATGGCTCAACGTTTAGTTGGGAGGAGTTATTGAGCGAGTTTCCCCAGGTCCACTGTTGTTTAACATCATTGATAATTTAGATCATGGAACTGAGTGGATGCTTAGCAAAATTGCAGATGATGCTAAGTTGGGCAGAATTGCAGATACTCTGGGGGGTAGGGCTAAGATTCAGAATGACCTGGATAAACTGGAGAAATGGTCCACAACCAACCAGGTGAGATTCAACAAAGACAAGTGCAAGTCCTGCACTTGGGATGGAATAATTGCTTGCACAGATACTAGGGAATGACTGGCTAGGCTGCAGTAGCACACAGGAGGACCTGGGAGTTTTAGTGGCTCCATATCAGCAAACAGTGTTCTCTTGTTTAAAAAGAAGTCAATGGCATACTGGGTTGTATTAACAGAACTGTCACTTGCAAATTAAGGGATGTAATTCTTCTGTTGTATTCAGCACTGATAAAGCCTCACCCAGAGCACTCTGTCCAGTTTTGGCTCCCACACTTCAAGAAAGATGTGGACAGATTGGAAAAAGTCCAGTGGAGAGCAATAAAAATAATTAGAGATCTGGGGAGCATGACTTAGAGGAAAGACTGAAGGAGCTAGAGTTATTTAGTCCAGAAAAGAAAAGGACTTGGGGTAGTGGGTGGATTTGATAACTGTCTTCAAATACTTGAGCAATTATAGAGAAAATGGAGATGGGCTTTTCTCTGTGGACATAGCTGATAGGACAAGGAGAAATGGTCTCAAGCTGCAACAAAGGGAATTTAGGTTGGATATTAGAAGGAAATTTTTGACTTGAGCAGGCTACCTAAAGAAGGTATAGACTCTACATTCCTGTAAATTTTCAGGAGCAAATTGGACAGACACTTGGCTGGGATAGTTTAGTCAGGAATAGTCCAGGAGGGCTGGACTAGATGACCTTGTGAGGTCCCTTGCAGCCCTATTTTCCTATGATCCTATCATATATTGGAATTAAGGAACACAAATTATACAAAGTATTTGAAGAGAACTGAGCCTGGTCTTGTATTATGAGATGTCTGTCTTTGCTGGTGCATTTTAAGGCACTTCCTTTTACTCCTTCTGAATATGAATTAAATGCAGTAGTGCTGTTAAGACTGTTACATTCCCGTGGTAAAATAGATCTCTCTCTACTGCATTCAACCTGCAACCCTACAGAACAACTCGAAGTTCAGGGATCAGAATGATTCATAAGTGAGGAGCTATTAAAACTCTCTTTTGGGTGTAATTGGGTCATTTTTATCTGGTAAAGACCAATGTCCCTGAGGCATACTACAGCAAGATCCCTGATTATCATTAATATTAAGAATGAAAATGTCAGGGAGTAAATGTGAGGAATCTACTTATTGTCATCTTTATTCATTAGTGGCACCAGTCCCTCTTAATTTCTTTTTGCAAATGTGTTTTTTTTAGTAACATATCTTGTATTTGCAGAGTGTAAAACCCAAATAGAAATTAAAGGTGCTATGGTATCCTTTCCTCCTTCACCTTCTTTTTTTGAGGTTACCATCCTTAATAACATGGCTGGTTTAATCTGACACTGAAAACAAACACATTCAGTGTTTTTCTTTTCCTCTTCCTTTCCCAGAACAAACCATTGCTAATCCAAAATACATTAAGTTTTTGAAGAAGCTTAAGGGAGAGGCATACCATAACTCCCAAGTGGTAGCTAATTTTTTGTGATATTGATGGGAGTAACCAGATTCATGGCTTGAAATAAATCACTAAACATTTTTTGTAAAGTTAAAAGGTGCCAGAAAAAGCAAAACTTTTTGTTGTAGTAATAATAATAATAATAATATAATCTTATTTTACATCTTATAATTCTGAAGACTGTTTTGTTTTAGAACAGAAAAATTGTGTTTTGCAAATAGTTTTATGACTGTTCTGCATAAAATATTTAAAATAAGATTTCAAACATATGATGTTCATATTACACAAATAGTTAAAAAGTGTCCTCAAGGTACTGTTCTTTTATAAAATAAGCAATACCTCAGCTTTTCATAGCTTTAACAGAAAAGTTACCGTGGACTTATAAGTCTCCCACAAATCTATGTACCAAGAAATCCTATTGCTATCTTGAATGTTCTTCAGAAAGTCAAGAATCCCAATTCTCTGCATTCTGTTGTTGTCTAACAATTTATTACCTAATCCCTGGCAATGCATGTTTCATTCTTTCATATAGATTAAACCACAGAGATAATAAACACCTACTACTCATACCAGTTATTCCTTTGTTTCAAATGAAAAGTATACACAAGTCTATGCTGTGATGCACCTGAAGACTCAACATTAATATAATCCTAATGATGCATGAAAAGCCTATTAGAGTTTCTAGAAAGTTTCTAATTTTTAAAGGAAAACCTAGGAAATGGCATACAAAAGGCTACATTAAAAGGAGGGTTGCAAAGCATGTGAAGTCTGAGCCTCTGGAATTTGCCTATGCAACCTCAACTCTGGACAGAGGATTCAGGAATGGTACAAGCAGGGTGTGACACCGCCTGCCACACACACACTCTCAATCTCTCTCTCTCTCACTCTCTCTGTGGCTATCCCATTCATGTACAGTGAGCTCTGAGCTCACTGCCCAGTCCATGTGAACTCCTCTTGGAGCTCCACATGAGCAGTGAGCTCTGAGCTCACCAGCTGATCAGGGTGGGGTCTGGTCAGAGTCTGCTTTCACATCGCTTCAGAGCAGTGGTACTCAACCTTTTTGTCTAGTGAGCAAGATGGGCAGTGCCTGATTCCTCTGCAGTCTGGATCCAGCTAATAGACCCAATCCAGTTCCCCAGGCAGGCATAGCAAAACCCCATTCAACTGTGCAGAGGCTGGAGGGTGGCAACGTGGCCCCAACCTTGGCCTGGGGAAGGGGCAGATGCGACTCAGCTCTGATCCAGTCCTGTGAGGGGGGGAGATGTAGCCTGACCCCATGGGAGGAAGGGGCATGCCCCAGCTCCAACTTGGTTGGGTGGGGAGAAGGGGATGTGGCCCAGCCCTGTTGCGAGGAGGAAAGGGAGTGTGGACTGGTCCCAAACCAGCTGCCCTGGGCGAAGGAGGCATAGCCTTGCTATGTAGAGGGAAGGGGCTGTAGCCCAGCCCCAATGTAGCCATTTGCGGGGAGCATTGTGACTCAGCTTTGACCTGCCTCACAGGGCTTGGGATTTTGGCAGCAGGGAGGGGTGGCAGTATGGCCACTGCTCCCTGGCTGCAAATTTCCTGACCCATAGGGAGAACTGCAGGGCAGATTCCAAGGCTACATGGACCACATTTGGCCTGTGGGCCAGGGGTTGAGTACCCCTGCTTCAGAGCCTTGCTCAATTCAGGACTGAATGCTTTTCCTGTCCTTCCCCTTCCTGGTTGCATTCAGCAGCAGGGAAAATGAGGGGACAAGGGGTGGTGGCAGCACTCATCTCTCAGCTCCAAAGTTTCATGAAAGCAAGGGCTATACTCATACCCCACATTAAGAGCTCAAGTGCTTCACAACCAAAGGCAGGTGGGGGTGCAATCATACTGCTGCACCCTCTCTGGATTTGTCCCTGACTCTGGGTTAATATGTTCTCAGTTACATAATTACTCATTACTATTCCCACCCTTTTAACATGCCACCTGGATGGTGAATCTGGCAATGTAAACAAGTGAGGTTTTTGTTTATAGGATACCTATCTCACTTGCTGCAGAAATGGAAGGGTGTGAAATGATTGAACCTGCAGGAAGAAAAATGTTTTGTAGCTTACAGGACTTGCCTGAAATCCAGATTTGTATACTTTCCCTAATGCTCTCTCAGACATTTTAGAAATCTATTTGGCCATATTTTAAAACTCTGGTTTCTGCTGATTAATATGAAGAAAGATTTCATTTTGATCTTTTAAATGTAGTAAGGTACATCAATGAGTTGTAAGTTTTTAAAAAATCAATACTATTTCTGAGCTGACCAGACAACTATCTGAAAAGCAGGGGAAATAACTTTAGAATTGTATGCAAGTAATGTCCTGCTCTGTCATTTCAGATCAATGGAGCCAACGGCAGCAGCCTCATAAGTAGAATTTAGAATAAATAGAGTTCTATATTTAGCTGAGCTGACAGGTCCAAATCAATTCATTCTGAGAGTTTAAAACCAGATTTCCACTGTAGGATTATAGACAGAAAAAAAGGATGGGGTTTAATCAGCCTCTCTTTATGGGTTTCACTTAAAACTGTTTTTAATGGCATATGGAGTATGAACTGAGAGCACTTGCAACAGATTCCCTAAATAACCTAGGCAGAGTACTGTGGTACATATATCACTGCAAATATAGGCTGTTTAAATATAGACTGTGTGCATGACAATTGTATTTATGTTTGCATGTTGTAACACCATGACCGAGTGACTGGACAAAATGGAACAACAGACCAGGTTGGCAGCAAACGGCCAGGAATCTGGAGTATGATACTAACTGCATATTATTAGGGATTCAGAGGGCACCTTTTAGTAAATGTTAACAATAATGATTAACAATAAGATTTCTTTAATACAGTGGAAGAGAAGTTCCTTGGAAGGATATTAATACTTTTAATTAAAAAAAATGTCTGGATCCTCTCAGACTGAGGATATAAAATTTCTTATAAACACTACTTTATACATTGAGATAAAATAGAAGAGACAGTACTGAGGACATAAACATATGTATACGTATGTATATGTATATGTGTGTGTGTGTTAAGAATTTTTAACATGTATATAAAAATTTACATATATATAAGAATTTTTCCAACTATTTTACCCAAAGAATCCTGTCTGCATGAACAGGATATGTTCTATGTAGCATGAACTGAACTAATGTAGTTTATGTTATCATAGAGTGTAATAGTAGTGAAATGTAACCATGTTAGTCTTGTCCTGTAAGCAATGTCAAAACTCCATTTTGTATCCTTCTGCTTGACATAAGTGAATGAACTCTGCGTAGCCTTTATGTATGTGTGTATAAAAGGGTGAATGGTGAGAGCATGGCATAGAGACGGAAGAAGATTTAACTGTTTATGTAAGCAACAAGGTGTTACCTCTCAGCTCTGTTCTTGGAGAACCCTGACACAGGATGCAGCCTGTCTGACTAACAAAGAAGTCCCACCCCCACCACCTGGACAAGGACTGATTACGAAGGACAATGAAGATGCAGTGGGAGACGCACCTAAAGCCCTCCAGATAAGGGTGACAAGAGTGAAACAACTGCCCTAGGTCTCATTTGCATCTGAGATGGAACTAGATGACAATTCATTTACAGGGGAGATGGAGAACAGACAGCCTGAAGCAAAGACCACAGTAAATTCTGGGATCAGAGAAACAGGAGAGCGCTGCATGATGGGGAATCTGTGCTTCAAATGCTAATCAACACACATTTACACACACCCAGCTCAGCATTTATCAGACCAATCATAGTCTGGATTTACAAAGGACTCCCCCCCCCAGAACTAAGCAGAAGTAAAGTTTAATAGGCGTCTAAGGCCGTACATTCCCCGGTCCCACTAAGGGGGGCCTATTTAAACTTGATTGACTAAAACTTGGTTGCCAGGTTAGGGAATGCAGCTGAGTCAGAGGGGGTATGGGCAACATTTGAACAATGGTAAAGTGTTCATCACAGTGTCCAGCCTGTTGGAGCCCTGACCACAATTATTGTCAATCTTTTCCTGGGATGACTGGTGGAAGTCCTCCCCACAAAAGTTTATGAAAAGTCATGCTAAGCTGAGACTTATTCACAACAGGTAAAAATCCAAAACCCTGATGCTATCTATTGTTTCTGAAGAAACAATGACATATCCCATCCAGTATATCTGCTATCCATAAGAATGTCAAGCTGGCTTCTAAGTGTCTGGCTACTCCTTAAAAACTTATGTTTTTCTGGTTGTTAATCGGTTTCTTGAGATGTTCCAAACCAGATAACCTCTTGTCAATAGAAAAGACAATTATTTACACTATTAAAAGAATGTTTTGAAGAAGCTGAACTGAGGGTATAAAAATCTGTAAAAAAAAAAGGCAGGAAAGTGTGCTTCAAGAGGAGAAGTCTCTCTGACACTAACCGCTGTTGTTCCCGAGAACCTGGAAGAAACAGATCATCTCCCTTCAAGGATTGTGCTAAGAACTTTACCTGTCAGCACTGGAACCCAAGTGCCTTGGACTGGTGAGATCCAAGCTCGCTCTTCTTTTTTTTTTCTCTCTAGGCATAGATTTCTGAACCTGAATTGTATTAGTTAAGCTTGAGCTAAGTTTCCCCAAATACTTAGTGAAACCAAGCATTATTGTGATTGTGTTTGTTTCTCCTTTGCATGTCTCTTACTACTGGTGTCATTATATATTTCATCTACTTAGCAATAAATAACTTTTATAGTCACACTGGTAGTAACTGGGTATATTTTTCCTTCTTTACTTTTCCTTCCTCACTTGCTCTGCAGTAACATTTCTTTTACCTAAGCCAAAGATCCCTTTGAAGCCCAGAAATACTGTGGGGTCTGCTCATCAAGAGGCTAAAGATTGGGACGTGCTGAGTTTGAAACACATAAGAGGATCAGCTTGTATAAGCTGATTTACCTAGTTTGGCTCAGATGTGCCCTAATGAACTGAATGCTGGCATATGAGGGTGTCAGCTGGACACCCAGCTGGATTCAGAGGTATTCCATTTACCTGTGTGCTTGTGTCTGACTGCAGTTTATTGTTGCTCTGATGAACTGATTCCTGGCATATGAGGGTGTCAGCCTGTCCATGCTGATCAACCTGGCCGGGTCAGGCGTGTCATGTTAATCTGTGTGTGTTTGTATGTATGACTGATTTGGTGACTGGAGGAACCCAGCCCCATTGAAACTGAGTCCTGCAAGATAGCTGCGTTGGGGGTGAAGACTTGCAGAAGGGAGATATACAGCTCCGTATAGAAACACAAGTAACATAAGCAGCACATTGATAGAATTACAGAGACCCTAGAAACGTATCCCTAATAAATGAGCATACTCCAAAGTGATTGGCAAATCTGGTAACAAAGGCACCAAATGTAAGTTACCAGTCAGTAAACTCATTAATAAATGGGTGAAGAATCCCATTTAGGCCTAGGGTACAAAGAAGATAATGAAAAGGAATGCACCCATGCTGCCAGATGGGCAACAAAAACACTCAAAGGCTAAGATAAGCTGAAGACAAAAGAAAAACAACTGCAAAAACAGAAGCTGGATATGGAAAAACCATGAAGCACTGAAACAAATAATGCCAATTCCTATAAACAAACACTTTGAAAATGCTAAGTTGAGTGAGTCTCTTTCTCTACTGCCCTTTCAAAGGAGCACAGATGCATCTATTCACCCCGCTCCAGCTGTTACCTTCAAATCTGCTATCTTCAAATCATCACCAACAACTCAATGAGCCCGGGTTGGCCACTGTGGGCTGATACTGAGCAACTATTGCTGGTAACTATATCTGGTGTATGTGTGGATGAAATGGTTGTTTTGTGTATGTGTATGCCTGTGTGTAATGATGTGTATGATGATTTGTGTGTGTTTATATGAATGGTGTGCCCGAACCTCTATGTCTAACTCATGTTATCAATAAACACGGCACTTTGCCTTACCCCGCTTTATAAAGTCTTGCTTGTGATTTGAGCAATTGGCAATTTGAGTAACACCTATACATTTATATGTATATATGTGTGTATATAAATTGTTCTTTGCAAGCTGTCAAGCACAAATACCCTTCTTCAGACATGGGGAGAGTCTGCTGGTGTTTTGTGTTCTCCTGGGTGGAATAGAAGTCAATATGCAAAATGCAGGTCATTTACCCGAAGAACCTTGTCTGCCTGTAAGGTATATAATATTTATGAATGTTGTTGTAAATATTTATATATAGCTATGTTTAAATAATATATATCTATATCTATATATATTTTATTTCAGCTGAGTAATTATAACTACATGTACAAATAAATAAATACCATTTTTTAAAGCTATGTGCAACCTTTATTTAGTCCATGTTGGTTGTTCATGCATTAGGGTAACTACATGAGCACTGGTTTTTTCCACTGCACAAAATGAATGATACTTACTGAATGGGTAGCTGCTTCATTGTACAGCTTCAGAACTCTTGGACTTATACCAAAGGTATTGGTGATGTTTGCTCCTTAGTTTATCATTTGGTTCATCCACTGCTTTATAAAGATACCTCAAGCAGTGACAGTGCTATGCAATTCCTTTATCCTTCTAAATTATTCCCTTTACTCCTTGATATTTAAATCTATGGATTTTTTTACATGCTTCCTGCTTCTGATAGTTGAAGATTTTTTTAAAATGTAGTTCTTATATTGTGGCTATGTGATCTCAAAATTCCATGTTAAATCTTTAAATTTTCTTGATCTTGGCTGCTGTCATATAAGCTGTTTGGTTTTATTAGGGTTGGCTTTCTGAGAGACAATTCTTTGGAACCAAAAGCATTTTAAATTTTGCCATTGAGATGTGCTGTCTTATTTCTTACCTTCCTGCTGCTTTTCTTGTATTAATCCAGGAATACATGTGTCTTCTGTGATCTTTTGGTATGTTTAAACTATGTAGTACTGTTAATAGTTAACTTTTGTTCCAGATTGTTAAAATTTAAATGTTTTTCTGATGTCAGGCACTTTCTGATCACTTTCTTTAATTTTACTAAATCTCATTCCTTAGTGTTGTGCCACTGCACTGGCTTAAGGCCTTATGTGTCTCTGAGGATGTTGAAATTAATGTTTTAGCTGTTACGTAGTGGCTCCACTCTCTCTATATAATTACTACTTGAACCAGCTACTGTGTATTGCTTTGGACTTAATAATCCCTCCTCTGCTTTGGAATTAGCTGTTTCAAGACACAATGGTTTAAGAAATCACTTCTTTAAGCCTTGTCCCATTTAACAATTCAAAAAATATGCTGCAAGTGTGATTACTATAACTGTAAAATAATTCTGTTTTAACTCTGCTTTGGGTGAACAGTGTCATAGTCATGTGAATCAATTTAGATCTAGAATTACACTTGCATTATTGTAGAGCAAAATAATGTAATTTTCAGTCTGATATCATAGAACAATATATAATATAATGTGTTTAGATTTGCTTGTTTACCATAACCGTGTTTTCTTAAAATGAGGTCTCTTAATCAGCACCATGGACAGCACCTCCAACCACCTTTATTAACTTGAGGTTTTGGGGTTTTTTAAGGGAGGGGAGGAATGGGAATTGTCCCATGTCTGTTAAAGCTGGTAGCTGGCAATTGATATCTATATGGAGATAATGGTGAATTCTGTGAGCATGCATGGTTTTAACTTAAAGGGAGAAAGCTGGTTTAAGTCTAATCTAAATAAGTAATGTGTATTAAATTCAAGTTTCTTCTCAAAGTTGGAGATATCAAGACTATCAGCTGATTATTTTTTTTAACCTGAATATGCACAAAACATGATATGGTTACTTGAATTATGTCCAAGATCCAGGCTTTTTTTTGCAAAAATACTACAGATGTCTTTGACCAAAAGCAGGTATCTAGATTTCATGTGGGTTTTGGCCCTGGCTTGAGTGCTTTGGTTGAGTTATTTGGATACCCTTAGTGATTCATTGGACATCATTTCTTTCCATCCAAGCACTTGCATAGATGAGAGGAAGATGCTGATACTGATGCAAAAACACCAGGCCTATAGCCAAGCCAATGGCTGAAGTGGTCAGAGTCTTTGAACTGTGATTAAAAGGGATTACATGCCAGAATGAGTCATGTCCGACAAGGAGGAATAAGAAAGCAGTGATACTGGTAGCAGAGCCTCCATAAATGTATGAAGAAGATGAGAAGACTGATGCAAGAGGAGCTTTAGGATTTGAACAGTGACAGCTGAAGAAGATGGGGAGGGTTGGTATTGAGATAGGACCTTTTGGTTACTAGCTACAGAAGAGGTTACAGGTGTCTGGACTCAGTGGGGTCAGAGCAGGGGTCAACTGTAATATTAAATTCCTTTTGATTTCCTATTGGTTGCAAAAACTGATATTGAGGGTATATCTTCCTGCATCTTCCTCTTCCTATGTACTATGTATTTTGACCAGGAGCTGGCTGAGGCCACATGCTCCAGGACTATGGTTGTCATGGGTGACTTCAATTACCCAGACATCTCGTGGGAGGATCAGTCAGCAAAAACCGAGTGGTCGCAAAGCTTCTTCTCATGTGTGGATGACCTCTACCTGACTCAAGAAGTCTATGGGCCAACAAGAGGCAAAGCGCTGCTTGACCTGGTATTGACTACAGGGCTGACCTAATCAGCAACCTAGTGATTGATGGGAAGCTGGGTGACAGTGACTACGAGCTGATCACCTTCACCATCCGCCGTAAAGCTGGCAAGTCAGTCAGCAACACAGAAG
>NW_017728947.1:86073385-86121594 GCF_001723895.1 Crocodylus porosus | reverse complement strand
TGGTGTAGTGCCCAAAGACTGGAAGAAGGCCAATGTGGTGCCTATCTTCAAGAAAGGGAGGAGAGTGGATCTGACTAACTATAGGCCCATCAGCCTGACTTCTATCCCGCGGAAGATCTTAGAAAAGTTTATTAAAGAGGCCATCCGTAATGGACTGGCCAACGCCAACAACCTAAGAGATAGCCAGCATGGGTTTGTTGCGGGTAGGTCTTGCTTGACCAATCTCATTTCCTTTCCTTCTATGGCCAGGTGACCTATCACCTGGACAAGGGAGAAGAAATTGATGTCATATATCTTGACTTCTAAAAAGCCTTCAATCTGATATCCCATGATCACCTCTTGGCGAAACTGGCCAATTGTGGCCTTGGGTCCACCATGATCTGCTGGCTGGGAAATTGGCTCCGTGGTCGGACCCAGAGGGTAGTAATTCATGGAAGACGCTCATCATGGTGTCCTGTGACCAGTGGGGTCCCTCAAGGCTCTGTCTTTGGACCCATATTGTTCAACATCTTCATTAATGATTCGGACATTGGAGTCAGAAGCGGACTGGCCAAGTTCACTGATGACACCAAACTTTGGGGCAAAGCTTCCACACCAGAAGACAGGCAGGTGATCCAGGCTGACCTGGACAGGCTCAGCAAATTAACACTGATAAATGCAAGGTTCTCCACCTTGGGGGGAAAAAAACCCTGCAGCATCCTTATAGGCTTGGCAGTGCTACACTGGCTAGCACTACAGAAGAAAGAGACTTGGGGGTCATCATTGACCACAAGATGAACATAAGCCTGCAATGCGATGCTGCAGCTACTAAAGGGACCAAGATGCTGGCTTGCATCCATAGATGCTTTTCAGGCATATCCTGGGACGTCATTCTCCCCTTGTACTCGGCCTTGGTGAGGCTGCAGATGGAGTATTGCATCCAGTTTTGGGCTCCACAATTCAAAAAGGATGTGGAGAAGCTTGAGAGAGTCCAGAGGAGAGCCATGTGCATGTTCAGAGGTCAGGAAAACAGACCTTACGATGACAGGCTGAGAGCTATGGGGCTTTTTAGCCTGGAAAAGCACAGGCTCAGGGGTGATGTGATGGCCACCTATAAGTTTATCAGGGATGACCACCAGGATCTGGGGGAACGTTTGTTCACCAGAGCGCCCCAAGGGATGATGAGGTTGAATGGTCACAAACTCCTGCAAGACCATTTCAGGCCGGACATAAGGAAGAATTTCTTTACTGTCCGAGCCCCCAAGGTCTGGAACAGCCTGCCATCGGAGGTGGTTCAAGCACCTACATCGAACACTTTCAAGAGCAAATTGGATGCTTATCTTGCTGGGATCCTATGACCTCAGCTGACTTCCTGCCCTTTGGGATGGGGGCTGGATTCGATGGTCTTCCAAGGTCCCTTCCAGCCCTAATGGCTATGAAATCTATGAAACTAGGTTACAAATTTGGATAGATATTAGAATTTGATGCCTTTCAGCTTTTCTCATATCTTGGTTTAGGAATTGCAAATTATGAGAGATAATGGCTAATTAAGACATAAGCAAAAATATTTTTTTATGAGAAATGGCTCATGCCTGTACCCATCCTGTTTTATCTATTGGCATGATTTCTTTTTTTGAGTAAATGGTTGCATCAGCTAATATAAACATATGGGCCACATCTACATCCACAAAAGCATGAATGTTTGTTTTCCCTGGGATAAGAAGCAGCAGCTTGTCCTCAGGGAATGCCTGTGCCATGCATGATCTGGCATGTGACAGGTTACCCCCAGTGGGGTAGGGGAGGCTGGGGCCAGCACAGTGGTATAGGGGAGGAGAGGCTGGCTCCAGCAGCCTTATTGGGGTCCTGGGACCAGAGAAGGTGCAGCTATGGTGCTCTTGCAGCTGGGAGCCTGCCAGGAGCAGGAGCATGGCTCCAGCTAACCAGGCTCTAGTTTTGGGAAGTGTAAGCTGCCACGATGTGCACCACCCTACATTTTTTTTTACCTAGGTCAACGCCCCCCCGCCCCTGCTGCACTGCAACATAGCAGTTCAGAGAACACCTGATATGCAAATGTGGGTGTGTGGCACTGCAGATGGGTCTGCAAGGCCACATACTGCATGGCTACACTCATTTGGATGTGGCCATAAAATATGTACTGTTTCATATTGTGGTCCATTATTAAAAATGGATTACTCTGTGTGCAGTCAGTGATTAATAGTAGCACCATGTGGAGGAGTATGCTTTTTACTTTATATTTTTGAACATGGTCAGGAACATATCATGCTCAAGGGAAATCTACCTAACACTTTTAAAAGGTGAACTTAGAAACCAAAACTCACAAGCTGGCTGGACACTAAGACCCAAGGATTAAACAATGATGTACGTGGCTTCCTGTGTTGAGAGCCCTGATGAAGAATGCCTTTTATTCAAAATCTTGTCTAACTTCATCCCAGCTACATAGTTGGTCCAACAAAAGATTTCATCCTAAGAAATCCTTGCATCTGACATAATTGCTGAACCATTATGGCTACAACATCACTCTTACGTTCTAGTGTTCATAACATTCAATTGTAATTTAAAAAAATATGTACATTAGCAGAATAATTCTCAAAAATACAACTGCTTTTTTTTTAAACCACACTCCTCAACTTTAAAAATACATTTCAAAGATTTTCATAGACATTAGGGCTGGAAGGGACCTCGGGAGATCATCAAGATCTATTCTAATATTATAAAAGCCTAAGCCTAAGTCTGTCTGTCTGTCTGTAATGCTTTATTTGCCCTCTGAGTGGCTGACGGAAACAGCCAATCAGAGTTCTCTAATCATGGATCACTCATACCTCTGCAAGAGGCAGAACAGCAGCAACATGAGGCTCCATCCCAGCCCCCTACTCCCCATCTCCTCCTCCCCCCATCATTCTTGACAGACAATTGGCTAGTTTGTATATAATAATCTAAAAAACAAATGGTAGAGGAAACTAAGTCATGACTATCAGCCATATTTTGTTGCTACAAGAATCAATAAAATCCACGATGCTAATGATGAAAATTATACTGTAATAGCCTAATAATTTTTTAGTCAAAAGTGTAGTACATATATTTTTTAAAATTCTATTTTCACTGATAAAAGAACAATGTATTTCTAATTGTATGTGAGCTACTGTATTTTCTCACATATAACATGCCATGGAATATACTTTTTGAATGGTAGAATGAAGAAAAAAGATGTTTCCTTGTAGTAAGTAACTGAGTAGGAGCATGTCGGGTGCCAAGCCTGTTCATTGTTCTGGTCCTTGTGGATCCCTATAGATTTTACCTTTTGTCTCACCTTTAGGCAACAGAACCTATTCTTAACATATTTGTTGCATATAATGCACAGTCAGCTTTCCAGCAGCTGATTTTTGGGGAAATGGTGAATGTTGTATGTAGGAAAATATGATATTATTCAATTCCTGTATTTAACAACATGCATAGATACTTGTTTGATTTTATATGTTTAATTAACATTGCATTTTATGCATTGTTATTTCTGCTTGTGCTTAACTGCCTTCATGAACATAGATATCCTCAGGTGTATGTTTACATGACCATGGTGTCTTTAAAAATATTAATTTATTTTTTAATGTCACCTAATTGATCTATCTGACTAAATATTAGTAGAAATTACTGCAGACACACTGTCAGCTTATTAGAAAAGTTTTCAATTTATCCACTAAAAGTACATAATACAGTTAAACGCAGTTGATAAATACATCTATAAAAAGAGGCCTGTTTTTAACGTTCAAGAGGAAAGTTATGAAAATGGAGTATTTTGTTTTTAAACAGTAAAATGTTCTTTTGTTCCAAATACACACTTAGATATGACAATGAGTGAAATCCTTGCCCTTTTGAAGTCACTAGCAAACCTACTGTTGACTTTCATGTGTCTAGGATTTTGTCTCTGTATTTGATGCATGAACTGTTGCCTATGAAAATTCATGCCTCTCTGAACAAGTTAGTCTCTAAAATCCCACCCCACCCTACCTTTTCTACCTGACCTCAGACAAACATGGCTAACCACCTATCTCCTGTATTTAAATCAGCATTCCACTTACTACATATTCAGCAGCAAGAAGTATAATAAAATTGTATTCAACTGTATTTTTATATTTACTCTTTAGAGTTTAAACATGGATATCAATATCATTTCCAATAAATGATAAAGCCTGTACTTTTATATTTGCTTTTTAATCTACACACCACAAACACAGATCACATGTCTAAATCAGATGATAATTAAACCAATTAACATTTAAAAGTTATTAAATTAACTTGCAGTTACCATGCAAGTTCAATATTATTGAAGCATACTTCACCCAGCCAAGTTGTTGAACATGGGCTATCAAAGGAAGTCATGCAAGTTATGTTTTTCTATTGTTAGCTCCAAGCTGTTTCTAACTTTGTGCATTGATTCAGCTATCACTAGAATACAAACTGAATACATAATAGGAAGCTGGCTGCCTGTATATGCAAGTACCACTGAAGGTGAGGAAGCTGAAATGACAATGCATTAGCCATACAGATTTAATACTTTATTAAGAGTAATAATTCATTTAATACATCAGAGTGGAATTAATTAGTCAATAATTTGCTGACCAGCCCCTCAGCTTGGTGGACTGATTTCTAGTCTACCTTGGCTGTCATGGCAGCCAGGGACCAACTAAGAAAATGGTGTGGGTGTTATTTATTTATCTATTAAATGTCATGGGATTGAAAGCCTGTTCTCTAGTCAGCACTCATTTTGAGTCATAGTTTGAGTCTCAATGCAGACAGCTAGGCTTGTGGTACAATCTGGTGCTTTGTGTCGATGTTCATGTGTGGGATTGAAAGCTGCAACTGATATTGGAGTCATGAAAATCATGTAGGTAAATCCTTGGTAAAGAAGTTAGTTGTCATAGTTCCAGACTGTGGAAATATGCTAAAGTAAACCTAATTGGATCGTTGGCATGATTATGTGCACATGTTTTTCCATGTTGTGATACAGAAAAAGAATTAGGCTTTGAAACCCAATGCAAAGGAACAGTGGAATAATTAACTTTAAAAAAGTCTGAGTAAACTTACAGGGGGAAAGACACATTTGAATAACAAGAAGTATATTTAGCATAGGGAAAAGACTATAAAGGAAAATAGCCCATCTGAAATATAAACAGTTTAGTAGAAAAACTAACCTCAATGTGACTAAGAAAGTAATAGAGAAGAAATGCTTTTCACTTACACTCACAAAAACACATCAGTTAAAGAAGAGAATTTTTTAATAAAAAGGAAACCAAACCTACTTATTACTGGACATTCAAACAAATTATGATATTGACCAGCAAAGGACTCTGAGTTCTGTGGAAGAAAATGGAGATGAGAGTTGGGCATTAATAGTAAAACCAACACAGAGAAGTTCCTTTTCACACAGTGGGTGCATCTACATATGTATATTAATGTAAAGCAATACACTTCAGAGCTTATTGCTCTGAAATTTATCACTCTGGGTGCACCATTTCCACGTGCACCTGGGACTGCAGTACATTAAATCAAACTGGAGCAGCTGTGCCTGGCAGGGAGCTCTGAGGGGTCAGCCTGCCAGCCCAGAACAGCTTCCCCAGCTCCAATGTGCTGCAGGGGGGCTGGTGGGGCGTAAGGGTGCTTCAGCACTGGAACAGTGGGCAGGCAGCCCGCTAGTGAAGCACCCATGTGCCCCAGCTAACCCCAAGGTGTCTACACATGTACTGCTGTGTGGTAAATTAGTTTACACCCAATATTTAGTAAATTATTTTACACCCAACATTTACTGCACAGCTATTTAGTGTGCAGTAAACATCTTGTGTAGATGGGCCCAGGGAGTCATTCAAATGAGGAGCCCCTGGCTCCCAGGTGTGGTGGAAGCTGACAGTTTAGCCCAATCCCAAGAGATCCTGGAGAGTCTTGGAGGATGAAGGCAGGGTAGCAATGGAGGAGGCGGTGAGGGGTACAGCCCTTGAACCTGAACTTCCTGGACCTTCAATGCTGGGGCTAAAGCGAGAGAGGAACAGCGGAAAAAACCCTGGTCGTGCCCAGCTCCCTCCCCCTTTCAGCATCAGCTCTCTGCCGCCGCGCGAGGCAGGGGACGGGGCAAGATGGGCTGCGGTCTGACCCACTCAATGGCACTTCGTGAGGTTTTTTAAAGCTACAGTACGAGTTTGCCTGTTGGAAGAATTGCGGATAAGATCAGCACGGCCTTAGTGCAAGCTCACGTGGGTAGATCTGCCCCCAGCCCCTGACAGAGGAGGCACGGGGGTGGGAGAGGGCAGGCAGTGGAGGGAAGGCGGAAGCCACAGCAGAGGCGGCAGAGCCGCGCAGCCTCAGCATAACAAGGCGGCAGCAGCTCCCCACAGGCTCCGCCAGTGCCTCCCACCCCGGGCGCGGGCGGCAGCCGGGCTTCAGCGCAGCTGGGCAGGAAGGGGGAGCGCGTGGTCCTTATGTAAGCGCGGAGTGTGTGCAGGACGTGTGTGCCCGCAGCATGTCGCGCTCCTGGGCTCGCCGCCGGCCCTCGGGGCACGGCCAGCCAGCACGATCCCGGCCGCGGCCCCGAGGTCAGCAGGGAAGGGCAGAACCAGGGGAGCGCCTTCAGCCAGTGCGCATGCGCGGCGAACTGGCGCATGCGCGGCGGTGGGCTGCTATGCCTGCCACTCAGCTGTTGGCGGTCGCGGCGCGCGCAGTTATGTCTAGCGGCGCGCGGCGGCGAGGCGGAGGCGGGCGCGGGCGAAGACGCCCTCTGTGAGGGGGAGGAGGACGAGCGGCGGCCGCGGGCATCCATGCCGGCGCGCGGGGATTAGCAAGCGGCCGGGGCCATGGCGGACCGCAGCGCCCCGAGCTGCCACTTGCGGCTGGAGTGGGTGTACGGCTACCGTGGCCACCAGTGCCGCAACAACCTCTACTACACGGCGGCCAAGGAGATCGTCTACTTCGTGGCGGGCGTCGGCGTCGTCTACAGCCCCCGCGAGCACCGCCAGAAATTCTACCTGGGCCACCAGGACGACATCATCAGGTGCGGCCCGCGCTGCCCTCCCGGCCCGGCCCGGCCGCTGTCCGAGGCCTTGGTGCTGAACCCCGGGTGGGTGCTGCCTGCCCGGCCCGGCGCGGCTGGAGTGTGTCCCGCACGGGGAGGGGTAGGGAAGAGGCTGCCGGCCCGGTGCGGGGACCCCCCGGGATGGGCAAGGCGGGGGCGCCCCAAGTCATTCTATCCTGGGGCATGTTTCAGCTGCAGCCCGTTGAAAGCCCCCATGACCAGAGGAGGGAGGTGGTGGGGGTGGTGGGAGGTCACGCACAGCTGTGAAACATGCTCTGTCAGCCCGGCTCAGGGCCTGGAGTTGGTGACAGGAAGGCAGAGCCGATGGCATGGAGCAGAGGCGCTCCTAGGGGCAGCTTGCACACAGTTGCCTCTTGCACCCTGGCTATTTAGGTAGATAGATAAACCTGGTGGTATTGGGAAAGCAGGATTTGGAAGGCTGGAAAGAACAATTGTAAACCTGAGTCATCAATCCTTCCCATTCCTCTATATAGCATTTGTGGGGGGAGGATTTAAAAAGTTGCTTTCCTTTGCTTCCTGTTGTTGTTTAGGGAGGAATTTGTGGCAGCCAGTGTGTTTTGTAAGCACATGCTTTATACTGTGAATTGTTTATCTGGGTGAGAAGTATCTGGTGATATTTTATCTGTGCAGGACCTGTGCATTAACTAGCATGGCACATGGAAAGGAAAATGGATGCTGCCGATTTTCATTCAAGGTTTAATACGCTCTTGGAAACTGGACCAAAATGGCCACAAATATTTCTGTTTTTACTTTAATATCTTCAAGTAAAATGGTTTTATTTAAACTTTTAGTGTGTCCCAACTAAGTCTATCAGCTTCTCTTACAGAACTTTCTGTCTATACATTCATTCCTATTTCAGGTGCCAAAATAAAAGAAAAAATAGCTTGGGTAGTGATTTGTAGTGCATTGTATAACAGTCCTGAACCATATTTTTGAATGAGCTGTTTGTACTATAGTTCCTGGGTCTTTTCTGACACTTTCTTTTTCATCTGGAAAGAAAAGCATCTCTTAAGAATTTGTATCATATCCTACTAAGGGGTATTGTGGGAAATGAAGAAGTGTAGCCCCCAAGAAGCTTTGTTTCCTTTGAGCTCTGCTCATACTAATCGAAGACCCAATCCTGCAAAAATTATTATGACGCACAAATTTGCTGCCTAGATTAGTTCTCAGTGGTGTAGCATTCTGTATCATGGAAATCCCCTTCAATTTGCTGCTGTAAGTATTATGCCTCCTAGTAATTATTGGTCAGACTAGGTCATGAGAGAGAAGTTGGTTGTTCTTTTCTGTATTTTTGGTCAGTCTCTGAATTGAGACTAATAGAGTGTAAATTTAGGACAAATTTAGGGCACCCACTGTTCAAAATGACACTAAACTCAGAAAATCTGCCAAGAGGGAAACTTTGGTGAGCTGATAATTTTCAGTAGATATGGTTTTAGATATTACAGTACCGTGGCCCAACAGATGAGATTCTCCCACTTAATGTACTGCTATTAAGATGATCTGATTAATTCATAATCAAAGAATTTCAGAGAGACAGTTTTGTATGACTATCAAAGTTTAGAGGAATTTTTATAAAACTGATGGTTTTGAAGATATAGGTGCATATATTCCTGGTGTTTTGGGACAATGTCTTCATTATTTATTTATTTTTTGAGCAATGTTCCCGGTAGTTGTACAACAGGGTTGTTGCGTAGTTGTAAGAACAGGCTAGATAAACACGTGCATAGAGTAGTTTGGTTAGGGATGAACCTGTCTTGGGCCAGGGGTTATACTAGATGACCTCCTCAGGTCCCTTTCAGCCCAACGTATATGTGATTTAAAAGCAGCATGTCTGTTTCCAATGGTATTATACATTTTATAAAATATAATTATATCATTTGATGCTTTTCTCTCTAAACAGTGGTAAATTTTTTAACTTTATCACTGTACTACTCTTCATATCCAAACTCAGATGGCTAGTGACATTATTTCTTGAAAGGTATTTGACTCTTATTATTGCATTTTGGTATATTAAGTTGAATATTATTCTCCTAAAACAGTTAAACAAAGTTTCAAAAATATTTGAAAATAGTCTAAAATTTTAGTACCCTCTATTACAAAACAGTAGTTTAGTTTCATTTGTCTCTTTCACATGCACGCATTTTCCAGTGTTTTGATATGGTAGAATACATTTTTGCTGGATGCTCAGATGTTGTTACTTGCAGTCTTTTCAGAAATACAGGATTGTCATGTCTGTGCATTTGCAGGATTTCATTTTAAAAAGAAGCCCTGAAATCTTACCTTTTTTAAATTTATTTAACCAAATCACACCTGAATTTATACTGATGAACATCAACAAAACTTTGTTGTATTATAAACTAGGTAGCATACTATGAAAGTAACAAGTCACTAGTACTATTCTGCACAGATGGCCATGTCTTGAATGGCATTCTACATTAAGCAGCAGTCAATAAGATAAAAATTGCCATTCCAGTCCAGACAAATGTTACATCTAGACCAGTCCAGGTGCTTGAGGAAGGTGCAAGAAGTCCATTAGTAGACAGTTATGGAATAACCTGTCTGTTGAGATTTTTGTCTAATGCCATCAGCTAGTGGTTGGCTTTTACTGTCAAGGCCAGGATTTTGTCTCTTAATAAGAAGAAAACACAGATCAGATTTAACATTCTCAAATATAATTAGACGTTCTCATTACAGTCTTACTTTCTCTCTGATCTTATTTTCAATTATGATAAACCTTTGGCCCCAATTTTACCTTGTGAGTTAATTATGCATTGAGAGGAAAATGTTTTCTTTCACCAGTTTGATGTCTTTCAGTTTCACTGAATATCCTTTTGTTTTTGTAATATGAGAGGGTATTTGGGATCACTCAAGTTACTTTCTCTGATATCATTCATTATTTTGCATATCTCTATCATGTATCTTACTTGTGTCCTTTCTAAAATGAACAGTCCCAATCTCTTCAATAACAACCTCTCTATAAAAGCATTATCAATGCCCCTAATAATTTTGGTAGTAATTTTCAGACTTTCAGTCCTCTTCAGACTATATCTTTTTGGTGCATCCTTTCTAAGAGTCATTTGCTAGAAATAAACACAGTACATCAGGTGATGCATAGTACAATTTTTCCGTATTATTTTCTGTTCTATTTCTGTTTTCTGTTCCAGAGCTGTGGAACTGCTCTGCGAGCCTGTATCCAGTGGGAGAGGGTGGTACATGAGTTCTTCCTAGGAATTGCACTCTACTCTTTGAGGGAGTGTTCCCCTTACATTTGTTCTTCATTTGGCATTGACGCCTCAGTCACTGACTCTGAACCAACCCTCAGGCATCTGTACCGCTAGCTTAATACCAAAATTCATATTCATATGGCTAAAAGGAAGCAGAGGAGGAAGCTCTTGCCCCTGTCAGAGTCACACAAATGTATGAAAAAGGAAGATACTTTCCTCTCCCTTGTAATGACAGAGAGTATCCTGATGACTCTTAAATGGCTGTGGCCAAAAAACAAACTGTTCTGTTTTTTTCTCTCTTACCCACATTGCCTGTCCTTTTTCCTCTCCCTTCCCTACTCTGTATTTGAATCACTGCTTTCTGTTTGGCAGTTTTGCTTCCTGCGGTCCTTTCACGGTATCTGGTGAAGCAAGCCATTGTTTATGAAAACTTATGCTATGCATCTCTGATTTAGTTAGTCTATAAGGTGTAAATCTACCCTCCCTGACTGTAGACTACTAATATGGTTGAGTACCTCTATCAGGTTTCATTGATATACTGGCTGATGATAATAAGTTATTCCCCATGTCTGCTTGAAGGAGCTGGCAGTGGACCTCCAAATACTGACAATTTGGCAATAAAACTGAGAGGTGGTTTCTCTGCTTTCCCTCCGTGCACCATAGTTTTAGCCAGCTGATATTTGGGAAAAGGGTACTGTGGTACATGAGTTAATATGGTACTTACCTTTGGCTAGGTTGAAAAGTCAGGAGTTGATATCTGTGTTGCTCCCTTTTTAGACCTGCCTGCCTCTAAGAATGCTGTGCTGGCTGAATAAAACCCAAGTTTGGAAATTGCCAAAGGATGAAGGAAGGGCAATAAGGCATTTTGCCTAGCTGCTCTGAGGGGTATAAATTAGACATTTTTGATAGGAAGAGAAACAGTTGGTCAAAACTGTGGCCACTGGAGGTTGTAATCTTGCATAGAAGGGGATTGGTCTCATCTCCCCTGCTTTCTCCTATGGCATACAGTAGAGTGCTCTTGGCATTTCAGGTGTTGTGTCTGTAAAGATTTGAAGTAGTGACTGCGAGGACTTCTTTGGTAAATTGTCTATGAGCACAAGAGGCTGGACTTAATGACCTAGGAGACTCTTTCAAGTCCTGGAGTCTCAGGGCAGCAAAGGATGAAGTACCCACAACTATCTCAACTGGTGTTTAAACTTTTCTGACAAATGGCCCCAGAGTACAGGACTGGGTTTGCTACATATAATCACAGCCCTTAGCAGTGGTCTCCAAATAGTAAATTTTATGGTGCTGTTAAGTTACACACTAAGGGTTTTTGTTTTTAACCACATTTTGGTAATTTATCCTAGGCCTCTCAGACCTTGTTCATATTCTTTCCACAGTATCTGGTACACAAATGCTTCCAAATACAGGGAACTGAACATCATTTATGACAGATAATCCATCTAGTTT
This sequence comes from Crocodylus porosus, assembly GCF_001723895.1. NCBI lineage: Eukaryota > Metazoa > Chordata > Crocodylia > Crocodylidae > Crocodylus > Crocodylus porosus. The sequence continues at coordinate 86,109,843 of NW_017728947.1, read as the reverse complement.
TGCTCCATCCCAACTTACTGTCCTTCCCCTCATCCTTCCTTTTCTTAGTAATCACATTGAGCAAGACTTATTGAAAAAAATAGATTTCCTTCTCAAGAAAGGTTCTATAAGAATGCTAAAGGTGTATTATCTCTCCATTATTTTATTTCCTGTTTTCCCAAGGAGAGCAATATCCTTAGGACCATATCTTGAATCTCAGATACCTCAACAAGATTGACATTCAAGATGCTTACTATAGGGGTACGTCATTTTGTCCTTATCCAAGAAAGTTTGATATATGGTTCTGTAGGACTTTAAGCGATAGTCAGATATGCTTGCATCAAGGACCAGAGATTCTGATAAGATATGATCAGTTCAGAGATCATTTTGTCCATAGACGCAAATTGATATTGGGTATTTGTAGTTCTTGATATCCAAGATATGCAGCAATAACTACTTGTATCAAAATAACAACTCTCAGCAAGATCTCTGAGTGTTGTAATGCATGCAAATCCCCTTCCAATCTTTAGGACTGTTAAGCTGGGGAAAACACATACATTAGCCTGCCCAAAGGTTAATCCTCATTGGAGCAGTCCTGGGTAGAATGCAGGCCAGATCCTTTCTTCAGAAGAGATTTTCAAAATTTAAACTTCTTGATAACTCTTAGGGAACAGCCAGCCCAGACTGCTCAGTTTTTTCTCAGATTACTAGGTCAGATCGCTTCATGAATTTCTGCATCATTTTTGTTTATCTAAATATGACTTTCATAACACTGGATGGCAGGCTACCTTATACCAAATGTTTACAGACTTTAAAAAAGATCGACTTCTGAAATGATTTGTTGATGGGGGAAAAAGAGGAAGAGCTAGATCTGATTGAGAATTTCCCTTGTCTCTTCCCTCCCAGCCACCATCCCAGTTACTATATCAGCAGCTGGCAACCCATGGGCTGGATGAGGCCTGCCTTGTGATTTTTATTTAGCCCAAAAAGCTGGCATGTCAGTCAGTGGTGGGGGAAGTGGTGATGGCAGCTGGGTTGCAAGTTCATTGGTGACAATTCAGCAGTACCAGGAGTCAGCAGCAATCCGCAGCAGAAGCAGTAGTGGCCTACTTCAGAACATGTCATGTTAATTGGACCCACTGCTCTTAAAAGGTTGCGAATCTATGCTTCTAATCTAGAGTGAGCCATGCGTTATTAAGATCTTTATGTGGATACTGGAACACCTGAAAACTTGGACTGAGTATTGAAACTCATGGCAGTGTGATGCTTATCAAAGACCTGTTCCTGAAGTATTTTGTAGTTCAGGTGTTTATGTGCTGTACAGTTATGTACTATGATAAGAAGCAAAGAAGAGTTCATTCCTAGCAATCTTTCATGGAGGCAAGAAAATTTGTGATTATGATGCATTTGAAACTGTATTCATATAGTAGCTCTTCACCTTGCTGGGGAGGAATATGTGAAGGCAGTCTTGAAAAAATAGGTTTTGGAGTCAATGGAAGTATTCTTGGATCCAGTGGTAGCTGAGAGTGCTCTTATTCAATACAGTAATAGATTTTTCATGTTCCAAAAATATCAACTGTAATGCAGAAGAGCACCCAAAAACAAAAGCACAGTTGGATGCATTTCTGATGGAACTGGAGCCATCATCCTTGATCAGAAAGATCAAGTTGGACAGGGCCAACATTAAACTAACATCTTCAGTGGGCACATCTACATGAAACGTTTACTACACAGCTGCGTAATTAACTTCACACTAGATGTCTCAGCATCTACATGTGTGACCCTATTGGGCCACAGTAAACTAATAAATTCCATAGCTGCATAGTTTTTTTTGTGCACAGTAACACATGTGTAAACACTGACAGTGCTGGCTGGGGCATGAGGATGTGTCAGTGGCTGCCTGCTGGCTAGCCCCTCACTGAAGCACCCTCATGCTCCAGCCAGCCCCTCCACAGCATGTTGAACCAGGCAGGAGCAGTCTCAAGCTGGCAGGCTGACCCCTGGAGTCTCCTACCAGCTGGGGCAGCTCTGACCTGGCTCAGTGTTGTGGTCCTGGGCTCATTTTCAAATGGTGTGACTGGGAGGAATAAACTCTGGTGTGATAAGAACCGGAGTTTATTGCTTTGAATTAATTTCAGTAGGAAATACAAATATATAAAAAGTACATGTGTGTTGTATATATTAGATAATATACAAGTTTTAGATCTGATTTTACCAAAATATATGGATTTTTTAAAATATTAGTTATTTGGAATTGGTTTTGTGGAATACAATCCATTGACCAGCCTGATTGCCTTCTATGATGAGATGACTGGCTCTGTGGATGTGGGGAGACCAGTGGATGTGAGGTACTTTGATGTGAGCAAAGCTTTTCATAAGGTCTCCCATAACATGGCATCTGGCTGGGGTCATGTGACCCCAGCAGTCTTTCCTCCCTAGGCAGGTGGTCAGACTTGATGATCTGTTGAGGTCCCTTCTGACCCTAGCATCTATGAGTCTATGAAACACTCTCTCAGGCAAGCTAAGGAACTATGGGCTGGACGAATGGACTGTAAGTTGGATAGAAAACTGGGTGGAGCACTGGGGCCAGAGAGTAGTCATCAGTGGCTCAATGTCTAGTTAGTAGTCAGTATCAGGTGGAGTGTCTCAGGGGTTGGTCCTGGGGCAGGATTTCTTTAATGTCTTCATCAACAACCTGGAAGATGGCATAGAGTGCTCTTTCTGCAAGTTCGCAGATGACACCGAACTGTGGGAAATAGTTGATATGCTGGAGGGTAGGGCTAGGATTCAAAGTGGCCTAGACAAATTGGAGGATTGGGCCAAAAGAAATCTCATGAGGTTCAACAAAGACAAGTGCAAAGTCCTGCACTTAGGATGTAACTATCCCACATATCAGTCCCTAACATAACTTACGTTAGGGACTGACTGGCTGGGCAGCAGCTCTGCAGAAAAGGACTGGGGTGTTGCAGTGGACAAGAAGCTGAATATGAGTCAACAGCGTGCCATTGTTGCAAAGAAGGCTAATGACATACTGGGCTGCATCAGTAGGAGTGTTGCCAGCAGGTCAAGGGAAGTGATTATTCCCCTGTATTTGGCACTGGTGAGGCCACATTCAGTTTTGGGCCCCCCACTACAAAAAGGATTTGGACAAATTGGAGGGAGTCCAGCAGAGGGCAAGAAAAATGGTGAGAGAGCTGGGGCACATGACTTCTGAAGAAAGACTTAACTAACTGGGCTTATTTAGTCTAGAGAAGAGGAGACTGAGAAGGGATTTAATAGCAGCCTTCAACTACCTGGAGAGGAGTTTGAAAGAGGATAGAGCTAGACTGTGCTCAGTAGTGGCAATGACAGAACAAGGAACAGTGGTCTTAAGTTGCAGCAAGGGAAGTTTAGATTAGATATTAGGAATAATTTTCTTACTAGGAGGGTAGTAAAACACTGGAACAGGGTACCCAGAGAGATGGGGACTCTCTATCCTTGGAGGGTTTTTTTTAAGACCTGGCTAGACAAAGTCTTGATTGGGATGATCTAGTTTGGGATGGTCCTGCCTTGAGCATAGGATTGGACTAAATGACCCTCCAGAGGTCCCTTCCAACCCTAATTTTCTATGATTCTGTGAATGTATTGGGAATGCCTATCAGAAGTTGGCAATCCCTTACAATCAAGGATGTTTGCCTTCCATCATTGCTTTATCTGTGGGTCCGAAGATGGCTGATGAAGCTGATCAAGGATCAACCAACTCAGTTGCAATTCAGGCATGTGTTTCTGTGCAGGGTGGGTGGCTCTAGATTCTTGATTCTGTCTGCAACACTGTTTCTGCTGTTCCAGGTTTCTGTCTCCTGTTATCATTGCAAGGTTTCAAAGTATTGTGATCCTCTCAGTGGACTCTCTTTCATGAGCTGATACCAATTTTTTTGAAGTTGGCTTTAAGAACATCCTTGAAGCCCTTTCTCTGCCCTCCTTTTGAGTATTTGTCTTGACTGAGCTGGGAGAATAAAACTTGATTTCAGGAGTCTGGAATCAGGCACCTGGATGATATGGCCAGCCCAGCAAAGTTTATATCAGGTTATCATTGCCTTGACACTCATGGTGTTTGCTTGTGAGAGGATGCTAATATTGATGTGTCTGTCCTCCCGCTGGATTTGAAGGATCTTCTGTAGTCAGCATTAATGGTACTTCTCTAATGAGTTGAGGTGCTCTCTTAATGTTGTACACATTTGAGCTCTGTACTAGACAGGTTTTTTATAATGGTGATTTGTACTCGCCATGTCACAGCACCTTCAAAGAATATATGTGGCTTTTTTTATTAATGATGAGCTTAGCTTCAGATCTGATGTTGCAATCTTTGAACACTCATTTTCTCAGGCATCTGAAGGCTGCATTTGCACATGTGAGGTGATATTGGATTTCTCTGTCAATGTCAGCCTTCTGCAAGAGATGGCTTCTCAGCTACAGAAAATACTCAATGTTCTCCAGAGTCTCACCATGAATCTGACTTACTGGAGCTCGGGACTGATCATTAAGAGCTTGTTGATGGAGGACCTTAGTCTTTTGAATGTTAAAAGTCAGTCCCATTTTCTTGTATGCCTTAGTAAAGATGTTGATGATTGCCTGAAGGTCTGCTTTTGGAAGTAAGCACAGACCTACAGCATCATCAATCTACCAGAGATTGGTAATTGTGGCCAGGGTAGTCTTAGTTTCAGCTCGGAGTCTGTTGAGATTAAACAGTTTACCATCCATTTGGTAGTTTAGCTCTGCTCCAACTAGAAGCTTGTCAGAGGTCAGATATAGCATCACAATAAGGAATCAAGAAGAGTGTTGGAGAGATGATGTAGCTTTGCTTAACTCCTGTCTTAGTGTCAAAGGGATCTGTGATAGATCTGTTACTGAGAACCACTGCTTGCATGCTATCATGGAGCAAGCAAAGAATGGTGACAAATATCAGTGGCAGCTGTACTTCAGAAGGATCCTCCACAGCTCTTCTCAGTTGACAGAGTTGAAGGTTTTCATGAAGTCAGAGGAGGCCACGTAGAGATGTTTATGTTGTTCTCAGCATTTTTCCTGCAGCTGGCGAACTGTGAAGATCATGTCAGTTGCACGTCTTGATGTCCTAAACCCACACTGAAATTCTGGAAAGAGCTCTTCAGTAAGTGGAAGGAGATGGTTTTCAGGAGGATTCTTGCAGCCATCTTTTCTGTGGTAGACAGCAAGGTGATCCCTCTGTAATTTCCACAATTGGATCTGTCTTCCTTCTTGAAGATTGTTGTGATCATGGTGTCCTTAAGATCATCTGAGATTTCCTTGTCATTTCAGATCCTTAAGATGAGGGCATGGAGCTGTGATGTGAGCTTCTCTCCCTTCCATTTGAAGATTTCAGCAGGGATTCCATCAGCTCCATATACCTTGTTATTATTCATCTGCTTGATGGCTTTCCTCATCTTGTCAAGGTTGGAGGAATTCCAAGATCATCCCTGACTGGGTTTTGAGAACTCTCATTAACAACAGAGTCTTGACTGAGAAGGTCTTCAAAATGCTTCTTTCAACAGGCATTGATGGCTTCCCTGTCCGTGATCACATCTCCTATCCTTACGTCTCAAGTAAGGGTGCACTGATAGAGATTTTTGCGGCCAATACCGATAGCCAATTTTAAAGGAGGCATATTGGCCGATATGGATCTGATTCCTGATACCCAGCCTGGCAGCATGGAAAGCTACATCCAGCAGGTAAGTCTGGTGTGGTGGAAGGACAAGGGGAGGGGGAAGGGGTGTGGGGGGAGGAAGATCAAAGCCCCTATGATGAGGGAGGTGTGGGGCAGGGGCTAGGACAAGCGCTGCCCAGTGGGGGCAGGGCAGATGTGGGACAGTGTGGTGGCTCATTTGCGGGGTATGGGTGGGGGGCAGCTCCCACCATTGTGCACCACTCTGGGAGCTGCTGGTTCAGTGGGTCATCCAGTGCTTGCCTGCTCATCCGGCTGCTCCTGCTGCTTGTCTGAGAGGGCATGGGGGAGGTGTGTACCCCCAGATCTGCATGGGGATCTTGGCTGCGCCAAGCTCTTCCTGGTGGGGTGTGGTGGGGCTGAGCTGAGAAGGGGCTGCGGTGAATTTGTGGCTGCAGCTCCCCCCCCGCTCCCCCCCGGTAGCCCCCTTCTCAGTGCAGCCCTGCGCCCTGCCAGGAAGAGCTTGGTGCCGCCCCAGACCGCACCCCATGCCCACCAGACAAGCAGCAGGAGCAGCAGTGGGAGCTGCTGAATGAGCAGGTGAGTGCCAGATGAACCGCTGGACCAGCAGCTCTCGGATGAGTGATGCACAGCAGTGGGAGCTGTCCCTGCCCCCGCTGAGCTGTGGCATTGTCCTGCGCCTGCCCTGCCCTGCCCTGCCCTGCCCTGTCTGGGCAGCACTTGCCACAGCCTCTGCCCCTGCTCCAGCCCCATACCTCCCTCACTGTGGGGGCCTTAGTCTGCACCCCCATGCCCCTTCCCTTCCCCTTCCACTACACCAGATTTAGCAGCTCTCCATACTGCCGAGTTGAGCTCATTGCTGCCTGTGAAGTGCTGAGGACCTGTGCCTCAGCTGTTGGTGATGCAGTTTATTTTGCCTGGATCTGATATCATTCTGGCAAGCACAAAAGGCCTTGTGCTTGTGATTGATTAGCTCTTGGATCTTCTAGTCATTCTCATCAAACCAGTCTTTGTTTTCTGGTAGAGAATCCAAGTGTCTTCACAGGCACTAATGATGGCGGACTTGAAGGCACCTGAAGTGCATCTGACATCCTTATGTTGTTGTTGATTGGAATTCACCAGTTTTTTGTTGAGGCAGTGGTGGAAAAGGTCTCGCTTGACTGAGATCCTGAGTCCTTCAATGCTGCTCTTTCATTGGCATTGCTTCTGCTGCAGCTGTCATTTGGGAACCAGTTTGAGTGGACGAGTTGATGATCAGTCCAGCAATCACCAGTTCTTAGCATAGCTTGACTGATGTAGACATCTTTGCAATCCTAGGCATGAACAATGGCATAGTCAAGGAAAAAGTCCTCGACTTAGGAAAGCTGACTTTGATAAGCTCAGGAGGCTTGTTGTTGAGGCCCTAAGGGGCCATGACTTGACAGGGAGAGGAGTCCAAGAGGAGTGGTCACTTCTTAAGGGAGCGATCCTGAAAGCACAAGGGATGTCTATCCCATCTTGGTGGAAAGGTAGCAAAAGGGCAGAGCAACCCTTTCTGGGGTCATTTGACCCCAGTACTCTTTCCTGCCATGGCAGGGGGTCGGACTTGATGATCTGCTCAGGTTCCTTCCAACCCTACCAACTATGAAACAACCCCCTTGGCTCAGCAGGGAACTCATGGGCCCCTTACACCCAAAAAGAGAGGCTTATAAATGATGGAAGCTAGGAATCACCATAAAGGAGGATTATTCAGCACTGCTTTGTACCTGTAGGGAGCGAACCAGAAAAGCCAAGGCTGCAACCAAAACTCCACCTGGCTACATGTATCAAGGACAATAAAAAGTTTTTTTTTTTTTAGATATGTGGGGAGTCAGAAGAAAAGCAGGGATAACATTGGAACCCTGATAAAATAAATGGGACACCTGACAACTGACACCCAGGAAAAAGCCAACCTGCTTAATGGGTTCTTAGCATCAGTTTTTCTTCAACCCATAGGGACCTCCCTGCCTAGCATAATGTGGGACAGCCAGGGTGAGGGTGAATTTATACCCAGCATCGGTGTAGATTTTGTAAAGGAATTTTGTAAAGGATTTTTGTAAAGAGGCTGGACACCTTTAAGTCAGCTGGTCTTGACAGGTTACACCCCAGAGTACTTAAGGAGCTGGCAGGAGTCATAGCCTAGCCAGTGGCAAAGGTATTTGAAAACTCCTGGTGCTCAGGTGAAGTACCTGAAGATTGGAAGAAGGCCAATGTGATTCCCATCTTCAAGAAAGGGAGGAAAGTAGATCCAGGGAACTATAGGCCAATCAGCTTGACCTCAATCCCTGGAAAGAGTCTGGAAAAAATATCAAAGAGACCATTCTTGAGAAGCTGGCTGATGGCAACATCCTGAGGGACAGCCAGCATGGGTTTGTTGTGGGTAGGTCTTGCCTGACCAATCTCATCTCCTTCTGTGACCAGGTGACATATCACTTGGACAAGGGAGAAGAGATTGACATTACATATCTGGACTTTAAAAAAGCCTTTTATCTGGTGTCCCATGATTTCCTCATGGAAAAATTGGCCAACTGTAGCCTCAGCTACTTCATAGTCCAATGACTGGGAAATTGGCTCCAAGGCTGGACCATAGAGTGGTGGCTAAAGGAAGTGAATCATCATGGTGCTCTGTGACCAGTGGTGTCCCCCAAGGCTCCATCCTTGGACCTGTTCTCATTGACGTCTTTATCAATGATGTGGATATTCGTGTCAGAAGTGTACTGGCCAAGTGTACTGATTACACTAAACTTTGCGGTACAGCGTCCAGCGTCCACACCTGAGGATAAGCTAGTGATCCAGGCTTCCTTGGATAGGCTTTAAAAGTGGGCAGATACAAACCTGATGACATTCAGTACCAACAAATGCAAGGTACTCCACCTTATGGGGGAAAAAAAACCTGCAGCACGCTTATAGGCTCAGCAGCGCTATGCTCGCTAGCACCATGGCTGGAAGAGACTTGGGGGTCATGATTGACCACAAGATCAACATAAGCCACTAATGTGATGTTGCAGCTGGTAAAGCAAGCCAAACTCTGGCCTGCATCCATAGATGCTACTCAAGTAAATCTCAGGATGTCATCCTCCCACTGCACTTGGCCTTGGTGAGGCTGCAACTGGAGAACTGCATCCAATTCTGGGCTCCACAATTCAAGAAGGATGTGGAGAAGCTTGAGAGCATCCAGAGGAGAGCCATATGCATGATCACAGGACAAGAGAATAGGCCTAATGAAGACAGGCTGAGAGCTAAACATAATAGTGAACGCCAAGAGTGCTATACCGCAATTGTGGCTTGAGAACTCGGGTCACACAATATTGTAGTTGCTGCACTGAGTGAGACACGGTGAGTGGGAGATGGGCAGCTCAAAGAACAAGGAGGTGGCTATACCTTCTTCTGGAAGTGTGAACAGGAAGGAGAATGCTGACTTCACGGAGCTGGGTTTGCCATTTAAGAGTGAACTCATAAATCAACTCAACAAGTTCCCTGTCATTAATGAGCACCTCATGACTCAAATTGGCAGGGAGCCAATATGCCATTGTCATCAGCGCATATTCCCTGACTCTTTACCCCACCAACAAAACCAAGGAGGAATTCCATGCCAACCTTGACCAAGTCCTTTCTGACATTCCAGAGGGAGACAGACTTATTCTGTTCAGCAGTTTCAATGCCAGAGTCAGAAGGGACTCAAACCTCTGGAGCGGAACCATCGGCAAGGAAGGAGTGGAAAGGTTAACTCCAGTGGCATCCTTCTCTTGACCAAATGCTTGGAATGTGGACTCACTGTCACCAACACCCAGTTCCACCAGGCAAATATGCACAAGACATCATGGCAACACTTGCGAATGGAAATATAGGAAATGAAACCTCACAAATTCAATTGACAGTAGGAACTAAAATTTGAATGCCACTTTAATTAGTACACATGACATTAAAAAAAAGAATCTACATTTCCCCTTTTATTACAACTAGGTTGCAATATAAAAATACCAGAAAATTGTCTATCAAGAATTTGCACTATTATTTATATCACAAGCCTGTACAGCAAAAGAGCTGAAGGTTTACAACCTTGTCTTCATGCATCATGCTTTTCATAGTATGTAGTCCTATCCCCTTATAATCTGATTCTGTCAGTCCTCTCACAGAGAGAGAGAGAGACCAGGTGAATACTTTGTTTTAAAAAAGCCAGTGTTGGTGCTGCAGCTAGGCTAAACGGGAATAATGACTATTACTTTTAATCCTCAACACCCTCTGCCCCCAAACAAAACAAACAAACAAACAAAAAAACCCAGAAAAACCAAGCCTTGAGGCCCTGACCATGATGATCATTGATGATCCAACGACATTTCTTTAGGTATATTAAGCTTTTATTTTTTTTCCCCTAGATTCCAACATGGGTAACTTATACTTCTATTCAAATTGTCCATATAATTTCAGCTAGTTTTCATCATTGGTCCTTATCATCATTGGCCTGGGCCTGATGTGGGGGAGGACAGGGCCTGAGGGTGGGAAGAAGCTGAGCCGGGGGAGCAGGGTGGGGAGTAGCAGGCCTGGGCTGACATGGCATCAGTGGGGGATGGGAGGAGCAGGCTTTGGGCTGACATGGGGGAATGGGGGTACAGCTGCCAAGTTGGGCTGGGCTTGGCTGGGGCAGGCTGGGCTGGGTTAAACTGCTGTCCTCCCCCTCTCCCCCCAACTGCTGCGGTGGGCCGTCTTTACACCCGGCTTTGGCTCGCTCTGCCCCGCATCGGGCCCTGGCCCAGTCTTCCCCTGGCCCCACCATCACTGCCGACACCTTGGTGCTTCCACTCCTCCCTCCCAGCCTCGAGCCTGACTGGGAATGGGAGGAGCGGGCTCAGGGCCAACACGGGGGAGGAGTGGGCCCAGGCCCAAGGGGATGAGGAGGCCAGGTCCTTCCCTCCCTCAGCCGATGCTGTAGCTGCATGGGGCTGGGACTGCTGTCCCCGCCTCCCATCCCCCCGCTGTGGCGAGCCAGCTTTTTTTTCCCGCTAGGACTCAGTTCCCCCACCCCCACGTTACCTGGAGGGAGCAAAGATTGGTGGGGGGGGGGGACTAGGCCAGCCCTGCTGGCCTCACCCCCCCCTTCCATCTGCTCTGTTGTCGCCATCTCCAGGGAGCAGGGTGGATACCCCCTGCTCCATCCTGTGTCCCCAGCATCATGGAAGTGGGCTGCCTTCTGTCAGAACACTTCGTGCTCTGATTGGCTCTTTGTGAGCCAGTCAGAGTGTGAGTAAAGCATTACAGACAGACAGACAGACTTAGGCTTTTACAATATTGGAATGAACAGGCTAGCAAATTTAATATCTGAGCTCATATGTTTTTATGACAGCTTTATAAGGCTGACATCAATTGCTTATAATGGCATATGGCAAACTATGGGGAGACAACATCACAGGGATTATCTGAGTAAATTTGAATAGTGTTACTTTCTAAGTATGTTTATAAAATCAAATTTACTGCTTACTTTAAACTGTTAAATTTAATACTAGTGATAAATTCAAATAAATGTTTAGATACCAATTATTTAAGGTGCTCCTTTTTTAAGGACCTGTTATATTAAAGAGCTCTCCTGTACTGTAAACTTGTTAGTATGGCTGTCACTCTTCTGTTTCAAGTCTTTCTGATTCCTGGAAAACTAATTTAGAATTCAATTTGTAATACAAGACCTGTGGATTTTCAAACATGGATAGCCTAAACAATTATATCATGTAATGAGCCTAGAGATGAAATAAAACTTATTTAATGCCAGGTGTATCTCATGTGTGTGTTGATTTCTTACTGTTTTAATTTAAAAAAAAATGCTTGTTCCTCTAAGAGAATCACATTAATTTTTCAGGTTTTAGTTTTCATAGTCTTACATTAACAATAGTGTCCATGAATTAAAATTTTTAAATGTATTTGCATGCATGTTTCATTAGAATTTTTGGGCTTTGATATATGAATCTTTTGTATCATAACATGCCCAGATATTTACAATGACAACCTTAGGTTGCAACTGTGAAATAATTGTTTGTTCAAAAGAATGTTTTTCTTGATGAACATTTATAAATGCAATTTGATTGGTTTTAGTGTGCTGCTGTAGTTCAGCATCAGTGATTTTGAAAGAAAAAGTTAATATGGAGACTAATAATTTGGTTTGTTTCTCTTCTGGGGTGAACAAACGACATTGCACAAATTAGAGCCATTTTGGAGAATCATATGATATAGTATTATATAAATTTCCTTTTATTCATTTTTCATGACTAATTTGTAAGTAATTGTGGTGTATAAGATTTTTATATGAGTAGTATTTGTTAGGTGGTTTTGTTTTTTGGTCATTACCTGGAAAATAATTTCTCCACCAAGTCCTGTTGCTACCCTCTGAAAGATGTCCTGGACACTTTAATAAATCAGATAAATGTTGAGCCTATTAAATGTTTTTGTTTCAAAAGAAAAAAAACAGTTAAGCTCCCACACACTGGGATATTGCTGTGAATGCCAAGATGGGCCTTTCTGTACAGCCTTTACATCCATGAAATATCTGTAGGCAAATGGTATCTAGATACTCCTTCCCTCCCCTGTCCCCTTCCAGCACAACCAACTTACCAGCTGTAGGCAGCTTTCCATGCTGCTGGTTCTACTCCTCACTGCCTGAATGCTATGCTGTGCTTTGACTGTGTGCAGCACGGGCATTTATTGGGCCCATCAGGCCATTTTCTGATACAGCCCATTTTCTTTATATTGGTACCAATCCAATATCAGACTGATGTATCGGTGCACATCTAGTACCTACATATCAGATCTTAGAAGTCATAGAGCAGGACCCTATTCTACTCAGCACTTTAACAACATGATGCTCAGCCTGCACTAATAGTGCCAGACTTCCTGCAGACCCTGCCCTTGACTCTTGGCAGCAATAAAAATGTCTGGATTGCTGTGCCAAGTTTGTTTCCTGACAGTCAGATTCAAGAAATTTATCAACATTCTTGACCTGAAGAAACCTACTTGTATATTAAACTGGCAAGGGACATAAAAGGCAATAAAAGGTACAAGTATTTTGAGAATAAGAGGAAGATTAAAGTAGCTGTAGGTCCCTTATGGAATGCAGAAGGCCATCTAGTTTCAGATGCTGCAGGTGCTGAAGTGTCCAGTGCCTTTTTTTACTTCAGTCTTCACAAATAGGGGTAGCTTTCAGATGGTGAGTGCAGCAGGCAGCAAAGATAGGGAAGGAGTCAAACAGCCTGGAGTAAGGGCAGACAGAACAGGTCAGGGGTTACTTAGAGATGCTTTCAAGTGGGCATGGCCAAATGGGTTATACCTTAGGGCAGTAATCTCCAAACTTTTTTGATTGCACACCCCTATCGGTAAAACATTTTTGAGCACGCACCCCCAGTATATGTATATGTATATTTATATTTATATAAATATAAATAGAAGTTCTAATATTTTTTTTCTGTACCCAAATGGGTTGTCTTGCTCGCCCCCTGGGCTGCACACACCCCACTTTGGAGACCACTGCCTTAGGGTATGGAAAGAATTAGCTGAGGTAGTTTCAGAGCCATTAGCCATAAGAACTCTTGGAGGTTGGATACGGCCCTGGAAAATTGGAAAAGGGCAAATATAGTGCCCATCTTTAAGAAAGAGAAAGAGGATCTGGGGAATTTACATACCAGTCAGTCTGATGTTGATACCTGGAAACATTTTGGAGTAGATCCTCAAGAAATCTGTTGTGAAGCGCCTATAAGACAATGAGGTGATTAGGAACAGCCAGCATGGATTCACTAAGAGCAAATCATGCCTGACCAACCTAATTTCCTTCTATGAGAAGCCGATAGGCTTTGTGGATGGGGGAGAGCAGCGGATGTGATATACCTTGACTTTAGCAAGACTTTTGATGCCATCTCCCACAACATTCTCACTAATTAGCTAAGGAAACACAAACTAGATAAAAGTACTGTAAAGTGGATACAGAACTGGTTGCATTATTGTGCGCAACGAGCAGCCATCAATGAGTCAATATCTAGTTGCAAGGAAGTATCAAGTGGGGTTTGCTAGGGTCTGTTACAGGACTGATACTGTTTAATATCATCATTTAATAATTTAGACAATGGAATCAAGTGCATGCTTAGTAAATTTGTTCAATAACACCAAATTGAGTGGAGTTGCAGATGCTCTGGAGGGCAGACAGAGCAAGGATCCAGAATGACCTGGATAGACTGGAATCATGGTCCGCAGTCAACCAGATGAAGTTCAACAAGGAGAAGTGCAAAGTCCTGCACTTAGGACAAAATAATTGCATGCATAAATGCAGACCAGGGAATGACTGGCTAGGCTGTAGTACTTCAGAGAAGGACTAGAGGTTACAGTGGACCATAAACTCCTTAGGAAACAACAGTGTGCTCTTGCTGAAAAAAGGCCAGTGTATACTGGATCACATTAACAAAAATGTCACTTGCAAATCAAAGGATGTGATTCTTTTGCTGTATTCAGCACTGGTGAGGCCTCTTTTGGAGTACTGTGTCTGGTTTTGAACACTTCAAGAAGAATGCGGACAAATTGGAAAGAGTCCAGTGGAAAGGAAGAAAAACAATTAGAGGCCTGGGAAGCATGACTTATGAGGAAAGGCTGAAGGAGCTAGGGTTATGTAGTCTGTAGAAAACCAGGCTGAAAGGGGTTTAATAACAGTCTTCAATACCTGAAGGGCAATTATAGAGAGGATGGAGATGGGCTTTCCTCTGTGGCCACAGGGGACAGGACTAGGAGCAGTGGCATCAGACTTCAGCAGGGGAAAGTTAGTTTGGGAGATTAGGAACATCTTTCTGACCAGAAGGATGGTAAGTACAGGAACAGGCTACTTAGAGAAGTTATGGACTCTCCATCCCTGTAAATTGTCAAGAGCAGATGGGACAGATCCTTGTGTGGATTGATTTAGTCAGGGATGATCCTACCTTGAGCAAGGGGCTGGACTAGATGACCTTGTATGGGTGCTTCGAGCTCTACTTCCATATGATTTTCCACATGTCTCATCTCACTAGAAGTTGCTAAGGTTTATAGCCAGTACCTTAACTTTTACATTTCAAGACCTTGTGTTTTTTCATCATGTGACCCATTAGGAGATTTTCATCAAAATAATAGCAATGGTAGTTGCAGCTTTAAAAAAGAGGGGTAACCTTGCTGGTCTGAGCAAAATTTATTTTTTGGAGACCTCTGCAGCAGGTTCCACATCATTTTTGCCTATTCTAAGACTTGGGGCTAAACATGTAAAAGGTTTTTAGATTGGTGCGTATCTGGTTGAAGACTCAGGTCTTCTCCATTCTGGAGTTTCTCTTAAATCACGTTGAAATAGCTTTTTGTCTAGCAATCTTAGTTTTTGAATCTGAGTTTCTAGTGATTGATGTAAGGCTTCTTTATGCATTCCCATTCCTTTCAACACCAACTTAAGGAGTCTAGCTAATCTTAGATCCTGTATTAAATACATTTCCTGGCTTTCTCTGGATCCTAGCCCTTCTCCTCAGCACTCTCAGTGGATCACTCTTGAATCCTGCACTTATCTTTTTTCTCTTTCATTTCTCCTCTGATATCCCATATGTTTCTTGGAAGATTTCATTTCCAGTGGCTTTCACTTTTGGCTTGTTGCATTGGACAGTTTATGGCTTACTCTCTAAGCCCCTAATCTAATTTTTGCACTTTAAGTAGCATTCCATATTCTAGTTCCTTTGTCAAGAAAATTCAACATTTTATGTTATAAATTTCCTTCCACTTCTTGTACTAACACTGAAGCTAAAGTTGGGTTAGACAGCATGCTTAAAAATCCATTGTCTTCTTAAAAACAGCTCACCACTTCTCCCCAGCAAACTGTGTTTTTCTGTAAGAAGGCATCTCAGTGTCACATCTCTCTGAAACATAAGGTGCTTGTACACTTTTGTCAGGTCTGGAATGGACCAAATAAGTCATTGAGTTCAATCTTCCACAGCTGTAGGCAACCACTGGATTGATGTTAAGTTGAGAGAGTATACAGCTCTGTTCCCTCCTGTGTACCTCACAAACCGCCAACCCGTTCCCACTATTGTGAACGTAAGATGTTTAGTACAAAGAATCCAAAGTCCCAGTACCTCAGTGTGCCAGAGAAAGGAAGCAGAAGAGACCAAGAATGCAACCAAAATGTTAGGATCCTGCAGTGGTAAGGAATTTGTTACATGAGGTGCACCCAGATGGGTCCAAGGAAATGCACTGTCTCTCCCCAGATGTGGTTTTCAGTTTAACCCTGAGCCTGCAAGACAGATGCACCAGCCAGGTTCCTGAAAGGAACAGCATATTCCCTAAAACATATGCTTAGCTTACTTGCCGTACCATAGTTATATCATGTAAAATTATTATAAGCATTTTGGAGAGCTCAAGGGGCGCACATGAATCTGACACAGAAAAGGAATTACAGTTGTACAGTCCTTTTTTTCCCCCTCTTTTTTGCACACATAGGATCCATAGAATTTCCTATAGACTAGCGGTGCTCAACCTTTTGGCAAGATGAGTGGCGTGGAGCCAGTCCACAGGCTGGATTGGGCACTGCTTCTTCACTGTCCTGCATGCCAGAATTGGGCCACAGGGGATGCAGCACTGCCCCCTCTCACTGGGATTGGGCCTCAGGAATTGGGCCTCCTTACCTGCCTTAGTTCTTTTATTATTACAGGGTTTCTGTCAAGGTTTACCCTGATTTGACAATCGGTAACCGCCTACTGGGCCATGAGCAAGAATGCTTTTGTTTTTGAATTCAGTTAAATCATTATACATTATTTTATGTGCACTTTATCTAGCAACCACATCTTTCAACTCTCAATTTCTGGTGGTGTCTTGTTTTCCTCCATGTATGGAGCTAAGTTTTGTTGTTTTGCTGAACTTCTTGCTCTTATTTTTATTTATTTTTCTTTTTGCTTTCCTTGTTTGTCAATTAGTTACTAGCCTATACATTATGGAAAAGCAGATCTACACAGGAAAGATTTGCTGACACACAGGCTATAGGCAATGTAGTGCAGGGTTACCAGGTTTCCTCCTACCTTCCGAAGATCTTATCTGAGAAGAATGACAGCCTGCAGTGGGAGAAAGGAGCTTGTGCTGAAAATGCTTCATCCAATTTTTCACTGCCTGCTAGTTTGCTAGCAGTAAGAAGGCACCTTTAGTGTGCAGACTCATGTTTCAAAGGTTCCTGGTTGTGTCAGTCATGTAAAGTTTATGGTTTTCCAGTAGGATACTCTTTAGAATTTACTTCAGATTCTCCCACTTGCTTTGGGAATCAAGCTCATTCTCAAAAGAGTGTCATTTGAACACATGTGAAAGAGATGTCTGAATACTACAACAATAACTGTGATGTTTGAACCTCAATAAAAGAATGAGAAGGGCTTATTTTGGGGACCATAAAATAGTCCTGAGCAAAGTTTGCACAGGCAAACTAAATAGGACTTAAGTTCCTAAGGCACAAAATACGATCAAGAATACCCTATCCTAAAAAAGTCGGAGGTTCTGGGTTCTGTACCCCTGTTTCTGTCTCTGTTTTCCTTACCCAGTCCATCCAATTAGTATTAAATGCAAAACATAGAAACGTCGGGGAGGGAACCAGAAACCCAGGCCTCCCTCCTTTCCAGGGCAGTGCCATCTCACTGAGTCACAGAGCCAAACTTTCTGTCCTAGCATATCTCCCCCTCTTACATGCACAATAGGCTAGCTCTAACAGGAAGGTTGACAAGTGCTTAGTCCTGCTTAATCAAGGCCTGGGAGTTACAGTGCTGTATAGGGAAGTGAGATATGTAAATTCTGGGCAAACGCCTTAACCATTAATGGCACCAACAGACATGGAAAAAATCCCCCCAAAACGGAGCTTTACCCAAAGAGGAAGCACATTAGTTCGACCCAGCTCCCCTGGCATCTGTATAAATCGGGCACTTCAGTGGGGCTTTTTGACTTGTACCTAAAAGCTGATTCATTCAGCTTATTCAATCAGCTATTAGACTGAAGTGCCAAAAAGCCCTACTGAAGTACCTGATTTATACAGGCATTGAGCAAACCAGGTCAAACTAATGCGATGCCTCTTTTGGGCATGTGCTGCATGCACTTGGTGTGGGGGGTGCACTGGGGGGTGTACCAAGCTTGAAGTAAAGCACTGGTTTTTTTGGTTTTTGACATCTCTAAGTGACCTAGGTTATTAGGCTAAAAGATGGCAAGGTCCAGAGGAAAAAACCAAACAGTTATGGTTCTTCTACAGCTAACATTTCAAGGACTTGCATAAAAAATTGCATGCTTTTTTTTAGATGAAACAGAATCATAGCTGGCGCTGATTCCCTCTGAGCTCAAATCTACTGTAATACCAAAAGGTGACTTTAGAACTACACTGGAGTAAAACATAGTTGATTTTTTTTCTGTTTCTCAGTTTGCCATAACCACTAATAGCTACTATGAATTAAACAAGTTAGAATACTATAAATATATTTCTGAATTGCATTTTTCTACCTCTAGCATGTACTAATTATCTTCTTTTACACTAAAATCTGGTAAGTGTTATCCATTCAAACTGTTCTTAGGGGTGTTTTGAACACTTCAGTATGTGCTGAATGTAATATCTTAGTATTATGATAGCCTTCAAACTTGATAAGAGTAAATCAGAGAACTTTTTGTGACCTTCTGGAGGGTGTGTCGCACGGTTTGGTAGATGCTGTCTTAGAAACTTATTACAAATTGCCTTGGAATAGTTTGATTCCAGAAGAATATGTCAATTGAATTTGCTAGATGTGCATTTAAGTTGGTACTTATGCCATTGGTTGACTTTCATCATAATAACTTTAAACATTCAAAAATCAGTATTTGGGTACGGGATGATTTATAGTTGGATTATTCAGGGTTTTTTCCTTTTATTGACAATTACAGTGGTGAGAAGTTTTTCCTGTCTTCTGAGGTGTTGTCCAACTTGTTTATACCTAGTGTGGTATATATCAAACAGACTAAGTGTCTCTATGTTTTCTGGATTTCTCAAAAAGGGTTCATTCAACATGATATCTAGAACTATGATCTTCCTGGTTAGTAAAAATCAGTGAAGAAATACTGGGTCCCTCATTGACATCTTTCTTCATAACACTAGGTATACTGGTTGCAGTCAGAAAACCTGGTTTACAGAATCTTTGCTTAAGAAGCCATATTTCAATGCTGTTTCAAACCTTCCCTTTCTATTCCATTGTCCTGCCTTGGCAACATAGTCTCTGCCCTAATTTGGAGTTGGCAGTAGAAGGGAATCACATTTTACACTGGGGAGGAGCGTGGGGCTGCCTTCTCACCAGTAGAAATGGAAAGGGTGGCAGTAAGAGGCTATTTGTCCCAGCAGTCAGTGCTTGGACAAGGTTCAGTGCATTCCTGTCTTCTCATAGAAAGAGGTCCTTTTGGGTTTGTATGGACAAGACCTCCAGAACAATGTTTCTTGGAAGCAATGCCTCATTAGGATGCATTATAGTTATAGGTGTTAGTGTTTTCTTGGACTTCTTGCTGATTCAGGCAGACATTACTTTGTTAGTTACACACTGGACATGTTCTCAAGTTTTACTTGTCAACAATGATAATAAGAACCAAGACCCCTCCCTCCTCGCCTTTTTTTAAATTATAGCTTGATTCTGAAGAAAATACATGCCTTGAGGAGCTGAAGCCCAGGACAGCATTGCCTATACTACTTAATCTCACACTGAGGTTTAGAGGTATCAGATAGCTAGGTGCAACTAACCACGCTGTCTCTAGCAGCTGCCCTGACCTGAGCAGATCCAGAGAGAAAGGGCATATGTACATCTCGTCATCCAACCCTCCTGAGATCTTGAGCTGATGTATTTCAATTGGAATAACAATTGACATAGGTTATTGGAATAACACAGGGTCCTTTCTTTTCTTTCCAGCTTGCTTGAGAGAGGAGCTATATGAATAGCTGTTAGGCAGCCAGAGGAAAATAATTATCTGTAAAAACAAACAAACAAACAAACAGGAGTTTACACCTCTGTTGTCACAACTGACTGAATCTCAGCTTGGAGAACACTTTTCTTGTGTGTTTTTGCTTATGATAACTCTTTTTTATTATAAGGATCAGTTCTTGATGATTACTGTTATCAAACTTCTACGTTGCTGGTTCAGTTTTAATAATTCTACAAAGTTGTAAACCTCTCAGTATTTCTTATGGTGCAGACAATAGGTCCTTCATTTGGCCAAGATCAACAGTCAATCAGTGCATGCTGATTAGATTGATCTACTCATTGTCATCTAGTACAGGTAGACTTCATTTTGTATGCAGTTTCCACTTCCTCCCATCTCCCTGCATTTTTAAAGGGATGGTGTAAGTGTCTGTTTGAAGTACCATGATTTTATTGAAGCATAGTTCCCAATGTTAGATTATATAAATATGACATATATTAAAAAGGTGACATGGCAATGCAATTCTAAACAGAAAACTATAGAGAGGAAGAATAAGACAGGAGAATCTCACAGGAACTATGCATTGAAAGGAGGCGGAATTCATTCCTTTTCTTGCTCCTTCTCTATCTTGAATATATTTGAGAGTCTGGCTCTTACTAAGTGTGTAAGGTTTTAATTAATACATGGTTGACAATACGTTTCTGAAAAACTATGGTGTTGAGGAATGCTCACTGATTCATGCTGTTTTGTTTGACTTCATATGAATGTCAATTAGGAAGGATTTTTTCAGTTAAAAATCTCACAGCATACTTAATTTTCACCTGGAAAAAAATTTCTTAAATTGAAACTGAGGTAGAGCATACCTACTAAAAAATGTAAGGGTAAAACTATTACAAAGGTATTTATCTCCAAAATAAGCATTATAACCTCAGGAAATTCACAATGAAAGTTACACCTTAAGGAAAGTGCAATGTATTGAAGTATGGAAAGGCGCAATAATCCAGCAACCTTAACTCTGACCTATAATACTACCATAGAGTAAACAGGCAATCCATTATAAATAGCATTTATAGTACTAGAATAAATTATCTTGTTTTAAAAAAAATATATTAGTGTCTTTCTCCAGTTTATCCCCCTCAGGTTGCCACTGTGGAGAAATCTGGGAAATTTAAATATTTCATATGTAAACCCAAAGAGAAGCAAGTAATCCAAAGAGCATGTTACCATCAACAAATATCACATGATAGAGTAGCATCAACCTTTCTTTTTTTAATTGCATTTTATTTTAACTTTTCAGATTAGATTCACTATCATATTCTGTGAAACTGTATCCCATGCAGCAGCAGTGCAAAGCTACAGCATGTTTGCCAGTTTCCTCTTCTCTCCCATTTTCTTCACATTTCCTGTTGTATATGTGTGCTCACATATAATAATTCCCTTTCTGCATTTTTTTTGAGTGAATTTAGTTCTGTGGTACTTCTGAAAAAAGCTTGCAGGCCTAGTGATAATTTTTACCACAATTCCATGTTATCTGTCAACAGAAACTGAGAAATAATGTTCTTTTTGCAGAGAATTTCAAAAATAACCTTCTTTCAAAATAGTTGGCATTACCAGGACTGCAGTCATTTTGAACAGGGCAGTTCTTTGTGGAATTTCTGTAAACAAAACATTTTCATTAGCTTGGACTAAAGGAGATTTTTTTTTTTGTTCTGGGGAGTATGGCAAAAATGGTCACTTTAAAAAAGAAATGCTTCCTAAATATAGTTTTGCACAAGGTATTTAATTTTATGGGAAGTTGGAAGAATTTCTCTTTTGCCACATGGAATAAATATTATGTTCTGACTTTTGGGGGTTACATTTCTTAAGGGGCCGGTTCTTCAACTAGCATAACTTTGAAACTAATGAAATTTGTAGTCATAACATAATATTTATGTTATGCTAGTTGAAGGATGGGCCCAATTTCTTGGGAAGTTACAGAAAATACATTATTCTGTCCCAAAACAGCATTGTAATTTTGAAGACAGAACTCTATATACTGCATAATAAATTGGCTAACTCCTTGTCTGTGATACCACAAACAATGCTTCCACACTAATTTAGTCAAAACATTTCCAGGAGGAAGGAAAATTCAAAACACTGACACCTTCTGAAACTGTGCGGAACTTCTAATTTCATAGGCTGGAGACAGATGTTACACATAAACTGGTTTAAGTGATCAGAAACTGGTTTGAAGCTGTAACAGAACAGAAATTCAGTTCACATAATCCAGTTTCAAAATGGCTGAAACTGGTTTAAGATAAACCTGGTTGAATGTAGTATCAGACTTAACTGATTTAGGTCAAACCAGTTTATGAAGTTTCTGTCTTAGACCCCTTTCTGGTCCAAGTCACCCAGCATACTTTCCTGCGCTGGTCTGGGCTGTGCTGTCTGCTCCAGAGAGCAGGGCTGACGTTGCCCTTCCACTCCCTAGGCAGAGCAGTGAGGGCTGCCTCACTGGCTGGCTCACTGCCCCCTCAGGCAAATCCTGGCTGGGATCTGGAGCCAGGGAGAGGGGTTAGACTCACCTTCCCCCAAGTACAGAGCTCCCCTGCTGTCTTAGTGCTGGCTGAGATTGTGGACTACAAATCCGAGAGGCAGCTGGAAGCTGGAAGAGGAAGTGATGAGCAACCCTGCAGAGTCCTGCTGCTCTGATTTTGGACACAAATCTCAGAGACCTTGGGGGGCAGCAGGAAGAGTAAGCGAATACACAGCCCATGCTATATTTATAGTTCTTCAGTTTGTAGTTTTTCAGAAAAAGAACTATTCTTGTTCAAGCTTTTATGAATTCAGTGCCACTACTTTCCTCCCCCCACCCAGGCAGAACACAGGCTGGGGCCTGGCCATTCTCCCTCTGCTTCGCAAGGGGGCGGAGTCTTGGAGGCCTTTCTCTTCCCTCCCCTTTAGCAGGGTCTGGCAGGCATGCTGTAGCACCCCATGGCTTCTGGCTTGAGCCATTGCAGGCATGTGACTGTATTTCCTAAATCAAAAGTGAATATGTGTTCATTTGCTTATCGGTTCAATCTCTGCAGCTTAGACTAACCTGAAAAGACTGAAGCAATTCACCCTTGGGCCTTCTGACTGTCTGTCCTTAGCCATAGTGTATAAAATCCAAGATAGAATTTCAGCAGTGAAACATTTAGCAAATTACCCCATATAGTGTGCATAGTGTTTTCATACATGTTGAAGTAATATGTATGTGCAATTTATAATGCTTTAATGTAAAAAATTATTTAGAAACTGTAGGTGTCCAGGGAATCACTGATGTTGTCAGGGCAGACTGTCAGGGTTGTTATCCACTTACCATTAGTATTGTTTGGGGGTTAGATGTTAACAGTCATGTCAGGCTTCCTCAATTTGGATGATCTGTGCCAGCACTTTCAGGATACCATCTGTGATACTGTGTCCTTAACCTCATTGTTGTAGGTTTGGGTTCTTAGTGACAAAGATCCTGGCCAAATGTATTGACTACAAACAAGCCTGGACAAGAATATCCACTACCAGCTGCCAGTTCATGGTGCTGGCATGAACTTAACCCCATCTGCTGGCATGAACTTAACCCCTAAATCTAGTACAAAGTATTGTAGGGGTTCCCAGATCCCTTTTTATATACCAATCAAAATAACTGCATGTTTACAGGATATACATGCTAGTTCTCCCCAGCAACTAAAACCTTTTTAGGTGACATCATCCATGTCCTACTTCTCACCAGTTTGTGCAACCTTCCCACCAGGCAGGGGCACCTGTTTTCCAGATCACTGTGATTTTTGTTTTGGTGTTTTGTACTGGTTTTATCAATCGCTGTTGGCCTTGGAAACACCTCTAAAACTAATGAGCTACTTATCCAGCACTTCTGTGCAAGCCACATATGGCATACCTAGTTGTGTATTCATTGGGGCTTGTTCAATTCATATTCTTAGTACAGCCTTCATATGATGTGTACACACATTAAACTGTGGTTGTATTAATCCGTACTCCAGCAAGGCCTACAGTAAGGTTTTTCAATAAGAAGTTAACTAAAGTGGAAGGGAACAGGATTGCAGCAAGAGGTGAGATGTATAGTGTAAATCACATCAAAAATGTTACTTAAAATTCACACAGTTAAAAAAAATCACTATGTATTGTCATCTTCAGTAAATACTCCCTTCATTTTGATTCTGTCTTTGCCAGCCTTGGGAAATGAGGTTTATAAATCACACTTCTTCAAAAGTTACTTACACAGACCTGTTGGATGAGATGTGTTTTTCTGTATCATGTTTCTTACTATTTACTTATTATACAAATTTTATGTGTATGTATGTGCAAAACTAGAGTAGCATGCTACTGTAAACAGCATAGATATATTGAGGGTAGCATGTCTTTTCTATTTATTTTTCAAATAAAACCTAAAAGGTAAATTAATAAGTGTGCATAAATTTTAGAAAAGATAATTGAAAATAGGGGTAATTTTAAGAGCCTTTATGTAACTTGTATCTAGTTGAAATATGAGTGATTTGCAGACTTTATGGACTGCTGTTTAGTGACTTATGAACCTCTATTTAGATCAGTGGTCTCCAACCTTTGAATTAAAAAGCAACTCAAGATCTATTGTGCACCACCACCACCCCACCCCTCCTCCGCAGGTCAGTCTGTGAGGTGGGAAGGGGGGGGCAGATAGAGGCGGAGGGAGAAAAAAGTATTTGGGGGTGTGCCTGTCTCAGCAAGTAAATCTGTGGGGGAAGGGGCAGGGGGAGGGGAAAGGGCGGGGGAGGGGACAGGGCAGATCGCAGCCCCAGTGGTGAGGAAGGGAGCAGGGCACAGGCAGGAGCAGGGGCTGAGGGGAGTAGGGCTCTGGCTGGGCTGGCTGGTAGGACAAGCAGAGCCCTGGGGAGCACATGTTTATCTCCCACTTCCCCCAGCCCCCCCAGCTCCTGCCTATACTCCGCTCCCTCCCTCCCTAACTGCTAGGGCCTCGATCTGTCCCCACCCCATGGCAGTGAGGGAGGAAGTGGGGCTGGGGCAGGAGCAGGGGCAGGCCCTGTACAGCTGGGGCCAGGTGCAGGATGAAGCTGTGAGCATCTCGTTCAGGGGATACGGGAGGGGGGGTACACATCCCAGGAGGGCAAGGGGGGCATATGTGTCTGGATCTGCATGCAAGGTGGGGTGGGCTGGGGCCAGGGTGGTGCTGGGCTCTTCTCAGCAGAGGTGTTGGGCCAGGCTGTGGTCGGGCTGGGTAGTGGTGCTGGGAGTGGGGCTATGGGGGGGGGGGGCCCTTCAGACATCCAAAAATTCACTATAGCCCCCCCAAATCTCTCTCCCAGCACCACCGCTTCTGACAGCTGGCCTGAGCACAGCGCCGCTCAATACCTCTGCTGGGAAGAGCCTGGGACTGCCTTCTAAACCCAGCCTACCTTCCTTCCTCCTGCCCCATGCAGTTCTTGGGCACAGGGCCCCCATTCCCTTTGGGGGGGAAAGGGGAAGGCAGTGCTGGGCTCTTCCTGGTGTGGGGGCTGGGCTGTATTTTGCTTGGGGTGGGCATCATCATCGCTGGGAGCAGTGTTGCCAGTGCTACAGCAAATTTTCAGGTGCCTGCAGCCCCCCTCCCCCATAGCCCCGCTTTCAGCACTGCTACCACCTTCGCCCACCCTGAGTGTGACCCAAGCACAGCCCAGCCTAGCCCAACACCCCCACCAGAAGGGGCCGGCACAGCCCTGGCCCCAGCCCGCAGTGGCAGCTGGCCCAGCTGGCATGCAGAATCTGGGGGCACACACCCCTCCCCATGACCTCCTGGGATGCATGCCCCTGCACCCCCTTGACAATCTGCTGGTGGCTCCATCCTGTGCCCAGCCCGGGCTGTGCAGGGCCTGCCCCTGCCGCAATCCCACTCCCTCCCTCGCAGCTGCTGCAGCCACCCGTGTTGCCATGTGTTTGGAGAAGTTACATGCCCTCTGATCTGTGCATAGTGGAGGTGGCTGCTGTTGCAGACTGAGCTTTGTGCCTCAAGCTCTGCTGCAGCTGGCCAGGGAGCGGCGTGATGGCATGTGCATCCAGCCACTGGACTTCTGCTCCTGCCTCTACCACACTCCGTCCCTCACTGCAGAGGCCTCATTCTGGCAGGAGCAGAAGTAAGGTGAGTGGGGCCACGACTGGGTGGGTGGTAGGAACATCAAGCCTGAGCAGCTAGTCCAGAGGCACAGGGGGCTTCTGCTACTGTGCACACCCCTAAGGACGCCCCAGGGGGCACATGCCCCCGCAGACTGCTGGACTGGTGGAGGGTCACACCTGCACACGTACATATGCTCTTAGCCCTCCCAGCCTCAGATCGATTCCAAGAGGCTCTGCAATTGGCCACTGATTTAGACTGTAGTCTATTTAGAGTGAAAAGATGCCTCTACATTATCAAGGCAGTATGAGCACAGAATGAATGGATTAATTCTGGTCAGCTGACAACTTTATAAACCTTCACCTGACTTTTAGAACTGTGTTAATCCTCAGTCTTTTCTTATTATCCCTCTGCAAGAGCATTCAAGGTGAATGATGCTTTAGTTTAGATCAAGACAAGGCATCTAACAGTTTCTGCAAATTGTCTGATCATTTCACAAAGCTAAGCTATCATTAATGCAGCATTTTTCAGCCACATGAAATCATTAAATTCTCAGAATCTTTTGACAGAAAGTATAAGAAAGTTTGGAGAAGTAGTACACTTGTTTTTAGAACTATTTATATTTTTATTTATCAACTGCCCTTTCACTCTGCAAAGTTCTATATCAAATGCTAGTATATTTATTGGTAGTCTATAATGTTTGGAGGACCACTGGACAATACATATATGTTTTTAAATTATTGTTTTAGTTTTTTTTTTTAACTGAAATATGTATTTACATGCAATTGTGCTAAAATTTCCTCACCATTTTTGCAAATTAACCATATCTATCTCTCTTGAAAAACTGTACTTCTAAAACTCAAGATTGTTATTTAGTTCAGTGGTGCTTTTCACTCACTCATTTACATATTCTTTCCCATTGTTCTGGGATCCAGTAATATTTAAAAACAAACAAATCGTGGATTTATCTGTGCTCCAGTTCCTTCTGACTACTGAATATGCATGTGGTAAACTTGGAAACAGCTTAGTATCTTCACAACTTTCTTTGTCATTTTCACTTTTATCCCTTCTTGTGATTGTCACAGAATCACTAACTGGTTAACAAGACAGAAGGCAAATTGGAGAGGCCTAAATTTCATATTGAAATATTCAGTCTGTCCTCCCTCTCTTTCTTTTTCTCATGGGATTTCTTGGATTTATGCTATTTTTTTAGAAATAAGATTTGTTTTTTATATTCAGACTTTCATACCAGCTATGAGAGAGCATCTTTCCACATTCTCACTTTCACATGGATGTTTGGTTAACTGTTTGCTGAATGGGAGTAAATCAAAGGGCAGTGGTACAGATCAGGGGTTTTCAGCCTTTTTTAACAAGTGTACCCCTTCTCTGTCAAAGGTCCAGCTCATGCGCCTCTTTATATTTTTTTTTCTTGTTTTTAAGGGGCGGGGGTGCAGATCAATTTCCCTGCAGTGAGGGAGGGGCTGGGGCTATACAGCCAGGGCAGAGCGCAAGATGGAGCTGCTAGTGGCTCATCTGGGGACTGCAGGAGTGGGGAAGCAGCTCCTGCTGTGTGCACCCTGGGAGGTCATGGGGGGCATGTGCCACTGGATCTGTTTGTGGGGTGGGGTGGGCTGGCCCAGCGGTGGGGGAGGGAGTGGGACTGGGGCAGGGGCTGCCCAGCCAGGGCAAGGCACAGAACTGAGCTGCATGGGGGGTAGCAGCTCCTGCTGCTTTCCGCCCCCCTGGGAGGGCACAGGGGGTCTGTACCCCTGGATCTGTGTGTGGGGTGGACTGCAGCTGCAGGCTGGAGATGGGCTCTTTGCAGTGGGTGGCTGGGCTGGGCTGTGCTTTGGGTGGGTGGTGGTGGCACTGGGTGGGGGGGCTGCAGCAAATTCTGCAGTGGCTGCAGCCCCCCCTCCCATGCCTCTCGCAGCTGCCTCGATCTGTCCCCCAGGCCCCTTCCCTCACAACACATTAACCAGCTGGACCTGGATGCTTTCCTAGCCACCTGCATGCTGTGCTGCAGGTGCATGAATGCATGCAGCATCTTTCGGCCACATTAGGTCCGCATACCCCCTGCAACCTTTTAAGTACCCCTAGGGGCATGCACACCCCCGGTTGACAAACACTAGTATAGATGATGGCTATGAACAGGCAAAATTTCCATTGCTAAAAATCTTTCTGGGAAAGGAAGCAGTACAGGAGTTCTAGCCTGCAGCTGCCCCCTCTCCCCTCTTTCCTCCACCTACTGCAGACTAGGGTTATCCCAGGAAAGGCATACAGAGCAGCAACTGCTCTACTCCTCCAGGTCCCCAGGGAGAGTGGAGCATCAGGGAAAGACTTTGTACCTCCCACTGACTGGAGTCACTTGGCAATATCCCTGGCCATTCTCCAGAAAGCTTGGAGAGGTACTGGCAGCTCAACTTCTTCATAATTGGAAGGAATTGAACTGCAGGGAAATACCCCAGACTGGGGGGCTCCAATCTACAGAAGGTTGGGGGAAGGCACAGGGGAGTCTACTGCTTGAATCCTCCTACTTTGTACAGGAGTTGAGTATAAGTGTACAGTCATTCATTCTAGAGAAACTCTTGCAGGGGAGATCTTCCAGGTGTCCTACAAGGGACATGTTTCCTCTGGGAGAAGTGAATCAATGCCTGTATGCTGGCAATTCCTACAGGAAGAGTGGTGATACTCTTGGTAGAAACATAAACCCTGTACAAGGCCAGTGACTTAGTGGTTTCTCTTTCTGACTCCATCCAAAATTATGTTGTTTAGCCTATGCTGAGTTTGAGAGTGAATAGCCATAGTTTCTGAGACTGGCAATACAATGGATAATTCAATACTGGCTTTGATCTTCATGCCTTCCTGAGTTTGGAGGAAGACATTGTCCACTGAATTACAGAATGTTATGCTTGGATGCTCAAAATCTCATCAGTTACACCGTCTCCAACTTCTCCCAGCTCCCAGCCTTGTTTTGAGTGGATTGCTAATTTTGTCAGTGTGACTTTTGTTCTTATAATGTAGACTGAATGAGAAACTGTCCAGATGTGGTCACTGGTTCATTTTTTTTTAATGTCTCTATTTTCAGATGTCCAGCATGAAACACTTTGCACCCAAATAGTATCACTCAGAAACAGTGGCTGCATCTGAAAATTTGGCAGTCAGCATTTGCACTGGGATTAAGAAGATCGCAAAACTCATTTTCACTTACAGAATAAGTAGAATTTAAAGGAAGGACTGTAGACATGGAAGGCTAGTATAGTTAACCTGCTTTGCTGCCTGTACTGTGGATCTGTTTCTGATCCTGATCTATAAATTAATTAAAGTAATAATAATAATTCCATACCCTCCACATTTTCTAAATAATAGTAGAGAATCTAATATGCTTTTCAAGAATCTTAAAAGGAAAATAAAATCTAATAGTTGGAGAAATTTATCTTGGATGAATTAATATTTCCTTAATGTTGATTTGGGGAAAGAAGGGTGAAGATATCAATAACTGGTTGAAAAGAACATCAAGACTGAGAAATACTTTCAGATATAGTTTGAAGAGCTGCACCATGGAATTAAAGTAGCTCTCAAAGCCCAGACTATGCAAAATGACTTTTGTTGAAAACATTAATGTCTTAGAAATTCACCTCACTAAAACAAGTTAAGGACAAAACTTACCTTTTGAGGTTCAAATTTCTATTCTGTATATTTGTACTTGGAAAACAATCCAATGAGTTTTTCATGCTTTGACAGATGAGGGGGACTGTTATTCTGGAAATATTTTCTTTCAGATGTTCCACACTCCTTTAATACTTAATTATATCTAATTTAAGATCAAATTTACTGTACTATTATGACAATAGGTACCTCAACTTCCATAAAATGGTAATTTTTACTTAGCTAGTGATGTAGTTAATTAGTTTATATCCTTCTTAGCTTTGAAAACAAATAGAACTGTAAATCTCTGTATTTTTAACCTAATTATAGAGCACTACAGAATTGCTTTTCTTCCTTTCCTTTCTTTCTGGTTTGGCTGCTTGCTACTTCCCAAATGTAATGTCCCCAGACTTAAAGCTTCTTTGAGTACTTATTGTAAGTCTAAATTAGATCTGCTGCAAATTGAATGACAGTGACAGATAAATCAGCTAGAGGTAGATTAGGTCCCCCAAATTTGTATAACAATTTAACGAGGTAACATATGTTAAAATGAACAAAAACAATTCTGATTTAACTGTATTGTTAATACATGTCTACTAGGTGTCTCCATTACTGTATTCTTACCTGCATTTTCTAGTGCCCTACTTTTGTGTAGTGCAGAAATAGTCATATGAGTACATCCTTGGATTTTCATCTGATTTCGTTGCTAAGGAAACATCTTCTTTAATACTGTATTCCTGTCTTCAGCCTGTCTGCATTACTCTGTCTTGTTTAAATTTAATGTTCAGGAGAAAACAAGAAAAGGAAAACAATTTAATTCTTTTTCCCTTTTATAATGTTGGTGTAAGGCATTCCATCACAAACACTCCTGTGAAAAGATCCCTTGCTACCATAAGCCTGTGTCTCTGAACTCATTTCATATTTAAACAGACATAATAAACACTGCTTTCACACTGCTGTCAAGAAGTCGGGCATTAACAATTAACAGTATTAGTCTAACATATGTATTGTGCAGCACTTCATTCTGTTCAGAGTATTAGAAGACGCATAAATGTTGGCCTAGAAAAGGGGAAGGAAACCCTCTTGTATAAAGTAAAAATATGAAAGGTAATAATATTTATATACTGATTTTAGAAAAGAATATTTTCTTTACCTTGCTTAGACCCACAGACCCACATTGGGACTTCAGGCTGCTTGAAGCTTGGGACTGGAACAAGACCTGTTAGTTACTGGCAGCTGCTGAATGCCCATGAAGTCCCCAAACAAATTAGGGCTCCTTGCTGCAGAACGCTTCTGAGGAAAGTTTCAGAATTTTGCATCTAATTTCTAGCTAACGGTGTGGCTCAACAATTTGGCAACCTAATTCCCAGATTTGTCCCACACCTGCATTTGCCTCTTGAGGTGTGTTTTACCTCAGCCCTGCTTCTCATTCTTAGAGAGCAGCAGTAACTCTTGCATCAGCTCAAGAAAAAGCAAGGGCAAAGGCAAACCAAAAGACCTCTAGGCCTGTTTCTCTCCATTTCCTTTGCAACTCATTGGGAATAACCACATTCTGCTACTTTTGTGGGCAGAATGCAGTTTCCCATTCAGCTGTCTTGTGACCTTCATTGACCCTTGGCAGAATGTGATCAGCTGCCTCTTGGGCAAGATGCAAGCACCACTTCAGCAACCGTCTCAGTGGGGCACTTCAGCTAGTCTCACTTGGGCATGTAGGTAAATCTGCACCCCAGCCCTGCCTTTGTGGTCAGATGCTGCCATGGGCTTAATGACAGCCTGTCACTCCTAAACCTTGCTGTCAATGAGTACAGGGTAGACTGGGTTCACCCAGGGCAAGCAGAGTTGCAGCCTATTTGGGATTAGAGGCTGCAGCTCAGCTAACCACATACAAGCCCAGTTCTGGTTTTGCATTCACTGACAACCCAGCCCAGGGGGTTGCAGTTTTACTCCCCACACCCGTGGGGGCAGCAGGCCGTAAGTGACTGGGTTCACTAACGGGCACCCTTCTCTTTGCAGGGTATTGGAATGAGTGCTGCCTTCCCATTTTCCTGCTGATCACTGCCAGCCAGTATGGTCTACCTTCCCTTGTGGGGAGAGGAATACTGTCAGTGATCTGACAGGCTCCTCTTCCCCAATGGGTGGGGGTTGAGAGGGGGAGAAGTGAGCAGAGCTGCAGGGCCAGGCAACCCCTATTGCCCCTTGGCTGGAGAATTCCACCAACTGTCTTTGTAGAGACTTTGTCATGATCCATCTGGGGGGTGCTGTATGTATGTACACTCCTTGTAGCACTTCAAAGAGCTGCTGCATGTGTGAAGTTGTAGTGCTACATCCATTCATGGCCACAATCTCTGTAACAAATAGAAGAATGTGCCAAAGTCCAAAGAGCCCACACCAGCAGCCACTGCACCTGATAGTGGCTAGCCCCATTGTTCCCCCTGTCTCCTGTTAGTTGATGGATGGGGAATGTTGGACACAAGGAAAATGTTATAGGTGCCAGTCCAATCCTATTCATTCTGCCACTGCTATTGAGTCATCCCAGTATTTACTTACTGGGGTCTCCAGAAACTGCAGACCTGACAGATATGAACCCTGTGAAAGAGAGGGACAATCCAGGGCAAGATGATTCCAGGATGTGAAGCATCTGCAGAGTTCATTCATAGTCCCAACTCTCTTCTTAAGTCACCCAGAAACAGGCCTCCACTGCAGAAGAGATGATAAGAACCAACCTCTTGAAAGTCAGGGAGAGTCCTTACCATTTGGATTTTGGAATGATTTCCCAAATCCAGTCTCCTTTGTTCCTTGAAACCAGGAGCATAGTATCGCACAGTATTTTTAACGAATTGTTTGAATGGTCTGTCCATTTCACTAATTGTATTATTTATACTTGCTCCAGAAACAAGATTTTTTTTAAATAGAGTCTGTGTCTAGTTTCCCTGTTCCAGAGGCCTCTTTTTTTAGAATTGTTTATTAAAGGTTGGCGGCAACCATCAATTCTGTGGATTGTGGTGTATACCTAAGAGGTCTACTCAGATGCCTGATGAATCCATTTGTGGCTGCCAAGCCCAACTCAAAAGTGATGCAGCGTGTTACAAGTTTCACAGATCCATATGTTGTCTGAGTTGGAGTCCAAGTTTATAGCATGAGCCTTTCTTCTTTCTCACTTTGCTTCCATCCTCTGGATCAGAGCTGCTTCATGTTGAGCTGCACCTTGTGCCAGATATTCCATCCAGTTTGGATTAAATTTTTGCAAGCTCCTCCCAGCTTTCTAGGTTGATGTTGAATGACTTCATATAATTTTTGCACACATCATGGTACTGCTATGAAGTGCAAGCCCATTTTCTAGAGCGGTCTTAAATCTTGTTATACAAAATATTATTGGCCATACAGTCTCTTTCCATTCTCCTGACATGGTCAATCCATCGTACCTCCTCTTCTTGATAGTGGTTTCTAAATATGTCAGTTTTGCATGCTCCAGTACCTCTGTGTTTGGTATTCTGTCTTCCCACTTCATTTTCAGGACCTTAAAAACTACATACGTTAAACTGCATAGTTACCTGCGTATTTATTTCTATTGCAAGTTTTCCCAGTACTTTCGTATGCATTCTTCACACTAAGTTCTTGCTTCCATAAGAAGTTATGTACAATATAAAGCCAAAAGAAGAATTTTAATATTGGGCATTCTTGATTCTATAAACTGTAGGATCATCTTTGACAACACAGATTGGTTCACTTTAGTAAGTTTTTTGCATTAGTTTCTTATATCATGAAGTGAAATTTCTGTACCCATGAGCAGGAGAGAGCTACTGTAATTTGTTCCTTTTTGGCATTTTCCGCAGTTTTGGATTTACTCCATATATGTGGGTTTTCTTGTTGTTGCTATGGAAGAGTTTCAAAATGGTGTTTTGATGTTCTTATTAGCAAGAATGAACCTAATATATGGCAATGAGTGTGCATTCTATACTGGGGCAAATGGTAGTTCTTCTTTGTCTATAGCTGGGTTTTGTATACATGTAAGTGCTGTGAGGGTGCTTACTTTGTTAAACATATCTAGCAGTTACAATAGTGGGCACACAGCAGAAAATAAGTTTTTGTTGTGCAGAGGGTCAGGAGTATTGTTTTTAAACTGAATTGGTATCTGGAATAACATTCCACTTGGTTCCATATACTTTACATGCTTACAGGAACCCTATTTTAGTCTTGGGTAACATTATTTTATTTGGAGTATAAACCACTGCAGACACAATCAGATTTCCTATTTTCTGCAAATTCACTTCTTATTTTTCTGAAATTTGCTAAGATTATTTTAAACTAATTTGTAGCACTTGAATATTCTTAAAAAGTAAAATACTTTAAGCCATTAGTTTGGTTACCATTTGAATTTCTAGATCAGAGTTTTTTCCCAAATCCATAACATTATAGGGTAAGTTTAGTATGATTTTATTACTGATGGCAAGGTTTGGGGATATTGCATAGATTTAAAAAAATCTTTAACTGTTCCTAATTGTATCACTGGCTGCAGTTAATTATGATATATGAATAAATTTGGAACTGGTACATTTATAGCATGGAACCAGTTTGGGTTCAAGAATGTATTGTTGGCCAAACTAATTTTAAATGCTTATATTGATATTTAAAAATGACTAAATCACAGAGGTCTTTAAAAAAAAAAAAAAATTAATTCAGTCTGGTCTTAAATGGCCAAAATATTTTGGTCTTAAAGCATACCCTTACTATCTCAGTATCTACCTGCCTTCTGATGGGGGATGGGCCACCAAGAGCACATAACTCCAGTCCTCCAGCATCCACACTCAGTGGTGTACCGATGGGGGGGTGGGCAAAGGGGCCATGGCCCCTGGGCACTGGCCTGGAGTGGGGTGCTGACTGGGCCCTTTAGAGCCAGGCAGAGAGGCTGCAGCACCTCCTGTGTTTGTGTAGTTCACTCGCCACCCCTGCCTAGTGTGCTGCAAGTTTCTTTAGCTGTTTTGGACAGAAATTCCAGCTGCAGCCTTTCCCCCGCGTCTGGTGTGCCATGCTGTTAATTTCTCCGCAGAAGTGCCATGGGATGGGAGAGGGAGCCCCGCATCCTGCTTGGATCATCTTGCGGGGGGGGAGGGCACAAATGGAAGCATTGTCACCTGGGTGCTAGAGACCCACGGTATGCCACTGTCCACACTGGCTCCCAGTAGCTTTCCTGGTGCAATTTAAGGTGCCCTTTCTGATCTGTACTGAGGGCTACTGCCTCTGCCACAGAATTATATGCCAAGAGAGAATTTGGACCTAGGGCCAAATCCTGTGGCAAGGGTGCAGTGAGTGACAGACCAGCTGCGGCAGTGTGAAAGAGAGCAGGGAGTAATGATTGAGTAATACAGGGCAGTGCACTGGGATGGAAGAGACCATCAAGGGGGCATGATGATCAGCAGGTTTGGGAAACACTGAACAGAGCAAGTGAGGGAAAGAGACTTTGGGACCCCTGCCCCCCAGGTCAGCACTTGAGGCTCATGCCCCTCTTGCCTATCTCTAGTTATACTACTGGAAGATCCCCATCTTCCCAGAGTATTCTTAATCTGATGTAGGGCATTTTCCTGGGAATTAGGAAATATTTTTTCTTTGTCAACTGAAAGTGACCATGACTGCTCTTTTTTGTACTTAACGCTATATACTGTTGGAGTATTTGGTCTCCTGGCCAGTTAGGTGCACAACTTTTGGATATTCTGCATCCCAAGTGCACAATGGTGCCTGTATGCAGCCCTGAGTCAAGTGCCCAAACTGAGGTGGTGTGGGAGTTCAGACACACCCCTGTGCTGAGCATTTCCTGTTGACTAGTTCCAAGTGTCTTGCTGCTCAGCATCTATTTACTCTGGATCATCCTTTGGAGGTAGGTGCCCAGTCACTGAATGTATAGGCATCTTGGGGGCCTTGCCTGGTCTATATGTATCAACTTCCAGATGCAAGACATCTATTTTTAAGATGTCAAAGCATAAATTAGGTATTTATGAGAACAACCTGGATCTTGCTCTAGGTCAAATAACCTTTTCTTGGAAGTGCTGAATGTGACTTTGAAATAACGTTAGTGGGCTTTGGAATTGCAACAATTATACTTCTTATGTGTAAACCCAGATTTGGGTGCAGTTTCAAAAATGGGAAGGCCACAGTAGTGGAAGTATCATAAATTCTACATAACAGTACCTTTCCAAGTGCTGTAGTTTTTCAGATAGTCTACTGGCTG
The DNA here is from genome assembly GCF_001723895.1 of Crocodylus porosus. Taxonomy (NCBI): domain Eukaryota; kingdom Metazoa; phylum Chordata; order Crocodylia; family Crocodylidae; genus Crocodylus; species Crocodylus porosus. Next base: position 86,074,260 of record NW_017728947.1, on the reverse strand, counting down.
CCACCATTTTGAGAAGATAACCATATTTTCAAAATCTCATACTATTACACATCCACAAGGCATTTGGGGGTAAATGAAAGAGTATCTGAAAACATCTTTGATGAAGTTGTACATTTTTGCTTTTGGATCTTCATGGGGTTTTTGAGATCATGGAACTTACTTTTTCATTTTAATCATGATGATCATTTTGTTAATGTGCAATACTTCTTGTTATCTTAAAAATTTTTTAAATTGTGATTTTATTTTCTGGAATTGTATTAAATGGTACGTGTGTGTTTAATCAAATTACTGAATTAGTGGGCTCATTCTGCTCCCCCTCAAGTCTTCTTTATGATCTTCTAACTCAGCTCACTCACGTGTCATACCTTGCCTGAATACGGTCTCCAGGGGAGGTTGCCTGTGATCTTAAAAATATAGGGGAGTCCGGTGGTCTGGTTCCATGACTGAGTTGCCTTTGGCTGCAGCCCTTCCCTGTTCCAGCTCCTGTCTTGCAAACACAAAACAAAAAAAAAAAAGAAAAAAAGAGGTGAACTATAGGCTGTTTGTAGATATTCTGGTATGCATTCCAATTAGAACATGTCAGAACAGACTAAATGAAGTCTGCTCCACATTTCAATTAAAATCCTCCAGCATCACCTCACCGTTGCATGTATTCAGCCCCCTACATTTTAAAGTGGCCACAGGGGCACTTTAAAGCTCATCAAATAAGCTTTAGTTAAAAGCACCCCCACAGCCACTTTAAAACAGAGCAGGACTGACTTACTGGTATGTATATTAAGTTCATAGAATCATAGAAGTAGGGTCGGAAGGGACCTTGTAGATCTTCAAGCCCAACCCCCTGCCTGGGCGGGAGAAAAAGACTGGACTCAAATGAG
>NW_017728947.1:86061303-86072350 GCF_001723895.1 Crocodylus porosus | reverse complement strand
ATCTGGCATCCCAGCGGGGAAGTCCCGGTCCCTGCATAAGAAAACGGAGGTGAAGAATTGGTTAAAGAGGTCTGCTTTCTCCTCTGGTGCAACCACCAGATTGCCCAGCGTACCTTGCAGGGGCCCCATGTTACCCGGTGCCTTCTTCATCCTCCCTGTATATTTGAAAAAGGACTTTTTATTTTCCTTGATCTTGGATGCTAGTCCTAGCTCTATGTCTGCCTTAGCTTTCCTGACCGCTCCCCTACAGGCCTGAGCAGAAGACGTATACTCCTCTTTGGAGATAGCACCCCCTTCCACCGGTTGTATGCCGTCTTTTTGGCAAGCAGGCACTCCCGGATGCCCTTGGTTAACATAAATAGTCCTCAGCAGAAAGCTCTTTCTCCCTGAGTACCCAAGAATGGGTCTTAATGAAATCCTTATTCCTTGAAGTACACTCACCGACACATGTTCCTTTTCTCTTACAGGAGAGCTCTGTTGCCCTCTGCCCTGGAGGTGAGTCTGTCTACCAATTAGCCCTTTCCCTGCTGGGCAGCTGACCTGGCTCTTTGGTTATAGGGTCCTAGTGTGGCTAATTCCCCAATCAGCAGCTCAGCTCTTTGTAGGCTAGGCCTTGCAGGAGAGGAGTTTTTAGTTGGAGATCAGCTGGCTGTCACTAAACAGCATTTGCTCTTGCTGGCAGCCTCTGGCGTGCCCTTTCTTGCTAGGCTGGTTGTTTATCCCAACAGTTGGAAGTTCTGTTGCTTTATCTGCCTATGGCCAGGCCTGGTTTCTGCTGCAGGTAATCCCTTTGCAACCCCCTGGACCTCCTGAGTTAGGCTGTCCTTTTTGGGTCCTTGCCCCCCTTGCTCTCTTTCCCCTTTCCAAGCAACACGGTCAGGGTTCCCTGTTACACTCTTCCATCTGCTCCTTTTTTTCTCCCCACTCATGCATGTCACCTTTCTCTTCTGGGGATGAAATGTGCTGATGGTGTTAGATCAGGTGATAGTGCTTCAGTTCTTGTCAAATAGGGAGCTATAGAAGCTCCTTTCCTTTGTGCACCCCTTTTTAGCAGTTGAAGTATTTTCCTCATTTTGGAGCTGTCTGCATGAAATTCCTCTTGCAGCTGTTGTTTTCTTTTTCTTTGTAAACAAGACTTGAAATAGAAAAAAATGAGTAGTGAAATGAAAGAGAGCTTAGCAAAAGTTACCTGATTACTTAGGAAAACACACTGCAGTAATCTTCTGTAGCTTGTTTACAGAGAAAAGGAATTGTACATCTCTTGAAAGTGTTTTTCTCTTGTTCCCGGCCTAGCTTGATCCAGCCTGTCACTATTGTGTCCCTAGATCTCCTGTGTCTTCACTGAATTTGCTTATCAAGTTCTTAGATACAGATCAGCTATTACATATTAGAATTTATTGCAACTGCAGACTGCCTTACCCTTTTTTACTTTGTCTCAGAAGCTAAATGCATATAAGCTTTAACTCATGTTGTATAATTTCCATTTCAAACAGCAAAATTCAAGATCTTCCATGTTTCAGGGGTATAGGTTGTAATCATGTTAGTCCAAGGACATAGGCAGACAAGATTCTTTGGGTAAATTGGATATCTTTTATTAAACCTATTAAAATAGTTGGAAAAATTCTTTGCAAGCTTGTGAGTGCAAACACCCTTTGTCAGGCTGAGGAAGCATCTGCAGTTGGTTTGTGCTCTTTCTGGATGAAATAGAAAGGAAGCCAGAGGCCACTATGCATGTGAGAGACAGTCAGTGAAAATGCAAATTGAGGCAGGCAGTGGGTGAGGGGGGAGAGGGGAGTGTAGACCTGGTGATAAAAAATATAGCTGGTAAATATTAGAGATGTTACCTGGGATGTCAGATAAGTTATAATGTGTCATAAATCCAATGTTTATATTTAGTCCATGATTTTTTGTATCCAGTAGGTTGATGAAGTGAAGTTTGTAGACTTATTTGTGAAAGGTGTTGTCTAAATTTCCTTTGAGGTTTAGAACGGAGAGACTGGAGAGAGACCATGGTCTTCTTGTGAGAAATGTGCCCCCACAGATAACTGGGTATTCTTGTCTTTGATAGATTTTTGGTGTGTGTTCATTCTGCTGTGCAGTTGTTTGGTTTCTCCTACATATTTTCCATCAGGGCATTTGGTGCACTGGATAACCAACACTTCCTCCAGACCATGGGCATGGCTATGGGCACCAAAATGGCCCTATAATATGGCAACTTCTTTGAGCCATCTGGAAGAAGAATTCCTCAGAACTGCATCATCAAACCCTTGCTATTGTGATGGGCTGGCTGGCAGTGACTTAGCCCAGGGGTTTTGAAAGGGTAAAAGATGATTGGAGGACTTGGGTTTCCTTTTCCTCACCAATCAGGCCTCAGAGACTCACCCTCCATGTCCCGCGATTGGCCCCTTTGGTCATCAGGAGGGGGATAAAAGGGGCAGCGTGGCTGACTCAGGAGAGACCAGCAAGGGACCACAAGGAAGGAGATTCAAAGAGCTGGGCCAGCGGGGTGGGAGCAGTTGCCCCAGAAGAGCCTGAAGGAGTGGGTCTTGCAGGCAACAGTGGGACCCTCAGCAGTGCGGCGTGCAGCCGGCAGGAGAGGCTCCTCACTGGGCTCCAGGATCCCCTACGAGAGGCTGTGCCCAGCAGGAGAGGTTCCCCAGCTCCAGCCAGGATCTGAGAAGCAACCTGAGAGGTTCCCAGCTCTGCTTCCAGCTCCTCCAATCAGAGGCCAGGCAGCTTAATATGAGGCTGGGGCTCCAGGAAGGTTAAGACCCCTAGCAGCTTGGAGCAGTGCCAGAATTGGTGTCTGTGTTTCTACATACCACATGGGAGATCCAGGTTCAAGTCCTAGCTTTGGTGACTTGGGGTGAGTGAGGTAACAGGGAGAAATTCCTTTTGCAGTGTAGATGGCCATTGTGTTTTCCCCCTTTCCCCCCTCCAGGTACATAGGCCCTATTTTCCTTGTCATTTGACATTTTGTATTTTGTGCCTTTTATATTTCACCAGTCAGTATTGTTTATTTTGTTGTTTGTGTTTTACCCTGTCTTTTGTCAACTGGATGAATATGTCTATGATTGTAAGTGTCTAGCGTTTGTTGAATCCTGCCCCTTGGGGCATTGTGATGTCCCCTGTACCCCCTGATTTATGCTGATTATGTTCTCAATATTGCTCTCTTATTAAAAGGTATATGGTTAAGTTCCCACTGGTGGTCTGGCTCTGCTCTATAGGGGGAGGAGAGTCCCTACACCTCCCACAGCACTTGTGCACTTGCTTTGATCCCTTCAATTGGAGAGGGGGTACCTCTTGGAGTACCACCTCGGTTACACTATACTTAAGATATATTGATAACATCATCAGCATTTGGGCTGAAAACCTGCAATCCCTAATTGATTTTTCATTAGAAATTCAGCAGTCATCACCCCTCTTGAATACTTCAGCACCAACATTTCCTTTTTAGACTCTGTGCAGAATGGTAAAATACAGACCACCATACACAAGAAACCCACAGACGAGCATTCATATCTGCACAGAATCAGCAATCACTGTAAACACTTCAAGAAAGCTGTTATGTACAGCCATACCCTCTGATACCACTGGATTTACACTGAGGAGAACACCCATGATTGTCACCTCACAAATCTCAGAAAGGGTTTTCACTCAACAAGGACACTTCTCCAGAGAGAGAGATTGCACCCAGATGTGAAGAATTGCTGCAGTACAAAAAGAAAACCCCTATGAATTGCACACCATTAGTTATGACGTATCATTCCTCCCTGGAACCTATACCAAAACTCCTTAAGCAATTGCAACATATACAAGAAAACCCAATTTTTAAGGGGATCTTCTCAGAACCACCCATCCCAGCCTTTAAGCAAGCACTGAACCTTACCAATCTCATCACCAGAAGCAAACTTGCTACGGCTCGAAATGCACCGAATGTATCCCGACCATGCCATGAGAAGAAATGTAAAAGTGTACAACACATCTCCACAAGCCCTGCAATTACCACACCCCACAACAGAACGATCAGCATTCCTGGATCTTACACCTGCACCTCCAAAAATGTAATACATCTCATCCAGTGCACCGGATGCCCTGATGAAAAATATGTAGGAGAAACCAAACAACAACTTTATGTCTATCAAGGGCAAGAATACCCGAGTACCTGTGGGGGCACATTTCTCACAAGAAAACCACTGTCTCTCACCAACCTCTCAGTTCTAATCCTCAAAGGGAATTTACACAACACCTTTCACAGATGAGCCTATGAACTATAAGTATTCTCCAGCACCGAGTATTCTTGGAGTTAGTCTGAGAATCAGGGGGAAGAGAACTTTTCTTCCTTTGATTCTTTTCACCGTCACTGATGCTTCTGTTTTCCCCTACTAGAGAAAAATGTAGTGCAGGCACCTTTGACATAATAGGGCAGGCTCTGGCTCCTTCCCTTATTTGGTCAGTTTAACTTTCTTCATTTTTTGAGAAGCTGAGGTACAAGCTTGAATGGGAACTCTGATAGTCCTGGGAAGATATTAGTTAGGTGAGCAATGCGGTTCCTGTGGGAAGATCTTTTATTTCTCTCCTCACCTGCTTGACACTAGCTTGCCAATATTTATCTTTACTTAGGATGCAGACAGAAGTAATTTTGCAATGTTTCCAAGTGTAATGGGTTTGGAAATGTCTCAAGGGTATTTTTTCAACTGCAGGTTGTACATACAATTCTGTTGGTGCCCCCTAGCTGGAAATGTTCAAAATTGCCCTATAGGAGCCTGCAGCTACTTACAGCTCTGCTCCTTTCCCCCTCACATGGAGGGAAGAGGAGAGGAGAGCCTTGGAGGGTAGAGGTAAGCAGGAGTCAGGTGCAGGGGCTCCACAATGCTGGGATTCTGACACTCAGCACCAAATTCCCCAAACTTCTTCTCTCCCCTCTTAGCAGAGTGAAGAGGTAGAGGGTCCTGAGCAGTGTTGGGGGCCCTGGGAGTCAGCAGAATAAAGGTAGTGGAGGAGTCTTTGGCAGCAGCTCCCTGCTGCTGGGATCCCAACTCTTCATCCTCTATCTTTGAACCTTTTGTCTCCCACTCTTGCTATGGGATTTGTAGGGAAATTGGGGTCTAGAGAGCCCAGCCTCAGTGTCAGGGATAAGTGAGGATCTGTCAGGGAACAGGGGTCTTAGCAAGGATTCAGAAGTGTCCCAGAGCCTAGTGGCTAGACAGCTGCCAGGCTGTCTACCTCTCTTTCCCTCTCTCCTTCATGGAGCAGGAGCAGAGTGCAGCACTGTGGGTTTCTGGAGGACTAATGGGTCTTCCTGGCTAGGGACAGACATTCAAAAAGACTGAGCCTGAATTTATTCAATCTTTGCAGATTAGCCTAACCTGGTTAGGCTGAATCAGTTTAACTGCACAGACATCCCAGAAATGCAAGTACATGCCTGCAGTGTCTCAGGCTGGAAGCTGGGGTGGCGCTAGAGCAGCCCTCCCTTCCCCTCGACAGTGCTGAGCTTGGGGGGGGGGCTTGGCCAGGCCGTGGCAGGACACTGATTAGGGTGGGGTTATGACTAGTCCAGCAGGGAACTGATAACACAGTATTTATCACCCCAGACTCAGTGTTTATCATCCCATTAAGAAAACAGCACAGGGACATTATCAGCTATCTGTTGATTCTGCCTTTGTCCCGTCTGCTACAATACGGACCATAGCCAGCATGCAGTCTGTTAGCTAATGGTGAGAGGTGTCTGTGTAAGGCAGAGAGGACCATAGAATCCCTGTTTAGCAGAGGGTGGGAAAAGGGTGGAGCGGGGAGAGCAGGGAGAAGACAGGCAGATGCCTGCAGTCTCTGCCAAGCTCCAGCCAGGGAGCAGGGGGAGGGGCCAGCCCTGCTAAGGAGCAGAGAGCCCTGCCCAGCCCAGAGAGCATGCTGGGATGCTGGGGCTGTCTTGTTTAACTTAAACCAGCAAGGGGTCTGGGACGGACATTGCATAAACTGGTTTGACCCAAATCAGTTAGGTCTGATACTGCGTTCAACCACATTTATTTCAAGCCGGTTTCAGCCATTTTCAAACTGGTTTACGTGCACTGAACATCTGTTCTGTTACATGTTTAAACCAGTTTCTGATCACTTAACCTGGTTTATGTGTAATGTCTGCCCCTAGCCCCTGTGAACATGTTACAAAAAGTGAAACGCTTCAAAGTAGTACCTCATTTAAAGAGACAGAATTTTGGAGTGTTTCAGCCACTTTTGGAAGGCTTTAAAGGGCATGTATGTTTGTAAAGCTGCCTCTTTGAAATGTTTTAGTTTAGTTCTGTACTCGCTCTCTGTTCCTTTTCTTATTCTACATATTTCATGATCACACAGGCAGAGTTTAAAAGTTCATTTACACCTTAGCTCTTTGTCTCAAGGGAAACTTAGCATATCAATAAATAAATGACAGGTCGGAAGCATATGCATATTCCCTTTGTATACACATTTTTTATTTTTTATTATATATATTTATAGTTAGGCCTCAGGCTTAGACTTTCCAGCAGGCCACACTTGTTTGTTTTCAGTCTTTCCCAACAATTTAGTTGGGAGAAACTCCTTTAGCAATATTAAATGGTCACCTTTCAAATACTTTCCCTCCTGGCTCAAGTACAACATTTCACAGATCACTTGGCACGCCATATTCAGTTTGTATAGTGCCTTTTCAAATACAGAGACTGGATTTCCATCGATAGAGAGTCCTTCTGCTTAGCCTCTACTATTATGAAATGGGTATATTTATATCTTGGGCCCTTTTGTTAAATCTCATTTACATAAATCTGTGAAGTTTGAACTACCTGCATTGGGTTAAGTTGCCATTTTTTTAGATCCTGACACATTGAATAGTTAGAGCAGTACATTGTCGTTCTAGGAATATAAGGGGATTTTTTTGTTACACTGGTGTGTTTTTCTCTGCCTATACTCACAAAAAGACGTTAGATGAGAAACTAATTATTTTTGTGGAGGTCTATATCTCATGAACCCTTTGGCGAAACAACCTCAAATTTACACCCCTATATTTAGCATAGCTTGCTCTGTAAATTATTATGCCACATCAAGAGCGATCTAAAACACTATAAATAATTAATGTTTAAATGCATTCTTTGCCATATTAACTAGAAGAAAATATTATTTATTAACATATGTCAGTCACTATCCCCAACTCTCCTTAACTGAGTTAGACATTTTGTGCTGGTGCTTTTCAATAGACAAAATGGAAGTAGACAGCTAGTAGGAGATGGTATATTTTGGCTTATGTATTAATAAAATGTCTGTTGCAGAACAGGATATTCAAGCATTAGGAACTGTCTTGCAAATTAAAAATGACTTCATGGAGTCTCTGTGGCTGGGGTCTTTGTGGCACCTTGAAAGCTGTCTTACATAATGTGAAATCTTGTAACAAAGATGGAGAATATGTTATAAAAAACACTTTTGCTTGGGAATTGACATTGACAATCAAGGTAGACAATGTACTTGTTTCTTGAACAAATATTTAGTGCTTTAAATTATTATTTATTTTTATAATTATTTATTTAATTTTTGCAGCCTTGCTTTGCATCCTGAACGAGTGTTGGTGGCAACAGGTCAAGTTGGGAAAGAACCATATATTTGCGTCTGGGACTCTTACACTGTGCAAACTGTTTCAATACTGAAAGATGTTCACACACATGGTATAGCTTGCTTAGCCTTTGATGTAGATGGGCAGGTATGTAATAACTTTTCTATTTTAAAAAATACGTTCTAAAATGTAAGTTGTTAATCTGTTATACGTTCTGCAATACAGCTTTCTTCCAGGAGATGCATGAGAGGTTTCATTTGTCTAGTTTTAGGTCCAAAAAAGTGATGAAGTTAGTATTTACAGACACATCTTTAAGAAGAGATTTAAGTGATGAAAAGGAGGGAGCCTTGTGTACTGTACCAGAGGGATTATTCCAGGTATAGCATAGGACAGGGCTGTTCCACTGGTAGTCCATGAGTTAATCTGCAGCCCCCCCAAGCTCCCACTCAGCTGCTTCTCACCCTATTGCTCCAGCTGCAGTAGCAGCAGCCAACTCAGGGTCTCTTTCATTTCCTCAAGGGGCAGAGCAGAGCAGCGCGGCTTGCAGTGTTAGGAGAGTCTGCAGTTGGAGAGCTGTGGGGGGCTGCTCCCATGTGCAATGCAGAAGTTAGGGAGAGGCTCTGCCTGTATTCGCAGTGAAGTGGGGAAGGGTGGAGGGCATGGCTTGTGTTAGTCTGGCCCATGCAACGTATGCCTGCAGCTATTGTGGAACCTGGCAGTTACACAGCCCTGATGTAGAGCATGAAAAGACACTAATCATAAGAAACTCTTCTGTAGTCAATACAATAGCATTCATTCTGGATTTAAAAAAACAACATGTGCATGGGTTTAGTGATGAATTATGTCATAAATAATACAGGCCTTTAATACAGGCCTACAGGGGAGCTTTAAAGAACATTTTCCCTAGGTAGCAAACCAGTTCTTGGTAGGCATGAACCGATAGAGATTTTTGGGGCTGATACCGATAGCTGATTTTTAAGGAGGCATATTGGCTGATACTGATTGATTTCCAATAGGGCTGCATGCAGCTGGTAAGTCTGGTGTGGTGGAAGGGGAGCAGGGAGGAAAAGGGTGTAGGGGGACAGGTCAAGGCCCCCGCGGTGAGTGAGGGAGTGGGACTGGGGCTGGTGCAAGCGCTGCCTAGCTGGGGCACCGCTGCCTCCCGCCCCACAGAGATCTGGGGGCACCCCTCCCCCCATGCCCTCCCGGACGAGCGGTGGTAGCAGTGGTGGGAGCCGCTGGATAAGCAAACAAGCCACTGAACGTGCTGTGTGCAGTGGGATCTGCCTGCCCTCCTTCCCTTCCCGTGCCCCTGCCCCCGGCCCAGCTGGGCAGTGCCTGCCCCTACCTCAGCCCCACACTCTTCTCATCACAATAGACTTACCAGCTGCACACAACTCTCCATGCTGCCAGCTGTGCTTCTCACTGGCTACACACTGTGCTGCAGCTGTGCGCATGCACAGGCCATTTATCTGCCAAATTATTGGCCACTTCAGGCTGATTTCCAATATAGATAATTATCTTTTATATTGGTGCCAATCCGATATCGGACCAGTGTATCAGTGCACCTCTAGTTCTTAGCGTCACCTAGTCTAGGAAAGGGATATGGGCGGCAGTTGTGACTGGCCATCATCAAGGGTAGATTTCTCACTACTTTTGGACTTTGAAACAGCATTTTTTGTAAGAACGACATTGTTATGTCATTCTAGCATCAGTCATCTTTGCGTACTTAATCTCTTACTTCAACTATCATAATCTAGGGCAAACATTTACCTAAGATTGCTTAAGTCCCCTGGAACTCCTCCTTGTCCAAAACACCAGCTGTCTGTTCTCTGACATGTCCAAAATTTGCTAAAGGGGAGTGTGGTATACTGCCTGACAGACCATAAGGAGATGGGAGTGAGGTGTAGCTGGAGCCCCCTGTTTGTCGAGGAACACTGAGGAGCCAGGAAGGAAGCAGGCATATGAAGATCACTTTCTTGATCAGTGGCACCTCAGCATTGAAGAGACCTGAAGGCACCTCAACTTTACCTGCCTCATTTAAGTCTTGCCAGATCTTAGTAGAGGGGATTTTGCCAGCTAAAAGAAACCCACCCTTGTCTAATTATGCTCAGAAAAGAAAGATTCCCTCCCTTCCTTGGAAGAGGCCTGTCTATATGGTCAAATGCTCTGAGATCAGAGTTATGGCTGACAATTGTGTGATATAAAAGATGAAAACAAAATTTGCTATGAAAATGAACAAACATTATAAATCAGTAATTATATGCTGAGAGACAGACAAAGATATAAGAATAAACAATCAAAAGAAAATGTCAGAATAATAATGTGTTTTACCCTGTATCTTAACCCCAGGACTGCAGTTTCTATGCAGCTCAACAGGTTAGAAAGCAGTTTCTGCTTTTGGCCTTTCTGTTAAGGCCTCCTGCCCCTTCTCCTGCAAGTCAGAATATTCAGTCTGCTGACTGAGGACCTAAAGCCATTCCTTATGCTTGAGAAACTGAAGACAAACCCCTGCTGTCCTGGCAGTGTTTAAGTATGGTTTCTTGCCTGGCCACTTACATACAAGCTCCACTGGGAAGTCCATGCTATGCGTATAACTTCCTGTCCCCCCCCTCAAAGGGTGCATGTTTACTAGACCTGAAGACTTCATGGATCTGATTATGACTGGGAGAATATTTGCATCCTTTCAGACATCTCCAAGATGTACTGTCTCTCACTTAATTTTCTCCACTGTGAGAAATGTCCTTCCTTGAATAGCCTGTTCACAGGAGTTATTCTTATGAGTCTGTTCTTTTCAAATGTAAATTCATCATTGTTGGGAAGGACCTGGTTGAAGTGCCTGCAAAGATCTGCTTCTCTGGCTATTTAGCATGCCCGTGACTGGGCCTAGTTTAAACTTGCTAATACCATGGCCTGATCATGGTAGGGGCAGCCACAACAGGATGCAAGGGGAGCAGAACAGCTCGGCTGGCCTGGGCCCTGGCCAGTGCGCACAAGTTCTGGCTGGGCTGTTCCTGGTGTGGCTGCAGCCAGCTGGGAGGTGAGGGGAGCAGAGCAGCACCTGGCTGGCTGCAACTGCACTGGGAAGAGCTGCACCGGAAACTGCACATCTCTGGTGCGGGTGGAAGGCAGCCAGGAGCTACAGCCAGAGCTCGACACGCTGGGCAGATGCTGCCTGGCTGCAGCTGCACTGGGAACAGCCCTGCCAGAAGGTGCACGCTGGCCAGGACCCAGGTAGGTGGGCACCGGCAAGAGTGTGGTGCAGGAAGTGGACTTGGCTCAGCTTGGCTCCATGTGGAGCACCGCGGGGTCAGCTGCAGGCCAGATTCAGTCAGTTGGTAGGCTGCCCTCTACACACCCTCTACACACAGATGAACATGGGTTCATCAGTGGCAGGTCTTGTCAAACCAACCTGGTGGCCTTTTACGATCAGGTCACCAAATCATTAGACGCAGGGGTTGCTGTGGATGTAGTCTT
>NW_017728947.1:86049751-86060533 GCF_001723895.1 Crocodylus porosus | reverse complement strand
TTTCCTGCCAAGGCAGGGGGTCAGACTAGATGATCTACCTAGGTCCCTTCCAACTCTAGCTACTATGAAACTATGAAACTATGACCCACAGGCCCTATTTTGCCCAGCCCTGCCCTAAAGGCACTGCAGTTCCCAGTGTGTGCTGACAGCTGCCTTCACCCTGCCCACCTCTACACACAGACAGACACAAACACACTCACTCTACTCAAACGGTAGGTGCAAAATTGATTCAAAGGCAGGTTTTGTAGCCTCAACATGGGAAGTCACCAAAGCTGACAGATAGCTTCTGTGAAGGTTGCTTGCAGAGGGGATGATCCCTTCCTTTGGGACATTCTGGGGCAAGGTAGGTTCTTACCACCTGGTTGTCAGCTTTCTCCAGGGGAATGTTGGCATGACCATAAAGGTTCTGATGGGTGTGAATGCTACCTTTCTCCTTGCCTTGCTGTTCTCTGTCATCCCCCTGAACATGGAGAATATGGTCACCTGTTTCTTGGGCTCACTTTCAACCTGGGCAGCAGCAGCAGCCGCCTTCTGCTTTTTGTGGGATTCAGACTCCAAATGCTGATCAATGCTGTTCTTGATGCACAAGCCCAACATCGCATTACAGAATGAGCAGAAGAGCTTGCCACCATCTGGCTGGAGAGTTCTTGTAGGGTACTACTTTACCTGGTCCTGGGCTGAGATGTTCTTGGTTTGCTTAGATTTTTTTCTTATTGAAGGCAGAGAACAGCATGACTAGAGCAGGAAAGCAGACAGGTAATGATGTAGCTGCTTGAATAATCCTGCCGAAAGCCACCAAAAGGAGTGGGGGTGTTGGTGGTGCCGGGGTCTGCCTTGGCAGATGGCCCTGGCACTGGGTAGGGGAGGGGCTGTTTGATCTGCAAGTGTATTCTTTCCCCCCAACCCCAGGCACCCCAGTTTTTCTGCCCGGAGGAACAAACAGCCCCCCAAGCTCTATCCTTCCCCTGTCCTTTTTGCAGCCCTCTCCCTTCCCCTTTTCCCCGTGGGCTGCTAGGCTTTTGGCTGCTGGCTGGGGAATGCTTTCTTCAGCCTACAGAAACCATCTTGTTGCAGTGAAATGCCATGATATGGCCACTTTCTGGAAAGTTCCCCAGTAAACACCCATCCTATTGTTGCAAATCACATTTTTTGTGAAAATCACTTAATTTTGATTTTAATGAAAAATGCAAAATCATGATTTAAACCAGGCCCTACTCATAACTGATGTTCATTTTTAATGATTACTCCTCTTTAACTGTTTAGACTTTGGACTTCTTCCAGGCGCAAAAGGAACTCATTTTTAAAGGAGTGACACTGGAAAGTCACGATTATATTTTGCAATCCTGGCCCTATTGTAATATAAGAAGCGATGCATCATAAGTAGGTCTAAGGAGGTGATCCACCCCCTCTATGGGACATTGGTCAGGCCGCAGTTGGAGTATTGTGCCCAGTTCTGGGTGCTGCACTTCAGGAGGGATGTGGACAGCATTGAGAGGGTTTCAGAGGAGGCCACTTGCGTGATCAGGGGGCAGCAAGGCAGGCCCTATGAGCGAAGGCTATGAGACCTGAACCTGTTCAGCCTCCACAAGAGAAGGTTGAGGGGGGATCCGGTGGCTGTCTACAAACTGGCCAAGGGGGACCAGCAGGCTATGGGAGAGTCCCCGTTCCCCTGAGCACTACCAGGAGTAACAAGGAATAACGGCCATAAGTTGACTGAGAGTAGAATCAGGCTAGATATCAGGAGGCAGTACTTCACAGTCAGGGCAGCTAGGATCTAGAACCAGCTTCCAAGGGAAGTGGTGCTTGCTCCTACCCTGGGGGTCTTCAGAAAGAGGCTAGATAATCACCTGGCTGGGGTTGTTTGATCCCAGCTTGCTTTCTTTCCTGCCCATGGCAGGGGGTTGGACTTAATGATCTGCTCAGGTCCCTTCTGACCCTACCAACTATGAAACTATGACATGGCCAGGAGACTACCCCAACCATCAGGCCGTAGAATAAGCCAACCATCAGGCCGTAGAATAAGCTGGATTGGGGTGCATGCTGCTCAACTTGTCTTGGCAGTCCCTTGATTTCAGAACAATCTCTACCACAGCTCACTGATGAGTCTTAAGATGACTTAAAAGTCCAATCCTTGAGCCACAGGAGCTGCAGGTCTTTCCTCAGGGGAGAGTTGGCTGCAGACTGGAATTCCGCTCCTTTTTCTTCCTTCACTCTCTTCTCTGCTTCAAGGGTAAGATGCTTTACCTCAAACCAGGCCAGTGCTTGAGAGCCATTGGAGCTGGTTGGCAGCCAGCTTCTCCCAACTCTTGATGTCAGCATCTATTTTCTTGAGACGTGTCTTCAATGTGTCCTTGTGGTGTTTACTTTGGCCATTGCAAGGTCTCCTAGCAAACCTAGGAGTAGAGCTCTTGTTTTGAGAGGTGAGAGTCAGGCATCCACAATGTGTCTTTCTGGAGATTACCATGAATAAAGATACGCCAGAGCAATTTTCCAGAGGCAGCTGGATCTCCTCATCAGTGTTCACTCTGAAAGAGGTTGCCATAGAGGTAGGGGAAGTACTCTTCTACCTCCAGGGTCTTTCCCTCGGTGGTATTTAGGGGAGAGAGGCTCACATTCATGACCCAGAGGAGGTTGACAGAGAATTTGAGCTTTTTTGATGCCCAGAGTTTGGTAGGCTTCTCTGAAACAATCCAGCTCAGTCTGGAGGTTTTCCTCAGTATGTGCAAGGATGGCACAGTCCTTGGCATATTGAAGGTGAAGTATGGTTGTTTTGAATACTTTGGTGTTCTAATTAAAAGGTCCCAGATTGAAGAGCCCTTCATCCATTCAGTATTCAGTGTCAATTCTGGAAGTAAGGCAGTCCTTAATGAGAACTAGGATGACTGTCAAAAATGGAGAACAGAATTGGGGCAGTGATGCATCCTTACTTGACCACAGTTCAGATGACAAATGAATCTGTCCTCCAGTTCGCTACATGAAATGGATGCAGTTATCTGTTCATGGAGAAGCCTTATGACCTTGATGTACTTTTCAAGACATCCAAATCTGGTCAGTGCTTTCTACAAGACTTCAAAATTGAGCACAACTTGAGGCAGAACTGAGCACATTCTGCAGGAGAATGACAACAAGCAGAAATGAGCATGTCTCTGTTGCCTAGTGGTTCTCTTTTAATGTGCTTTGTAAAATCCCTTGCTGCCATTTTGGGACCTGTTGATTCTAGTCTGGAGAAGTAGCTAACATGTTATATCTAATAACATGGCTTCTGGAGAATAATCTAGATCAGGGGTCAGCAACCTATGACTCGTGAGCTAGATCTGGCTTGCAGAGCTGAAGTTCCTTGACAGCATTTTCCTTGGATCCAGCTGGGTCATTCTGTACTTCCACCAGAAAATGTTGCTGAATACTGATTGAGATTAGCTCTGTTCCTTGAATGATTAGTGTTCACTCTTTAGTTTCTTCTGCGAAGCGTCTTTTGAGTCTGAAACTTCTGCCTTCTGTCTATTTTAGTCATTTTATTTACTGAAATTCTAAAGTATTAATACATTTACAATTTACAAAATATTTTTGGTAAGTTAAAACCACTTCCAGCTCTGACATTTTAAACAAAGGTTTTGTTTCAGAAAGATGTTGAAGAGATGTGGATAAAATTACTGTTTCTTTACATTTCCTTGAACTTTTAAAATCACTACTAGACCCTCATCACTCAAATTCTTATCTACATTATCACATTTAAACAGACAGTTCTGTTAACTTCAGCGTGACTACTCACATACTTAATGGTAAACACTTTAAGTATTTCTGGACTGACTTAACTTTGCATTTAATATTTATTTACATTTCTTTTAGCTTGATGTTTTAATTGTTGCACAGACATAATGTCTTTGGAACTTTTTGCACTAATTTCTTTTTAAAATCGTAATATGGAAGTAATGATAGGAATACTTTTAGACACTGGCATTTTCTTTTAATCTTATTTCATGTCTTTCTTTTAAAAAATGTCTTGGAAATTATCAGCGTTTGGTCTCAGTTGGCTTGGATTCAAAAAATACAATATGTGTTTGGGACTGGAGAAGAGGAAAATTGTTATCAATGGCTCCTGGTCATACAGACAGGGTAAGCACAAAAATGGGAATATCAATGGAATTTTGGTTTAAAACCTGTGTACTTATACATAAAATACATTTTGTTTTAGATTATAGAAGCTGGTTTTGTCAATTTTTTTAAAGAAAAATATATACAGTATTCTTTACTTATTTGCATACCTTATGCACATTTTCCCCCAAAACAGCCCTCCAAAATTGGGGTGCATTTGAAGTGAGGAAGCAGAATCTCTTGATCAAAGTAGAAGCAGTGGAAGAAGAGAAGCCTTGAGAAGCTGTTCTGCAAAATGACTGCCTCTTCTCCCTCAGCAAGCAGCAGGGGCAGAGTCCAGTACTAATCCTTTTGCACCAGTGCTACTGAATTAGCAGTATAGGTTGCACCCATGTTGGTCTAAGGATATAGGCAGGCAAGGTTCTTTGGTTAAATCTGATATCTTTTATTAGACCAACTCAAATGGTTGGAAACTTCTTTGCAAGCTTTTGGGTACAAATACCTCTAGTCAGACTGAGGAAGCATCTGCAGTTGGTGTGTGCTCTTCCTGGATGGAATGAATAGTAAAGAAGTCAGAGGCTGGTATGTATACAAGAAAGCCAGTCAGTGAAGATGTAAATTGCAGAGAGACAGGTTGGGGTCCTGGGGATGTAGCTGGCAGATAATGCAGAGGTACCTGGGGAGTCCGATGTTAGTTTGGATTTATGACACATTATAACCTAAGTCTATATTTAGTCCATGATTTTTTGTATCCAATAGGTAGATGAAGTGAAGTTTGTAGGCTTGTCAGTGAAAGGTGTTGTATAAATTCCCTTTGAGGATTAGAATTGAGAAATTGGAGAAAGAGTGGTTGTCTTATGAAAAATGTGCCCCCCAGGTAATTGAGTTTTTTGTCTTTGATAGATTTTCGGTGTGCGGTCATTCAGAATGCAGTTGTTGTTTGGTCTTTCCTACATATTATGCTTCTTCAGCCTGACGAAGGGTATTTGTAACCGAAGGTTGCAAAGAAAAAATTTCCCAACTATTTGAGTTGGTCTAATAAAAGATATCAGATTTATCCAAAGAACCTTGTCTGCGTTAGCAGTAGCATTTGTCTGAGCAGTCAAAAACTGCTGCCTATATGGCATCAGCTGTCAAATGGTTAACACTGGATCCCACTCAGGTGTTCACTGAGAGAGAAGCAACAGTCATTTTGCAGAGCAGCCTCTCCATGAAAAGCCAGCTCTAAGTCAGGATTTTGGAAACCCCCTTTTTCTGTCTACCTTACCAAAAACAAAGCAGGTGTCTTATTTGGAGGTGAGCAGAATGCAGAAAAATATGTTTCATTTTTCTGTTTCTTAAAATGTATAGTTCACCAATCATTTGTGAATGTTTTTGATGTTATGGGGACACATGTTGAAGGTATCAAATTGGAGGCAGTGACAGATCCAACGTTGTGGGAGAATCAAATGTACCAAATCTTTTGGACTGTGGAGTTCATTAGATGGAATGTAGCTTTGGAGAGGATGAGTAAATAGGGTACTGTTAGAAATCATTCTAAAGCAGGCATATTCCTATCTTTCACATGACTAAAATAACGTTCAGAAAGACCACATAGAATAGTGGTAGGCAACCTTTTCCACTACAGGCCAGAATGTCCTATTTTGGTTCAGAAGCAGGCATTTGCAGGTGCTAAGACAAGTTTGTAGCCAGCACTTCTCCATGCAGTGGCACGAGTCATAGCTTCCTGCCACTGCCAGAAAGAGCCCCGTGTCCTGTGGGCCATGCTTTGCTGACCCTTGACTTAGAGCTGCAGTAAACAAGCTGCAGTGGAGTAGTTCCACTAAAAAAGATACAGTCATATTTGTTATCACTTTGGCATTTATAACTTTACAGGCTTTTGAACTCATTACAAATATATTCACAAGAACATACTGGCAATAGTCTCTCTGTATATCACTTTTTCTACATTAAGCTTATGATCTCAAAATACAACTCAAAAGATAATAGTTTGTAAAGGAGAAAATGTTGAAATGAAGTTAGTTGTATAGTTAAGGTCTTAACCTGGAAATGTCAAAGTTAAGCTTTCTTGTGCCCCTTTGTACGTAGATATTATATCTTAGCTAATTTATTAATTACATAATGCCAAATTTAGTAGAGGATTATTTTCCCTACAATCTCATGTACATGTACAGCATGGGTGTCAGTCATCCAGCCCCATGGGCTAGTTTGAGGGCTGAACCAGGACTGGTCCCCTGTGTAGCACCTGTGGTGCTAGATCCAACTCACACAGTACATGTTGGCCTTGGAGCTCTCTGTGTCTGCAGAACCAGCACAGGGCATGTGCTGTCTTCAGTGCACAGGCAGGGTCCAGTGCTGCAGGCAGGACAGGATGTTAGTCCGCATGCAGCTTGTGCCCCGGGCCCCCTGTGCTGTATACAATGCTGGGTCCAGCCAGCACCCCATGCATGACATGCACAGTGAACCCCAGGACTGATGCATGCTACACATGGCAAACGGGGCTAGACTGACCGCATGGACTGCACCTAGTACAGGGATTTATCCAGGGTGTATTCTACATGCAGCATCCCACTGGACTAGCCCTTCATCCTAGTTCTAGCACAGCCTGACCAGACTGGGTCTGGTGCCAGCACATAAGGCCAGTGCAGGGGGTCTCATGTAATGGGTGCCAAGATCAACACCCAGTATTGTGTGCAAGATGAACAGTGCTGTGTCTAACCTGTGTGCTGCACATAGGGCTGGGGCCCCAGGTCCAGCCTGCAGGGTATTTGTTTGACACCCCTGATGTACCTTATCGTCCATAACTCTATATTACAGACTAATGCAACTAGCCACCTCTCTCTACTATATGTTACTTTGTGTATGTCCATCAAGGGGCAGTTAAAGTTATTTATGTCTTATAGAATGGAATTTAACTTTTGCAGGCCAAAATAATTTTCACACGTTTCCAAAACTGCTTTCTGTGTCTGTAGTAGGTTGGGAACCCTGTCCGATTCATGAGAATTGTTACTATTTTCACTTGCATCTGACAGTGTGCTTGTACTAAATTCCATTTTTACTAACTTTTTGATTTATTTGCAGATATTTGATATTTCTTGGGATTTATATCAACCAAACAAACTTGTCAGCTGTGGTGTAAAACACATTAAGGTACTGGAATAGATTTATTTTATGTAAATATGTTCTGAATTATATTCACTATCATTCTTTGGAAAACAGCAGATGTAATAGCAGCTTGAAAGCTCCACACTAATCCTGACACTAGGTCACCACCTTTAGTGCCCCCCAACTTCCCTCCTACTTGGCAAATCTCAGTCCTTCCAGATATTCACAGGAATTACTTCAGGCTGGTGGGTGCTACATACAGTCATCTGTGAATCCTCAACTTTGCCATCCCCTTCTTCCTCAGTAGGAAAGGTAAGACTTGGGAACACAAACTTCAGGTAGATAGCTCTTTGTATGCTTCTGACTGGGTCATGCTTTTTTTTTCATGAAAAACAAGAAGTGGCAGCTGAAACCCAGTATATCAGTTTATTTATGTATTTAATATGCCTGTATAAATATACTTTTTAAAATACAAAAATTAGCATAATTGACAAGTGGTAAGATTGTATTATTTTTATAGAGGGAACTTGGGAATTAGATTTCTTTATTGGCAAAAATCAACTAGATTGCACACAATTTTGATTAAATATACCACTTAGGTGGTCTAAGGACTTCCATTAGTTTGATTACTACTAATCTTTCTGCTGCTTCAGGATATCAGAAGGTCATTTTGGCAGTGCTACACTATCATTTTACAACAATTGTATTAATTAAAAATGGTTCAGTGTACTGCAGATATTTTATTTTAAAACGTCTTATTTTCCTTAAGCAAGTTTTAGTGAATTAAAAAAGCTGTTATGTATTTTTAAATAATATTTTGAGCATTTAAAAAAAACAGCTTACAATTAATTATCATGATTTTTTTTTTAAAGTCCTAACCCTAAAGCTTGAATAGTATTTTGATTAGGGAAATGATCAGAGGTCACTCATATTTTCAAGACGTTGGACTGAAGAATGCAAATTGTCATATTATGTTGAATTGCCTAAGCCAGTTAAAATGGCAAGATTCTGTTTGCTTTCTTTGCTTTGGATTGCTTTCTTCAGTTATTGGTTAGGAATATCTGATTTGTACAGTAATTGTGCAGTTATTTCTTAAGTAACCTTGCTTGTGACTCCTTGTGCTCTGGATACCCGCTGCTTTTAGCCAGCATGTGTTCAAATGCAATGATTTGTTTAATTAGGTACTTATTATAGCACTGTAAGAATAAAAATTATGTAATACTTTTGCTATTTGGATCCTTTGCTCAAAGGTTTTACAGCACAAGAAGTATTTATTTAGAGTCCAAATTAGTACAAAGATGTGCAAGTGAAGTGCTTGACCATCTCTTGAGACATAATAAGTGTGGCTTGCTTGCAGTGAGTGAAGTAAATACTTCTCCATATTTAGCACAGGGTTGGTTCAGCAGCTGTTGAGCAGTTCAGTGCATAGTTATATGAAAAGGCAATGTATTAAAGCTTGTCAAAAAGTACAAAATGTTACCGTCACTAATGGATGCTGTGTTTCATTTGATACTAAGAAAAATTATATAGAAAAAGAGTGGGCCACAAATACTTCATCCTGTGAACTGGAGTTATAGTCTATCTGCCTAGCATCTTTCAAGCTTACTTTTCAAGGTGATGTCAATAAATGCAACACTGGCCAGCTAGGAGGGGGAGTTCATCCTTTCATAGCTGGTAGGATCCTATGTCAGTTTTGTATTAGGAAGAATCCATAGCTCCATTGCAACATTTCAGGTAATGTAAAAGTTAGTAATTTGGTAAACCTTTTGAATGGGGATGGTAAGATGGATGGATAGTGCATTTATCTCTGTGGGTCCAATGTGACTACCCTTGCTCCTTCTCTTGAGTGCAGTTTTTAAGCACTTCTGAACTCACAGGCTAAGTACAGATATTTGGTGGCATTAGGGAGAAATCAATTTGAAATGGCTTCCACATAGCAGGTAAGTCAGGATGGTGGGGGGCTAGTCAGGGGTTGTGGGTCCAGCAGGCTGTAGGGGATCAGGGGCCTGCAGGAGGCTGGGGTGGGGGGTAGATGCAACCCATGGGTGGAATGGAAGGAAGGGTAGGCAGCCTCCCGCAAGGGTTGGGGGGCAGGTGTGACCTACAGGTGGGTGGGGTGGGTAGGTGGGGAGTCCCCTCCAGTGAAATTACAACCCCATCCATCTGCCTCCCCCCACCAGGACTTAATTTGCTTAGCTCCAGCATCCACGAAAGCTGATAAAAACAGCTGCACCCAGAGTGGCTTGTGGGATGAGGGTTGAGAGCATTGGCTGGGGTGGAACAAGGGGCAAAAAAATAGACCAGTGCAGGGGAAAGGGAGAGTGAAAAGAACAGCCTCGGGGCTGGAACGGGTGGTTGGGCTTACCCAGCCCCAGGGATGTGCAGGGGAAGTGGACAGAAGTTCCATGCACGGGTTTGACCTAAATCAAATGAGTCTGATACTACATAGATCCAGGTTTATCTAAAACTGGGTTTCGCAATTTTTAAACTGGTTTGCGTGCACTGAACTTCTGTTCTGTTATAGGTTTGGACTAATTGCTGGTCACTGAGACTGGGTCTGAAAGCGTAAGGTCAGCACTGGGATAAGCTAAGTTTTAATTGGGTGGCTATTTTGAACCTGATTTAACCTCCTGAATGTCTGTACTTAGCTAGAAGTTCTGTGACTTCTCAACATTTTTAATAAAGTCAAGATGCATCATATTTACTGCTTTCTCTTCTACCACTTCTACCACCTTGTCAACAAATAAATTTGATTGGTTTAGCATAATTTGATCTTCATAAATCCATAATGGTTTTTATTATTTTAGTGTTCTTTTAGAAGTTTATAATTTGTCCTCGTATCTTTCCAGGTATCAAAGATTGGCTGACTGACTTATAATTCCCAGTGTCCTTTTTTTTTCATTTTTAAAGATTGGTATTATATTAGTCCTTCTCTGATACTGTGGAACATTGCCTCTCCTCCATGACTTGGTGAAAATAATTGCTAAGGGGCTGGGAGAGCATCTGTTCACCAAGGCTCACCAGGGGAGGACAAGAAATAATGGGCACAAGCTGATTGAGGATTGCTTCAGCTAGATATAAGGAAAAACTTGTTTATAAGTCAAGTGCCAAGAGTTTGCAACAGGTTCCCCACAGAGGTGGTATAGTCACCCACCCTGGTGATCTTCAAAAAGCATCTTGATGCCCATCTTGCTGGGGTCATCTGATCCCAGAGGTCTTTCCTGCTTAAGTGCGGGGAGGGGGGACCCTGATGATCTGTAAGGTCCTTTCCAGTCCCTAACTATGAAACTATGAAATATATTGGGGATGCTTCAGCTAGGGAATTCTCTAGGGAGCAGGGTGGATAAAAATCCATGATTTTTTCTTTTTTTTTACTATAAAAAATTGGATTTTTTTATTTAAATCAGATTTAAATATTTGTATTTAATCATATGTTTGGTGTTTTTTGTTAAGATGCTTTAAAATAAATTTATTTGAAGATAGTTTTAATTTAAGATCACAAACTCCTGCGAGACCGTTTCAGGCTGGACATAAGGAAGAATTTCTTTACTGTCCGAGCCCCCAAGGTCTGGAACAGTCTGCCAG
>NW_017728947.1:86025435-86049651 GCF_001723895.1 Crocodylus porosus | reverse complement strand
GGGGCTGGACTCGATGATCTCCTGAGGTCCCTTCCAGCCCTAATGTCTATGAAATCTATGAAAGATATGTTAAAGCTCAAAGATATCATGGAATAGGGATTATAGCTTCTAAATATATATTATTTGAGACAATATAGTCATGTAAGCTTTTTAGAAATTTTATAAATAGGTCACAACTGGCCATGGACTATATTAGGGGCCTAACCTTATGGTTCCCAGGGGCTCCTCTATCGATTAGTAAAGATTAAAGAAAACCATTCTACCCAACAGGACTTAGTGCTCACTCTAGAAGATGCCATTAAGCATTTCTGTGATGCTTAGTTTCAGTTCTCAAACTGTGGATTTGTGTCTCTAGAGATTATAGGAAGACAAGGTTCTTCGGGTAGATGTGATATCTTTTATCTGAGCAACTAAATATGTGGAAAAATTGTCTTTTTGCAAGCTTTTGGGCACAAATGCCCTTCTTCAGGCATAGGGAGAGTTTGTTGTCTCCAGAGATAACATCCTTGTTAACAGCAGTATATGGAAATGAGTGATAACAGACCTTATTACCCACCCATCAGCCCCGGGCACTGTATCCACCCTGGTTTTAAATTCGTGCCAAGTGTGAATCGGTTGGCATTGCTTTCTACAGAAACATTGTTTTCTACACCTTTGTTCAGGCCCAGCTAATCATTGTTTTTTACAAAAACTGCATTCTTATTGTTTGATATGCGTGGATGGCTATGCCCAACTTGGATTTGTCTCTGGGACCAGGCACTCTTGTCTGTTGAGTGCTAGTTCTTAGGGCTAGACAGCTTGACTTCTGCTCACTCTTACTTGTAGGGCACACCCTTCAACTTGCCCACCACATCTTGATCTTACGTGAGAAGGGGAGGATCCTTGGTTATTTCTGTTTGCTCTCACAAGTATCTTGAGTCACTGGTCTGTGGGGCTGCTCTTCCTCATATACCCCGTCCATGCACCAACACCAACCAGATCTTATAGGATAGTCAGCCTGCCAGTCATCTAATGGAAGGATAGCACAGCCAGTGATTTGCTCAATTAGCCGTGCTCATTTACAACTTGTAATCTTGATTGGTTAGAGAGTCTCTTCCAGCTTTGTCTTAAGTCACCACCCTGGAGATGTTTGGGTTTGTAGCAGTCTTGGGTGGTCATACTCTTATCTGCCTAATCTATGGGTGCCCACTGCCTAGGTGGTCTGTATCAGGTTTTTGCACAAGGTGGCTGAGTTTTCTCCCCTCTTTGCCCCACCTGATGATGTCAAGCTCTTTTACTGGCCTCAAGGCCTGCTGGTAAATCACTTATCCTTTTTACTCAGTCCTCAAATGGGTTACTATCCCAGGCTTGCTGCTTCAGCCCCCAGTTCTTCGATATCCGTGATGGGAGGGTTAGTCTAATGTACCTTTAACTCAAACAAAAAAAAAGAACCACTGAACCCAAAATTATAACACATCCCTGGATCTCCTCCTGGAACAAACTCACAGTCGCCACCTCTGGTGTCCTGCTGAGTGAGCAGCGTTTCTCTGGGGCTTCTTGTGTTACATCGCTCACTCCTTCTCACTGGGTTTGGGCCCCTAGGGCTATAGGCCCTTCGAGCCTCTAGTCTGGTGAGCCGGCTCTAACTTTGTTCACTTGGCTCCTGCTGGGGCAATCCTGCAACTGGGCTCCACGCTCCTTCTGCCATAGTCCTGGGTCCTCTTTCCTCTGCCAGTGTGGGGCCACATGATTTTAAACCCACATGTGATGCTGTGGCAGTGCTAGAGCATTCTAATTAGGCACACATTGTCATTAGTTTTTATATTTTGGATGATCTTAGTTGCCCAAAAAGCCTTATCCACATTCTGTGCTTGATCTATAATAAGCCCCTTAGCATAACATCACCCATATTCTTTTCTCCATTTGCTTAGACAACTTTTACTCCTGGACATAAGTTCTATAACTGCATAGACAGTCCATCCCACAAACTTAGTTCTGTTTTTGAAGAAAAAAAGTTTCTGCACAAAGGAAAAAAATGTTTAAAAAAACCTTAATTTGTGTCTGGAACCAGAAATTTTAACATGTTTTAATTATGGCTGTGTAGTTATTCATGTCACTTTGAAGCATAGTTCAGGTTATTTTGGGTGTCCTAAAAGCACATGAACATATCTCATATGACTTGAAAACTTAAAAATTAACTTTGAATATTCTTCAGTGCTTGTTTTGGGAATTAATATGGTAGTCTTTTTTATTTTTAACCGTTGGTTATTAACATATACACTCCCAGGGTATCAAAGCTGTGGGCCAGATTTGATCCATGGAGTCATATGATCCAGCCCACAGGTCTCTGAACCAATCTCAGACCAGAGCTCCACGCACAGCATGTGGTATGTGGGCTGGGCCTGGCCCCATACGCCCTACACACAGCACAGTGGGGTCAATCTGGTGCATGTACTGTGTGTGGTACACTCCTGGACTGGCCCTGTGTGGTGCTTCTGGGCCAGTTCAGGTCAGGCCATACCAGAGCCAGAGTGCAAGTCTGGTCTGGTGGGAAGCTGAATGCCATATGCACCCTGTGCCAGCCCTCTGTACTCTGTGCGCTGTGCATGGCTGGTCCAGCTTGGCACGCTGCTTGCATCACATGCTCACCCTGGGCTTCACTGTGCCTGTGGTGTGCTAGGGCAGAACAGTGCATGCACTGCCTGCAGCATGTGGCCTGGACCTAGCACTGTACATAGTGCAGGGGGTCTAGGGTGCAGGCTGCATGTGGCACCCAGGACCAACCCCCTGAGCAGCACCCACAAAACGTTCCTTTAATCTTACATTTGTTTCTATAATCTCTGATACAAAATATGTGTTTTTGCTTTAAATTACATTTATATGTTTTTAATTCAAATAAAACTGCCTTTTTGGTTGAGTGAACCTTTATTGAAACTGATTGATTGATTTGACGGCTACTCTTTGCCGCGGTTTTGAAGGAGTAGTCAGCATTTGTGTCCACCAAAAACAAAAGGAAATGCAAGGCTATTCAGGAATATGAATCCTCTGATTGTGAAGGCCTTTGTTTCAGGGATATTGGGAAGGATATTTGTGTATGATGAATAAGCAACAGAACTCTGAAGAAGTCTGAGAAGGAAGCTTCATATCCTATCTGAACTAGCACTAAGGGCGTAGCCTAAGAGAAACCTAGAAAAGACTTCGGGGTTCAGGTGCTGGCTTAAAGTAATCTGAGGCAGAGAGCCTGGAAAAAATTTCCAGATGTATGATTTCCCCTGCACTTTAGGAAGCAAGATTTTGTACATTCTTGTAAATCAGGGGTGTCAAACTCATTTGGCCCCTAGGTTGGATGTGGACTGTGAAGCTCCTTACAGGCTGAATCTAAATTCATCCCAGTGGTGACATGAGTGGATGCCTCAGCTGCTTCCCTCCTACCACCAAAATGTATCTGAAATGGAGCTGTGGGCCCTATGCCCCAGATTTCAGCAGGAACTTCTGCCCCTGTTCTCCCCACTTCCATGATTCCCTGCTCCTCTAGGTGAGCCTCATGGACTTTATATTTGACACCCTTCTTTTAAAAACAGAATTCCACCAACTTCAGTGTCAATGTTTTCCTCTTATTGGAATAATATAAAATCTTAAATTTTGGTTAGTTAATCAGGCCAAAAGGAATAATTTTTTGTTTTACTACTTTAATTTATATTTTTTTAATATTAACTAATATAGCAAAGGAGACTAAAAGAAGAGTAGTTTTGCAATTTAGAGGCTTCTACATGGTCAGGCAAATGGTATCCCACATATCGGATCCTTACTGTATTCTGTACATCAAGTTGGCACCAGCTATTGTTGGAACAAGCATAGTGGTAACTCCTGAAGAGTTTTGGTTTGAAAAATACTGTGATAGCACGAAGAATATTTTGTGTTTTGTAACATCTAAAAGTTTTTATTATGAAATTGTTCTCAATTGTTACAAAAACCAAAGAAATATTGAACTGAGTGCTAACGATTACGATTCATAAAAATACTTAATTTAAAATGGAAATGTTTTCACTTAAGAAATCATAAATATATGAAATAACTGCTTTATTTCCAGAGAAACAGCAGACTAAATTTAATGGAAAAAAATGTTCTGTTGTTTGAATGCTGAAAAACTAGTGGAATGAAAAGACTAAGAGATTCTTAGAAGAAAATTCTTAGCATTTAGTATATATTTTTTCCTCCAACAGTAGACATATGCTATATTGAATCTGGAAAATTTTGCAGTATGTTAACAAAACCCCCCCCTTTTATATCATGTTTTACTTTGCAGTTCTGGAGCTTGTGTGGTAATTCATTAACACCAAAACGTGGTGTTTTTGGCAAGACTGGTGATCTGCAAACAATACTGTGTCTAGCCTGTGCAAGAGATGAAGTGACATATTCTGGTGCGCTTAATGGAGATATATGTGTATGGAAAGGAATCAATCTTGTAAGGACAATACAAGGAGCACATGCTGTAAGTATTTTACTGTATGATTTAGACTGTTTGAATATTACACAGCTTTGGAAACTGGTAAAGTTTATAACTGATAGTTCAAAGAAGATTTTTGAATGATCCTTGTGAAGTTTATTTTTATTTTAAACTGAAATGTTTACATGTAAATCTGACATGCTTTTTTATTTACATAGTGTTTCTATATCTTTAGTACTTCACTTTCACCCATATGCCTTTATGGAAAAGATGCTTTATAAATCTGAATCCAGTTTGTACATACAATACTGTATAGTCCTTTCTTCTTCCAGGTGCTCTAATCAATATGTGGCAATGCAATGCAAAGTTTACCTTCTCAAATTCTTTATATACCATTCACAAATAAAGCTACTGATTTTTTCCCCATACTTTACTATAAAAGAAACGTACTTGTTAATTACTTGTTGGCTCTGAAGCAATTGTTGTTTGAAAGTAGCTTTTAGTTATAGGAAATGGTTTACCATTAGTTCATGAGCAAATTGGACAAATGTAAAAAAGGAATGTAAATAACAAGCAAGAGCAATTTACTTAGAGTAAATATGACATAATTGATGTTACTTGACAGGATGGAACAATTCATATGTTCAGTAAACGATAAAGTGGATTAAGGGGGTAATATAGAAAAGGTAGCACTCTGTAGTAAATAACTCTTCTCTGTTTTTTTTTGACTATTGATAATTCAAAAATGCAGGATCTTGAATGCATATAGAGAAATGTGGCTATTAAGGTGTGATACTTTTGTGCGAAGAGAACATATTTCCCGATGGCTCCCACCATAGAAGCCCTGTCCCCTGTCTCACCAATTAGCTGATTGGCAGGAGGAGGGTAGGCATTATCCTGGAGTTGGACCCCTCCCCTCCTCCACAATCTTCTTCACTAGCAGAGGAGAGGACAGGCTGCCAATTAATGGACTCCCTTAAAGGTGGAGGTGGCCCAGGGAGCAGCTGTCTAGTGTCCCCTGGTTGGAGAACTTGTCTTTGTAGTCCTCCTGCTCCAGGGCTGGAACACATGTATGCTCAAGGCCCCTGGCTGTTTTTCTACCAGGAAGAATTTTGGAAAAATTCTTACTCATAGAGATGAATGCTTCTCTGTAACTTGTGTTAACTAATGAAGCCCAGAAGGAGAGAAACTGCAATACCTTCTATGCTAGAGAATGTCATCTTTAAGACTACCAAATCAAATTAATGTATAGGAATAGGTTATCCTGAAAATGTGTCTGTAATATGAAGAAAGGCTGTCATAAGATCCATCTTATAGGCCAGTAGTAACATGACATTAGTAATACTAAAAATCACAGATAACATTTTTCTCGCATGAGTTATTGCATGCAACACAAAGTAATTCAATTTTTGGATCTATTGTGAAGAATTAAGATTAATAAATCACCAAACTAGATGTTGATAGTTTAGGGATCAGTGATCATAACCCAATAAAATTCAGTATTGGCAATTGGAAGACCGTTGAAGTCAATACTATGTATGCTTATTAGTATACTGAGCATGTTTGTTTACTTCCACTGTGTACCTAGAAGTGACATTGGTTATCAGCTTGGACCAGGGACTGGGAATTTTGGGGGGTAGAACATGCTCAAGTTATCCTAGGAAAAGGACTATGCCCCTTTATTCCATAGGGTTTGGAGTGCTGGAGTCGTGGTGGTCCAGAAAATACAGGAAAAGCAGGCGTTTTTTGGTGACATCTTTTATTGGACCAGTTGTATGATTGGGAGAGTTATTAGACAAGCTTTTTGCTACAGAGTGTCCTTCTTCCATATTACACAGGAAGGCAAAAAAACCCCCCTTGCCCTTGTCATTGTGACCTGGAGAGAGAATTCCTTCCTGGCTACACATTTGGTGCTTGGTTTGACCCTGAGCAGATGACCAAGACCTTCTAGCCAGCCGCTTAAGATGTGTCAGAGTACTGATAAGAGCATTGGTGCATCTTAGTCAAACATCTATGTCTCACTGTGTCTGTCCAATTTTTTTGACAAAGACAAAATGTTTCTATATTTAGAAATTCATAGTTACCTGAAACAGTTATCATTTCAGCACTTGTTTATGTTGTTTTTAAAGTAAAAACAGACTGTTTGGAAAAGTTGGTAGAATATAGTTTGGCCATATGAATCAACTAAACATCCAAAGGAAGTGTGTGTGTGTATGTGTGTATGCATGTGTGCCTTGTAATTTAAGTCATTTTCATGCATTGGGATAAATTCTGATATCTTAGTTATATAAAATTTACATTTGATGTGCATAATCCTTCAATGAAGAATATCTTCAGTGTGAGAAATATAACTGATTGGAAATGGAATATTTATATTGTAATGTCGAGTTTGGCTAATAAATGGTCAGTCATTTTGTGGCATTTCATTACTCCTAAATTGTTTCAGAAGTACTACAAAATTCTTGTGCATATATTTAAAGGTGGAAAAAACACACTTCCATTTTATGACCATTGTTACGTGAAAAAG
The DNA here is from genome assembly GCF_001723895.1 of Crocodylus porosus. Taxonomy (NCBI): domain Eukaryota; kingdom Metazoa; phylum Chordata; order Crocodylia; family Crocodylidae; genus Crocodylus; species Crocodylus porosus. The sequence goes on along the minus strand of NW_017728947.1, from coordinate 86,042,698 downwards.
TTAATAATGATGTGCCAATAGAAATAGTTGAGGAAAAATACGGAGCAACTTAACAGTAGGAGGCAAATAGAAATTTAGAATCAAATCAACTATCTGTTGCCATCCATACATTGAATGCTGCTGGGAGACTGGGTCAATGGTAAATCTCATTGGGAGGGAATTCGGTCTTTGAGTATGAAAGCCAAAGGGAAGACAAACATTGGCTGGAGAGTTAAGTGATTGGAAAAAGGATTGCAGTTAGGAGAATGGATAAAAAGGAGATACTATAACGGTAGTTGGGAGTTGAAGAGCCAATTTTATATGGATCAGGAAAATAAGGTGCCTTTAGAAAAGGGAAGGGACTGAAATGTTAAGGGGTTTGAGAGGAAATTGTTAGTAGGAGGCAGAAGAGCTGCAAGTCTAGCAGTGGGAGATGTGGAAAGAGATCTGTTTCTGCTGATACCTTTCCTTCCCAATTTTTTTTTAAAAAAGCTGAAAGAGGATACAAGTACATGTGCATTTAGGTGTTAATCGCACTTTAGGAGGTTAGTTGTACATAGTGCATCTGATACTGGAAAGTTAGCACTATAGGCATTAATCAAAAAAACTTATCAAATATCACATTATGCTAACACACAAACTAGCGTATAGAATTCTCCTTTTTGTTTCAGCATTCTATGAGTTCTGAATAAGAAATAATGCATGGTTTCCAAGCATGTTACACATAATATAAACATGTAATGTGTGCTGTAAGCATCTTTGGTATGCTTATTAAAAACAGTCATTATTTTAAAGATTCTTTTTTACTATGCTTGGGCTTTGCATAGTAAATGTACATAGGATGCCTTCTCAATAACTGAATAATTTATTTTGGGATACTGTTTCAGAGGTACATATTAAAGTTGTGTGGATTGATGTCAGAAGTTGAGGTTAAATAACAGGCACCCTGTTAATACCCTAACACATCTATGTTGGCTTGCCAAGCATTAATTAAATATAGATTGAAGCAATATAACATATGTAAACGAATGTTTTAAACTTGGTGTTGTGGACCAAGTCATTCTATCACTCTAAACTTTACTATGAATTGCTTTGATTATATATTCAAACAAAATAGAGCTATTTTGTTTCAAAGTAGTAGAGAAGTATCTAAATATTTATTTTTAGGTTTCTGTAGTAAGATGCATTCTATCCACGTATCTTAGAACACATATTCACAAAATAAGAAAATCAGCTTGAGGAGTGTTAGACAAATAAAAAGAATAAATTACACATCAGTGATGCTTCCCCAGAAATTTACTGTCCCCAGCTCTGAGACAGTTATATCCGTGAACAGTCTGCTCAAATGTCACAGCTGATCTCAACTGTTAGGGAGGACATACTGGGGAGGCAATAATTTCAAGTTAGCATCCAACCTGTAGGTATCTTTATTAATTGAAGTCAGTGCAAGGAACTGGTGTAAAATATTTTCTTTTTTTCATGCTACTCTGTACTTTGACAAATACATCTTGTACATGTGTGTAGCTTCCACATGGTTTTTTAAGAATGGCCCTCAAGCTGATTATAGGACTACAATTTAGAAGTTGTGTAGGCATGATTACTATGATGACATATACATCTTACAGCAGTGGGTAAAGTTGACTTCCCCCCCGCCCCTTCCATTGAGGCAACCATGGATTCCAGGGACACTAGATTATCCAAGAGTACTTCAACATTTGTAAATGTCTTTCTAGAGTGAGCATGACTATAATCATGAAGTTGAGGCAGTCTGTTTTGCCCTGTGCTCATAATCCTTCTGCACTTTCTATATATCACCTTGGTTTTGATGTATGACGTTTCAGACCTAGAGATAGAAACAGTAACCATTGCAGCTACACATTTGCCTCTTAGAACTGAAGACTTGAGACGTAATTATAAAAGACTTGTGACTGACACTGCTGTTAGTGTACCTTCTGCTAGGGCATTAGGTCTTGGAACCATGTCCTGTTCTTCATTGCTTATAAATGTTCTTCTGGTATTACTCATGTTTACTTGTAGTTCAGTGTCAAAATGATTTAAAAAATAAAAATATAATACAATTTAAAAAGATACAGTATAGTAGCTAATATTATCTTTATTTCAGTAGTGGACCTGCTGTTCATACCTTTTTAAATATATCTGTATTTTACTTGAGAAAAAGTGTCCATTATATTTAAGGAAAGGAAAGAATGCTTTGTTTTTGTCTTCCTGATGCCACTATCAAAATATCACTCACTCATGTATTCTAAAATCAGTTATTTAAAGCAAATGGTGCTAAATGACCAGTAGGTTGCTCCTGAATTCAGGAATTTAAATTAATCTTCCTCATCTTAGTATGTAAAGAGCCAAAGTATGTCTTTTGCCTAATAACCTAAAAATTGACTAATGGCAACTAAAGGCTGGAACCACCGCTTATGAAAGTCAGTTGGGGTTTTTTGCTGATATTTGTGGGGGTTGAACTGGGCCCTAAGGCAAGAGGATGTGAAACTAAACTCTTTTTAGGTATAAGAAGCAGCAGCATTAGGATCATCAACATCAGGATGAAAGCAGTATTGCGGCAATTCTCTCAACCTGCATATCAGCAAACACACTAATTCTACTGTTTTTGAGTTAGGTAGGTAATAAATGGGGAAAAATACCTGCTCAGTCAAAATTCCTTAGTCCATATCTTCAAACTAGTTCTAAATGTGTACATGATAAATTTGCACTGATTTAACTTAAAGTAGATTAACTGCAACAAAACATTAAAAAAATTACTGTTGGTGAAGTTTGTAATTTGCAAAAATAGTGGCAAATAGTGAGAAATAGTAGTTGAGAAGAGAGTTTTCTAGACTGACTTGGACTACAAGGTAAATTTGAAAAATGTTCTATACTTGAAAAAATTGTTCTACTACAGCCAATTTCAATGCCATACTTATAAAATATAGTATATAGGTGCCATATAGATAGTTGACAGGTTAGGGGATTGTATTAAATGAAGCAGTGATAGTGAAAGGGATTTGGTGGACAAGGTGGATTAGTTAGCTCAAATTGAACTCTTGCTATGATACAGTGGTTACAAGGGTAAACAAAATCTTTGGATGAATAAGGGACTGTATAAATAGAAGTTTGGCGTTAACACTATGTAGCATTACAAGACAGTTCTGTTTCCAGTTCTGGTGTCCACAGTTCAGAACTAGAAAGGGTTTTAAAAAGCTGAAGAATTATTTGATCTGGAAAAGCAGCCTTACAATAAGGTACTTAAGAAGTCTAATTTATATGGATTACTTAAAAGAAGGTTAAGAGGTAGTTTTACCATGGTCAATAAGCACAAAAAGAAGATTCCCAATGTTAGAATCACTTTTAATTTAACAAACAAAGCTGTAGCAAGATTTACTGGCAGAAAGATGAAGCAAGTCAAATTCAGGTTTAAAAAAAGGGTACAGATATTTAACAAAGAGTAATTAACCAGTGGAATAATTTGCTTAGGGTTGTGGTGGGTTCTCTGTCACTTGAAGCCTGTAAGTCAAGATTAGATTACTTCCTAAAATAGTTGATGTGGCTCAACCATAAGTTAAGGAATTGATGCAGGAATAACTTAATTAAATTTTATTGCCTGAGTTAATGAAGAAGTCAGACTAGGTTATCTTAATGGTCCCTTTTGGCTTTAAAAGTTGCATATTTGGGAGTTGGTCAAATCTGTATGAACACTTTTGTTTTGTATCACGTATAGCTTATTTCTGTCTAACTTGAATATGTTTCTAACTGATATAACCTAAACTGATATCAATCAGTTTTAAACTGAAATAAGAGTGCGCAGAGCTTTGAGCTGGATTAGTTAATTAAAAATTAGATCTGAAGTTAAACTAGTGCAATTTTCTCATGTGGACAAACCCTGAGTCCTCCACTAGGAAATCATCCATATTCGGGGATTCGGCACTTAACCGTGTGCTTAAATCCCAAATGAATCAGTGAGACTTATGTACATGAAGTGTGTGTTTTAAGTTCTGTCCTGAATGAGGATAGATTAAAGTATGCACTTAAGAACTTTCTTGAATCAGAGTCCAAGTTCTGTTTGCATCACTTTCAATTGCATTATAATTTTTGGATGAAACCCATAATATTAATTTGTTATTTGAAAATCAGAATTTATATACATTTTTGACTCTCCCATATATATAAAACTTGTGTTAGCTGAATGATTTAATGGTACCTTCTCTACAACATAATAAGAGGGGAAAACATTTTCCATCCATATGAAGATTTCTTTCTTTTCATAATAGCGATTATAAGCCGTATGTGGTGCTGAATGTCATTTTCTTTCCTCCTTAGGCAGGAATTTTCAGCATGAATGCATGTGAAGAAGGCTTTGCCACTGGTGGCAGGGATGGCTGTGTTCGTTTATGGGATTTAAATTTTAAACCAATTACTGTGATTGATCTCAGGGAAACAGACCAGGGATATAAAGGTAAAAAAACCGAAACAATTCAGCCTTTATTTTCGTTACATGATCAAATGGGAAGTTCTTCACAGATTGAAAAATATATTTTCATTAACTGTTTTTAAAATAGATGACATGTATATTAATATGAATATTGTATTTACACAACAAGGGTGCATCCAGATGGGCGTGCACGTGTTAATTTTCAGTGCGGTGGATTTTTCGGGAGAGCCCAGTGTCAAAAAAACCCCCACACCTTAAAAAAGTGGGGTGGTGTACATGGTACAGCATATGCTACCTGAAACTGGAGCCTGCCCAGCTAGAGTCACGTTCTGGCTGCTAGCCAGGCTTCATGCACCAGATTGCTGCCACTGAAGCTCTGGGAGGCCTCTAGAACGCCAGGTAAAGCTGTGAGGCCAAGCCCAGGTGCTGGACCCAGCCTCCTCTACCCCACCCAGGGCAACCTGTCACATGCTAGCGCATACATGCCCAGGTGTTTCCCAGGGACAAGCAGTAGTGCACCACTATGTACTGCTGTTACTTGTCCCTGTGGAAACGCAACATACGCACTTATATGAATGAGTCCTAAGAGTCAAAATAATTTGTGCTTTGACAAATGCCCTGTCATCTGAAGATCTCTTGGTAGTTTCTCACTAGTTTTTGGTGCATGAGAATTATGTGCATTGTGTAATGTATTCCCTTCCCCACACCAGGTCTGTCTGTAAGAAGTGTGTGCTGGAGGGGAGATCATATCCTAGTTGGTACACAAGACAGTGAAATTTTTGAAATTGTGGTGCATGAACGCAATAAGCCTTTCCTGATCATGCAGGGGCACTGCGAAGGAGAGCTGTGGGCTCTAGCTGTCCACCCTACAAAACCTTTGGCTATGACTGGAAGTGATGATCGATCAGTCAGGTTAGCTGATTTGACTTGTTTTGTTTGTTTTTGTTTAACTATGTACAATTTTAGGTAAGGCTTTATCTTTAAATAATTAAAGGTACCAATGTGAAATGATTGTTATGTATCATGTTGTGGTTTTGTTCCAGTTAAATTTATTCTCATAACTCTGGATAAATAATATTTTCCTGTTGAAAGTCTGAAAACAGTAGTATAAATTGGTAGCTTACAAAATGAAAATTAAGACCTTTATTTCAACTCAAATGGTGGAAATGTTTGCTTTCATAGTCTTAATGACAGTAAATAATATGAGGGCCAAAATGATCAAATTGAGTTCCTGAAGTTAAGCACATCAGTTTATATTTTAGGATCTTGAAAGTGAGTTAATTTTTTTTTCTTTAGAGGGGAGCCCAGTATCTACAGCTTACATTGAATTAAAATTTAGACGTGCAACTTTACTACTGAGCTTGGTCATTTTGGTTGATATCGAGTGAACTGGTCATCTACCCTGTATTAGACATAAATGAGATACCTTCTTGTGGTTTGATGTGATATAATACTTCAAAAATCTTATTCATATTATGTTTTAGAATTTAGAAGTTCATTTCACTAACTTTTTGCCTATCCAGTTAAAAAAAAAAAAAAATTGTTGGGTGATATCTGTTATTGGGTCAACTGCATAGTTGGATAGGGTTAGATAACCTTTCCGATGCAAGGCATTCTCTTCCTTGACTCTGAGAATAAATGCAAAAAATAGTTGCTAGAGCTGTGAAATTTGAGGGAGGAGAGAAATTCCCAGAGGTAGCAGGCAAACAATTAGCAGAAAAAAAGAAGCTGATTACTGGGAGATCAAGACCTATTAAAGGGAGAGGGGTCATCTGGGATTCAGGTAGGTTGTAATGTGCCATAAAATCAATACCAGTATTCAGTCCCTGGTTCCTAATGTCCAGGCAGCTTATGAATTTTAGCTCCCAAGTTCACTTTTTAAGTGCGTTTTAAGTAGATTTCCTTTGAGCATAGGGATCGTGAGGTCAGAGAGAGAATGGTGGCTCTGTGAAAAATGTGCTCTTAAAGGTGTATGTGTATCTATTTTTTTTTGTTTTTCTGGTGTGTAGTTGCTATTTGTTTCCACCCATGTAGTTGCCATGGGGGCATTTGGTGCATTTGATCAGATATATCACGTTTTGGGTAAGGCATATGTAGGATCCATAGATTCTGATGGCCTTGTTATGAAGGGTGTTGATTGTAGTGGCACTGAAGATATGTTGCCTGGTTAAGGATTTCTTGCTAAGGCATGGGTGTGTACAACTTGATGTCTGCTGAGCAATGAGGAGTTTGCTTCTGATGATGAGTTCGGCATGGTTAGGGGGTTGTTTGAAAGCCAGGAACGGAGAGGACAGGAATATTTATCTCAAGGTCTTTGTTAAGTATAAGCTGTAGTTGTTTGATTCTTCTGATTGGTTCCAGTGTCGGGAGGTACGTAATCACTAGGGATGTGCAGTCATAGCGGGGTTTCTTTTTGTATTGTAGCAGGTTACTGCAGGGTATTTGGACAGCTCTTCTAAATGTGTGGTCTGTTTCTCTATTGGAGCGTTCTTGTATAAAAGCAGATTTTAGGCAGACCAGGTGGGTTCATAAATGTTCTTCTCATAGCAAATGCAGTGCTATCTGAGGGGCTGACTCTAAATTACTTGGGATGATTGCTGGTTTTGTGGACATAAGTATGGTGGTCCATGGGCTTTTTGTATATGGTGGTTTGTAGGATGCCATCCTGAATGTGGATTGTTGTGTCTACAAATCTGACCTGTATTCTGTTCTTACAGGTATTTCAGACAGGTGGCTGTGCCTTCATGGTGTGGCATGTTAGTATACAGCCTGGTGACATCGTTGGTTGCAGATATGACCTTCTTGGGGAGGTGGATGATATACTAGATTCTGCTGAGGAAGTCTGTTGCATCTTGTAGAAACTTGTTCTTTGAGGCCTGCCAGGGAAATCTTGATTATGGATCTTCAGGAGCATATAAAAAATTCCTGGGGTATAAGAATGGGGGTTAAATGGAAGTAGTTTTTTCCTGAAGCTGTTCTAGAAGGATTTGATTATATTTTTCAGTTCCACAGAGAATTCTGGTGTGGGGAATTTCTAATATGGGGAATTTTTACTTAATATAATTTGACTCCCTGTTGTGGGATACCTCATAGGAGCAGTAGCCACTTGTCAGAAACATTTCCCTTGGGAAATTTCCTGCAGTGTATGCAAATGAGATTCCCATGAGCAGCAACATCCACTTAGGAACAACGTACCACTAGAACACTGACACCTTGCTACTAATACAAATTGTTTGCGTTTCTATATTTATTTACTAAATCTATGTTCTAACAAATCCTAGTAAGTTTTACTCTCTGGTTTTTCCAAAATTTCATTCCTTTTCCTCTCAGAAATTGTGTAGTAGCACTTTTTTTGTGAATTGGATGGAAGTTGCATTGATACAGCAAAACATGCATCTGGAGCCTAATGTAAAAATTACATGCTGTACTTAGGCACAAGTAGTCAGAGGTTATAATGATATTTAGTAATATATATGAAACTGTAATATATTAAGAATAATTCATTATTAATAGAGATAGATGCATCTGTATTGTAATATTTTAATTGTTTGTTCTATCCATTTTAACTAATGAAAAGAATATACCTTTAAGCAATAGAAAATTCAGAATTTGTTTCAAGCAAAGTAGGATCAAGTACCTAATGTTTTACCAGCAAAGCCAAAAAATGAATCTGCCTTTTCATTTTTTTCATACTAGCTACTTTACCCTACTTGAAGAAATATAGACATTCACTGCTGTGCAAAACTTACGACATATTTTTGCTAGTTTTGAAAGTTATTGGTAGAAAATAATTTTTTAATATGAACACTGCATTCAGAATATTTTTTAGAATCCTTCACATTTTCTGTCACAAACCTGTTAACTATTCCTTGCATTTGACTTTACTTTAGAATATGGAGCTTAATAGACCATGCATTGATCGCCCGGTGCAATATGGAGGAACCAATTCGCTGTGCAGCAGTTAGTACAGATGGAATCCATCTTGCACTTGGAATGAAAGATGGCTCTTTCACTGTACTTCGAGTCAGGTATAGTGTAAAAATCAGCAAGTTATAAGCAATCTAGTATATGTTTTATATAGAAAGCGTACGCTAAGAATATTTTAACTTCTATTTCAAACATATATATGGTCCACAGATTTATATACATACAGCTCTGTTACTCTGATTTAACAGGCAAAGTTTTCAATAACAGTCTGTTATGAAAAATGGTATGTTAGGAAAAAATACATTATTGGGCAATAAATCATATACTGAAAGTTATCATTAGTTCCTTATTTATTTCCACTCAGTGAGAGCTGCTGTTAGCCCTTATTCCCTGCCCCCAAAACTGGTCCCAGCAATAGTTTTGCTGTCTCAGATTAGGTCTAAGGGATGAGAGAGAGGGCTCCATCTGATATTAAGGAGCTTCCTTCATCTAAGTGTTTTAAGGGCTAGTGATCTACCTGAACCCTTCAAGTCCAGCACTGCCCAAACATTTAGGCCTGTGGGTCAGAGGAGTGGTGCCACGTCCGCCTGCAGGTTGTATTTAGTGAATGGGCTCTATCTGGAACACAGTGTTGGCCCAATCAGGACCTGATCCAGCCATGTGGAAAGAACTTGGCCAGGGCCCATTGCAGCCATGTGGAGCTGGTCCACTCTGTGCCCAATCCCACACAGTTGCATTGGGTCCAATTTCAACTGAGCCATGTGGGAACAGGGCCTGATGTCTCAATATGGGGCCAGCCTGATTGGTGCAATCCAGCAATGTGGGTCTTGGAAAATTGGTAGCAAGGGAGTGGTGGCAGTACTAATTAGCACCACTCTCCCACCACCAGGTTTACGGGTTTGTGGGGAAACCTGTGAGCCAGATTACCTAACTTCATGGGCTGGATCTGGCCTGTGAACATGGGGTTGAGCACACCTGTTCTAGTCAGCCCAGACTTTCAGTGACACCTCCTATCCTCCCTCCTAGGCTAAGAGCAGGGAACTTTTAAGGGCTTTGCTTCCTGTAGAAACTATATTTACATAATGAACCTGAGATTTTCCCTTCAGAATTAGAATTTGTCAGACATTAATACTGTGAACTTGATATTCTCTCTTAAGTGTATGACACTCACTTTCTCTGCTACAGAGATATGACAGAAGTGGTTCATATTAAAGACAGGAAGGAAGCTATTCATGAATTAAAATATTCACCAGATGGTAATTTCCTCGCTGTTGGCTCCAATGACAGCTCTGTTGATATTTATGGTGTTGTTCAGAGGTACAAAAAAGTTGGGGAATGTGTTGGATCCCTAAGTTTCATCACTCACATGGACTGGTCTGCTGACAGTAAATACTTACAGACCAATGATGGCAGTGGGAAAAGACTTTTTTACAGGATGCCAAGTAAGATTTTTTTAATATTAGCTTTATTAAAAATGTATATCTGTAAATGATAAAATGTATAGTACTTGCATAAAATAGCTAATAAATCTTGGTTTGAGGAATGAAATTTAGGGCATATGAAAACCCTAAAAAAATACTATGAAAGCAATTCTTCAGTGCATAACAGTGTAAGAAAATGAAGTAAATTTACATAAGAGTGTTTTTCCCTTCTAAGCTGTTACTGTATTTTGATTTGGGTAAAAATAATTAGTTGTAATTTCTTAATTTTGATAATATTTTAATTAAATCTTAGAATATTTTATTACAATGTATTTTATTATTTTTTTTTAATCAGTCATTCTTTCTGAAGAATAAATTTCCATTTTTTAAAAGCATTGTGTATTTGACCTCTTTTTACTAATGGCTTTCCAGTGCTGAGTTCCGGTGTTAATAGTTCAGAATGAGCTTTGTTGTATATAACTTTGAAGCTTGAAAAGATCAAGAACTCCGTAAAAACAGATTAATACTACTTTAGAATAAGATTTATAACCCTACTGACGAAGCCAACTTGTATGAGCTTCTGGAGTGAACAGTTTATATTTAAGCAATCCAAATGCCAATTAAATATGAAATTAAAAAAGAAGTAGGTAACTATCTAGTGAATTGAAATTGTAGATAAACTGTAGATTACTATGGTCCAGAGATACAGCTCTTTTAGGACTTACTTATTAACAGGAAACAGGAACTTCACGAAGCATGAATGATGCTGGAACCTGCAGGTCTGCAACAGACCTCTACCACTTGAGTTTATGGGAATAACTGGCAACAGTTTTCATGCTCTTTGTGAATTGGCTACTAAAGGAGCCTAAATGGACATTTCACCAACTCCTTGGTACAGATAAGTGTTGTGGAACTATAGGTTCCAGCTTCATGTATATCTGATGCGGAGGTTCTACAATTTCTAAGTTCCATTCCAGTTCTTCGTGGGGAAGAAATGGGTGATCTAGTGATTAAATCAATATCCTTCTGTTCCCCTTAACCAGTCCATTTTTGGCCTATAGACTGTTCTTTCATAATCAGTAAATGCCTGTTTACTTTAATATCTCCAAAGTTTGTTCCCTCTCCATGTGTTCCAACCCAATTCAGTTCTCTTCCTTCTCCCCATGGCATTTACTTTGCTGCACCCAAGGCTGGTTTCTACGGGCTTGTCTACATGAGATGCCTAATGCACAGTAGGCTAATTCTACTGTGCAGTAGCGTGTCATGGCAAAAACCGTGCTAATGCACAGTAGAATTAGTATACTGTGCATTAAGTGTCATGAAAAAATCATGCACTGGTGCTACTGCTCAGTAAATCTGGCTACTGTGCATTAGTTAGTACCTCATATTAGAGGTACTAAATGTAATGTGCAGTAGCAACATGTAAATGCACCCAGTTTCTCCTAATAAGGCACAAACAGGAGAGTATTGACAGAGGAGAATCAGTCTGTCTGCTCTTAGTTCTGGGACCTGCTGTCATTATGGTCCATGATTGCTTAGAGAAGCAACTACAGGAAATGTCTTGTTCAGACTCTGCATCTTTTTGATTATGCATCTTCAGTGTTGTCAGCCTGTAGGTGTGTAGGGATGGCGGGTGCTCACTGAAGATGCAGCTATTGGAGAATGATCTCATGAGGTCCCTTCCATCCCAGCTACCAGCCTCTAACAAACCCAGTCTTTTGAAAACTGAGGTTTTCAGAAGCTCATAAGTTGGTAGCATTTCAGGATTGTTGTTTTTTAATTTCTGCTCCAAATCAAGTTGCTAGAGATTCTTGGTGAAAAGTTTGCAAGAATTTTTTTTTTTAAGATGAGCAAAACTTCCCCACCGTCCCCCAACCATGGTCTTGGTATATCACTTGGAAAATAATTTAGCCTCAGACCGATCATGGAAAAGTTTATTCCAAATAATTCAAACTGGGCAAAACTGTAAGCAACTGAAAACTGAGTCTCAGAGGGTGTGTCTACATATGCAGTTAATACACAGTAAGGTACAGTAAAATAATGTGCAGTTTACTACGCCTGGGAACCTTGCCTACATGTGTGCCCAGATTTGTTCCCAATAGCAGCAGCCCAGTCCAAGGCTCCTCCTGTCCTGCTCTGTCCCCTTGCACCAACTAGAGGGAACTTGAGGCTCTTCCAGGTGCCACCCTGGTGGCTAGCTGGGGGCCTGGGGTTTGGTCCTGATATGTAAAGGGCTGGGAGAGCTGTGGGGCTGCAGGGGCAGCTGTCTCCTAGCCCCATGCACATCAGAACCCATCAACATTGCTCCTACACATATTAGCAACTACACATGAGGTACTGTGCAGTATCTACTGCATGGTTAATCTACCTGTATCTACAACTAGTAGCCAACCATACAGTAGACTAATTTACTGCACAGTAAATGTGGCACATGTGTAAATAGTGATGCTTTACTGTGCAGTAGATTAGTCTACTGGGCAGTAAAACATCTCATGTAGATGCACCAAGAAAGTGTTAATGTTGACAGTAGGTGTATCTGCACATGATATTAGTGCACCTGACTAAACTCTGATGCAGTTCACACTGGAGTTTATTGCTCCCGAGCACAGCATTTGCATGTGCTTCTGGGACCACAGCATATTGAGCTGGGGCAGCACAGCCCTAGCTGAAGGATCCCAAGGGGTCAGCCTGCCAGTCTGGGGCTGCTCTAACCCAGTTTAATGTATTGCAGAGAGGCTGGCTGGGGCAAAAGGGCTCTACAGTGTGGGGCTAGCTGGCAGACTGTATCACCCTCATACTCTAGCTGGGCCTGGTCACTGTATACATGTGCATTGTAGCACAGTAAAATTTCCCATAGGATAGTATTCGTGTTGGGCAGTACTATCCTACAGCAAAGTTAATTAGTTTACCCTGGCCTAATAATTCCACATGTGTAGATGGTGATGCTTTACTGCAGAGCTTACTAGGCAACCCTGCGGTAAAGCGCAAGTGGAAATGTACCCAGTAAGTGTTGCTATCAACATTGCCTGTTATAACAAATAGTTTTAGAAATAGTGGTTTGAGTATCCATTTTTTAATTTGGTCTAAGCAAGATTTAAATTCTGTTCAGACTTTGAAAATAGGAGTTTCAGATTTATTAAAAACACCACAGGAGTTCATGATTAAAAATAAGTATTTGCATTTTATTTTTAGGTGGAAAAGAAGTTGCAAACAAAGAAGAATTAAAAGGTGTCCCCTGGGCTTCATGGACATGTGTTTCTGGCTTAGAAGTTAATGGAATATGGCCCAAGTATTCCGATATCAATGATATCAATTCTGCAGATGCAAATTTTATTGGGCAAGTTTTGGTTACTGCTGATGACTATGGAATAGTCAAATTATTTCGATACCCATGTGTAAGAAAAGGTAATGTCTTTATTGATGAAAATATGTAAATTTCAGATACTCAGGGCAAAAAGGTTTTAGAGGGAACAATAAAGGTCTTAGGAATTTTAGAAACAGCCAATGTTTATTTGTAGAGTTTTAATTAAAGTTCAAACATGGAAAACAGCAGTGGGTTGATAAAATGGACAGTTCAATAATTTTGTGTAGAATTTGTAATTGTGTTTTGGATAAGAGAGATTTATGTCAGAACAGATTTTATTTGACAGTTATAGAGGATTGCTAAGAACATTATGGCTAGGGACAGACATTCAAAAAGCCTAACCCTGAATTGATTCAATACTTGCAGGTTAGTGTAATCTGCAGAGATTGAATGTTTATCCACTTGCAGATCAGTTCACTTTTGAACCAGGAAATGCAGGCACATGCCTACAGTAGCTCAGGTTAGAAGCCAGGGGGTGCTAGAGTGAACCTTCCCTTCCACAATGCTGTGCTGAGGTGGATGTTGCCAGGCTCCAGCAGAACACTATGATTAGGGAGGGGTTTAAACCTCCCCCGCCCAGCCTGCACAGTCCCTATCTGGGGTGTGCCTGGAGGAGGACAAAGAAGCAGCCCTCACCAGGCTTTTCCCTCACTCACTGTTCATGGGCTGGGAAGTGTTGCCAGATACCAGCCCCTGGCTAGCACTCTGAGGAAAAGAGCAGGGGAAGGAAGGACTTTGTGTGGACTATAGGTATCTATTGATGATACTGAGCTTTTCAGTCTCCTTCTCCCTACTTTTTCATACTGTCTGCAGCAAGCTGACAAGCACTGCATTCATTGCAAACCAGCTCATTTCTCACAACTCTCTCTGTCCCCACTCTGATAGCAAGAAAACAGAGCCTCTCTCATTAATTCAAGCTTTTTTTAAACAGCTTTTTGCAAAACATTTTTAAGGAAGAACAGAGAGACATTACCAGCTGACCTGTTGATTAGCTTCAAAAAAGTCCTGAGGGGACACTGTTCTGTCTGCCTTTGTTCCGGTGAAATTGGAGACACACAAACATAGACACCCCTCAGCATCAGCTAGCAGGGGGGTAGTATGACCATGACCAGATGCTGGCTGGAGTCTTTGCCACTGGGGTCCTTGCTGTGGGAGAGGGGAAGGAGGGGTGGATGTCTGCTTGAGCAATGAGCAGATGCTGCTGTGCTGCAGTGTCCAACTTTTTTTGGAGCTCAGTCTGCCTAGGGAAGAGAGAGGTGGGGCCAGTCCTGGTCTCTGGAGCAGACGGCTCAGCCCAGCCCAGGGCTGAAAAGCATGCTGGAATGCTGGGGGACTCTGATTTAACTTATATCAGCAAGGGGTCTGGGACAGAAGTTTCATAAACCAGTTTGACTCCAAATCAGTTAAGCTGATTGACTTTTATTAGTAAATTATTAGTAAAACATCTGCAATTACTCTATTTTCTCATGTACAATCCCCAGTCCAGAACAAAATACGTACCTTTGTTTCTGGAAGGTATAAAGAAGGGGGGGAAAGTACTTTCCTTGAGATCTGCTGCTAGGGAGTGGGGGCAGGGGCGTGAAAACTGCTAGAATCTCCACAGCTAGCAGCTAGCGAGCCTTATGTGCAGCATACACAGTTTTATTTTTGCCTTCCTCTAGCAGGGGATTAAGTGGAGAAATGGTTCTCATTTCCTGAATTATAATGCATGACATTAATGCCTTAATTTTCATGAATTATAATTTCCAGCAACTGGATTTTGGAGAAAAGATAAGTGTTTTACGCAAGAAAATATGGTACCTTGTATGAGCTATAGACATATTTATAGTCTTCATCAACATTCAGGTCTATCAGTGGATACTCTTTTTTTCTTAATTCTGAATTGGTATTCTTACTTCCCTAATGTTTAATGGCAAACCAGATCTTTGGATCTGCACTTGGGCCTAGGAGTATCCTCCAGGAAGAACTTTTAGAGTTCTCTGACTGCAGTTTTTCTTTCAAATAAACCTTACTGAGCCCAAGACTCAAACTGGTCTGGGGACTGTCAAGCACAAAGTTGAACCATAAAACAGAAGTGTTCCATGAAAGAAAATGCCCTTGTTAAATTGTTCAAACAAAAGTTCCTGAGTTTAAATTTTCCTTATTACTAATTATAGAAGTTCCTCAGTAGTACCACCTTTAGTAAAGGATGTGACCTGTCTGATTCTGATTGTGACCCTATAAGAGAATTTTGCTAAGAAAGTCCTTGAGGCTTCCTTGAATCAACAAGCAAAATAGGTTAATGTCGCCTCAGCAGCAACAAACTCCATCTGCCCCCCTGCCCTGTACTGGCAAAAACATACTTGACAGAATTATATTTCCCAGATACCCATCACTCACTGACACATGCTCCTGCACGGCCACTGCCAGGACTGGAGATGGAAATTGTAGAAGGAGGGAGTGCAAGGGAAAAGAGTGAGGTATCCCTTGTTGTATTCTGGCATCCCTTGACCCCCTTTTAGTCGGTGTCTGGGGCTTATGCCCTTTTCACTCACTCATCCTTACATTACTGTACCTGGCACATATTTCTAAGCATCTATCTCTGGTCTCAATGGTGCCATATTTACTAAAATCTAAGATGACCCTGGTTTTTAAGATGAACACCGAATAATTAGATTATAATATGGAAAAGTATATAAATTAGTTATCATTTTCCAGGTATAGAATCTAATTATCAGAGGTTTGTCTTTAATTTATCCTCTCCCACTGCTACAGCAGGCAGAGCAATGACTGGGGATAAGGCAGCATCCCTGCCCTCTGCTTCCCCACTTATTCCCTCTACAGGCTTTCTGCCCCCCACCCCCAGTCTCTGCCTCTTCCCTCCACAACACTCCCCTTTCTCTGGTTCTTCCTGCCAATGCTTCCTTTTCTCCACCTCTCCCCACCCACCTCTCTGCCCCCCAACCCCATTATTTTAAGACGCTGCTTGAGCTCTATTCTTTCCCCAGAGCACAGCACATGGAAGCACAGCCCTTGCTGCGCCATGGAGCAGTGTCACAGCAGGATCAGTGTTGGTGATTGGCTGGGCAGTGGATGGAGCTCCATGTTGACACTGATGATTGGCTGGGCAGGGGACAGGGTTCCATGTGCCCCATGCCTCACTGTACCTGGCAGTTGTTGGCTCTGGATTTAGGACCCAGATGCTTTGTTCTGGGGCGGGGGGGGGATCCAACCCTCAGACGGACCACAACCTTTCCATTTGATAATAGGCAAATTTATTGATACACCGTAATGACAGAAAAGAAACAATACAAGCAATCAAGCAATTCTATATATATCTACCAATCCTAGGGCTATCATCAGAGTCAGGAAACATCTGGCAAGGACACAGGCTTCACTCTGAAGGCTCTCTTAGGTATCAGATGTCAGCAGCCTGGAGGTGGAATGCTGAGGGCCCCCTCCACTGGGGTGGATGAGATGAACTGGTGGTGTGTCTTCTGTCCATTGTGGCCTTGGGGACCCCTTTGGGAGATGGGGACCTCTCCAAGGGATCCTTTTGGGGAGGAGGACAAAGAGAAGGGCCCTTTGTTACTCTCAAGTCTCTGCTTTTGTATTCTCTTTCCCTCCTGATGACTCTCCATCTGTGGCTGTCATTCATTGGTCTCTCTGTGGCTGTCATACTACTCATGTTCTGTTTTGTCAACACATTCACAGCCTATCACATGCACACCTTTCCCGAAACAGGAATTTCAGAGCCAACTTTGGCCTTGTGAGCTGGTACCACCTTATCTCATGTTATGGAACAGTGTGGCACATGCCCCCAGTTTCTCAGACTATGTGCCCTTGTTTGTTAGATAGCCTGTCTGCTTCTGAAGGCTGAGAAGACTGTGCATGAAACCCAGGTTTTTAGGAATCAATTAACCCCTGCTGCCCATCCTGAGCCATTCTAATGCATATTTATATACCTATAAGCCAATTCCCAAAAAGCAAACCTTTAAATACCATTTTCAAGTCATCAACAGTAAGGGTGAGAAGGGGACAGAGTGGGGAGCAGAAGCTGTGCAGTAAAGCCAAGGGTAGGGGCACATGGCTGCTGTTGGTCAGACTCTTGCCCCAACAGAGCCACAGTAGCTGCCTGTCCTCCCCCTTCCC
>NW_017728947.1:86007252-86025335 GCF_001723895.1 Crocodylus porosus | reverse complement strand
AACACACTCACTTTGTATACAAGTCTGAGTGGCTTTTCCCCTCTGTGCTGATTGGGTGAGGAAAAAACTGTATCTTAGAGTCAAGTAAATATGGTATTATTTGGGCTGAGGGCCAGAAAAAGTGGCTTATTTGTTCATAAAGTAGTATAAAATATCTAGCTTTCCTATAAATCACAAGTGCCACTACCTTAAGAATCTTTTATGTCTAAAAACTTCTTCAAAGGAAAAGTCTTCAAAAGAAAAGGACCTTCTAAGATGAAAACTTTAAAACTAAAGTCTGGAGCAAGTTATCTCATCCTTTCAACTTAATATTAAACCAGAATTAAGTTGATACCAGGCAGAGAGTGGGGGTTACCTATCTTTGTAGTCTTGAATATCTAACAAGAAAGAGTTTCTGCTTTTTCAAAGGCTATTCGATTTGCTCCATTCCAGAAACAAAAAACCCTCTGCATCTCTCCCCAAAAATGTGTTGGATCCTCAAACCAGTGCTACTGCAGTCATATGGGGAAGGCTCTTGAGATGTTCTCTGGTAATTAAGGAGGAGGAAGTTCTTTTTTTACAAAAAAATTCTGGAGACTAGTCCAAAAGAATCAAATTTTGACACATCAGTTTGGGATTTTTTTTCTATGTATCCTAGGATGAGTTGAGTTACGTAAAATATCCTTGAAAATATGATAATGTTTTTAATGGCAGCTGCAACAGCATGGTATGCCTGATGGCCGAGAGGACTGGGGTTATGCAATGTCTGTGTAACCTTTGTGCTATTATTACAACAGTATTTTATCATCAGTGTCTACCTTACATTCTTTCATAATATTTTTAACATTGATGTGAATAAATAATGCTACTTTGTCTTATTCCCTTTTACCAATACAGATAAATCCTTCAGATCCTTGTTTCTTAAACTTGATAGCCATAAGTCTTTTGCTAGTTGATAACTGAGATAATCTGTATCTTTGTGCAAAAAAAATACTCTGAGAAGAATCTGGAAAATATCTGAAGGAAAATAGTTTTACCCCCCTTTTTAAGGAGTTATGCAATTTAATAATTGAGGAGGAGATGTATCTGATGAAGAAAAATCATGATAATCCCTGCAGTGAGTTGTGTGGGATCATTATTTTAGATATATCTGTGTATCAAATCTTAGTTATGCAGGATACAGTAATAGATTTAATCAGATGTAACAGCATTAATTAAATTAAAGCAGGTATATGGCTTAGTGTGAGTAATGTTCAAGTTCTATTGTAGGAAAAATGGGAAAATAGCCTGAGTGTCCAGATAACACAGTCCATAGAGGCCTATTAAAGATGTGCTAAAATTAAAAATAAACAAACAAACCTTGGGGCAGAAAGAGAGTCGTAGAATTTTGGTTAAAAGTTCTGCAAAATGATTCACATATAGCAGACCTCATGAAAGCCAGCTATGGTTATCATTCCTTCCTTCCTTTCCTTCCTCCTCTTCTTCTTTTCCCTTGCCTTTCCTTCCTTCCTTCCTTCCAAGTTTTCCTATTTGTATTGGAGGCGAGGAGTAGTATCATGATTTGGTTACTGCTTAATGTTCCGTCTTCCTTTCACAAGATAGAAGAAGTGGAATTGTGTTTTTCCACATTGGTGATATCTTGTGAGCAGATATTACTTTAATCAATGTTTATAATTAGTTAATAATATTTAATTAGTATGTCACACAATATGTAGAAAGATTCCCTGATTTTTGTTTTAGTAATTGTTGTTTAGAAGTCCTTATTCCAGACACATGGCAAATTGATTTTTCTCCTTGTTCTAGGAGCAAAGTTTAAAAAATATCTTGGTCATTCAGCTCATGTGACAAATGTCAGGTGGTCACATGATCATCAGTGGGTTGTTTCTATTGGTGGAGCTGATCATTCTGTCTTTCAGTGGAAATTTGTCCCTGATAGGAAGTTGAAGGATTCTCTTCACATAGCACCACAAGGTGAGTAGCATATAAAATAATTTTATGTAAATATCAGTAGAAAAAGGATATAGAAATAATTTATAAATAGTTGGACTTACATAACTTTGCAAGGTTGTCATCCTTATAACTTTGCAATTGCTTAGCCTAGGTGATACTGTTGCCTCAACAGTTTCATACAGATAATTTGAAAAAAATTAACATTACTGTATTCATGCTAAGTGCCAAGACAGAATTTGCAAGTTTTAATCATCGTTGCTATGCCTATATGAATTTTGTACATAACTGAATTATTTTAATTGATTGAAGTATGCAGCAACATGCTTGTACTGGACATGTAAGCAGTGAAATAAGATATAATATCTACATATTTAATTAAACTTCAGAAGTGTTAATAAATGTTTTTAACCAGTATGTTTGAGATGTTCTAATCAAAGCTATCAGAAGAAGGTTGAGATTTCTGAGACTTTGAGTTAAATGCTTTAAGAACAAGTGTTCTGTCTCTAACTTTCATAATTAATGTTAAAGATCAAATTCTTGATCCTGTGAAGCATAATTCATTTGTTTACTCGCAATAAAGTGATTCAAAGTGAACCATGTGGATAATTGTTTGCAGTAGTGGAGCCATATTTTTATTTTTTTACATGAATGACTTTGAACTGTTTGATGTGATTTTATTTTATAACTATTAAGTAGGCTAAAGGGGACACCATTAGAGAATCATAGAAAAGTAGGGCTGAAAGGGACCTCCAGAGGTCATCCAGTTCAACCCCCTGCTCAAGGTAGGAGCATCCTTGTTTTAATATTGGATTGTGATATTGATAATATTTTATAATATTGGATCAGGATGCAGACAGTCACTTAAAGGCAATTTGGGCAGAGTTTAGCTTCCAAATTAAAAGAGTGATTCCAATTGATCCTGTACCATCAGCTAGAAAATTCATTAGGTGCCTGAATTCATTACAAGCGTCCATTTGGATTGTGAACATTCCTTGAATGTCTGTACCAGGGAGGCACCTAAACCGCCATCTAAGTACCCAGAGAGAATTTAGGTTTATGAAAATCATGCATAACTACACTTAAGTCAGTTCAGTTGTAACCCTATTACAGTAGTGTTCCCCTGTTGTCTAGTAGCCTAACGTTTAGAGCTGTTATCAAGAACATGACTAGGGTTCTAAGCCCTTCTCACTTTGAAGGGACTTGAATCTGTATTTCCTGGAGTGTCTAACCACCATGTCCTGGAATAGGCCCGGTGAGAGTACTCTCCATCCCTCCTGTTGAAGCCAAGTCACTGGACATCCAAGAGTGCAAAATTCTTGGGACCAAAGGAAAGCATGCAAGAACAGACCTGCCTTCAGAAGGCATTAGGAGACTGTTCTCAAAGCCAAAAGAGGAGAAGTGCATTAGAGGTGAAAGGAGAAATCTAATGGGAAAGCATGGTTTAGGTTCCTGTGCTCCTGAGAGAGGAGGGGATTTAGATACACTGTGTACTTTCCTATTGGCATCCCACAGCCCTCTACTCTCCCTCCCCACATGCAAGGGGGAGGGAAGAAGGGACAGTGGCTGTTTCCCTCAGAGCTTACCCAGGAGGTAGCTGTCAGGGAGCCCTACTTGGGACCCTGCTTCTGCCACCATCTGTTAAAGAGCACCAGCTCTCTCTGGGTCCCTCAAGATTGTGGAGGCAATTCCCACAGAGACACCTCTGTCACAGCTGTGGTCTGTCCCACAGGGGCAGCTCTGTCATGTCAGCTGGTTGGTGAATCTGGGCAGGGGCAGCACTGCCACCCCTACAGGAATTACCACTATTGCTGTAAGAGCCCTGGCTTATTCAGAAGCAGCACCCTGGTGCCACTTGACTGGAGAGCTTGTCTTTGAGGCAGATTTGTAGCTCTTGAGGCAGGAGGTTGGAGCACCCCCATAGTGTTACATTTTTATATTGCTGCAAAGTGCTGAGGCACTTCTGCAGATATTCACGACAGCTTTAGACTTACCTGGTCTAATTCTTCTTTCCTATTGCTTGGGGCATATATAGAAGATATTCTCCATGTACATATCAGTGTGAGACTTGAGCAAATTGTTGGGAATAAACAACCAGGAGGAGGACGAGGGCATCCTGGAGAATGCAAGGGAAGGCATTATCTATTGAAGGAGTCTCTACCTCCCACCAACTAGCTGATGAGCACCTTGTTCCTCCACATTAATTTGAATATTTATTTAGGGTCTCTTGATGGCTATAAAAGCCCCTCTTAAATTTCTTTTTTTATCCTTGTTCAGTCGTTTATGCTTTCTGATCAACAGTCCTGTCTCTGACATGCACATGCATTTGACCAGTCACAGCTTGGAGAACTCTCATTTGAAGACTTTAATCTTTTAGTAAATACTTTTCTGTCCGTAGTCCAGCAATCCTGCAGGCAACTGTGCCCGTGTATATTGTAATGTACACAAGTACTCCCACTTTAATCACTGTGCTCTAAAGATAACATTCTGAAAATAAGATTCCTCTAAGTGAGCAACTTAGACACAAACAAAAGATGAGGCACTCAGAATCAGCAGTCACTTTTGAAAATGTAATCCTTTATGCTTCGGGTTAAAAGGCAATAATAAGTAGAAAAGAAAACTCTTGCTATTTTTGGAAGAGTTTTGTAATACGTATATTTGTCTATAGACACAGTATTAATTAGTCCATAAAGAATAAATTAAATATTGCATTAGTACAGTTTTTCAAATTAAATTGACACTTTGCAAAACTGATCCAAAGCAATTTAATTTAAAATTTAAGGTAATTTAGAAAATAATACCTAGCTTTCTTGTAACATTTTTTATCAGTAAGTCTCAATTAAAATCAGTTAAAACCAGTTAAGAATCTTTTTTTTAAAAATAGTTTCACCTTTCCACATCATACTTCCATAATAAAAATATTAATTAATACCATGAACAAAATGCCCACTATTTTCATTTCAGCTACATGGCAGTCCTTTTCTTTTTGTAGATCAGAAGGTATAACTCCAGGTGCATCTTCATCTAGTGTGATTCTGCGTGGAGCCTGAATCACTATTTATGACTTTATTTTTTTATGTTAGTGGCCAAAAATAAAAGATTTTTGCTATTTTTTATGGCTGCATTGACAGCTTTACACTCAGTGGAAAGTTCCTCTTACTAACATGAGGAGCCTTGCAGGATTAGGTGGAATGACCTTTCTAATGGGGTTATCTTCTCTGAGAAATCTTAGAGGGTGGTAATGAACAAGTACTCTTCTTCATTCTCTCGTTTCGGGTCTCAGAAAGTTCAAACTAATTTTCCCTCCTGCCCAATATGTTTGTGCAGGAAAAACACTGATACACTAGTCACAACATTTAGATACCTGAAATCTGTGTTTTACCTAATTAAATACTGAGTTCTTTAGTTTTTCACGAGACTCATTGGTTTCTCAAGAGATTCATGTAAACCTCTGCACAACAGAGGTCATAGAACTTCCCTGAATTAATATGTTTAAACTAGAGTATAAATTCAACTAGAATGTAAATTCCCTCCCAACCCCCCCCCCAAAAACAAAACAAAACAAGACAAAACATATCCAGCCTTATTTAAATCAGTTGCTAGTGATAGAGAATCTTTCACAACCTTTGGTAAGAAGTTCCAATGATTAATTCCCCTGGCTGTTAAAAAAACACGTGCCTTTATTTTTCATCTGAATTTGTCTAGCTTCAAATTCAAGCCATTGAATTTTTCTCACCCGACATCTGTATAGATTGTGCACTTCAGTGGGACTTTTGTGATCTTTGAGTCCTTTGCAACAGAATTTTTACATAGTCAGGAAAAGAATGAAAGCTAAGATCTGGCATTTTCCAAGGGGTGCTTTGAGTCTCAGAAGGTTGACAACCACTACCTAGACTGAGAAGCCCTCTTCCTAAATTTCTGTTCTCAGTGTAGGAACTTAAAAACTACAGTCAAGTCACCTGTAATCTCATTAAACTAAACAAAGAGATTCTCTTGAGTCGTTCATTATGTTTTCCAATCCTTTATGTTTCTTGTACCTTCTTTTCTCAGTTCCTCTCTCTTTTTTATTGACATTCATCTTGAATTGTAGACACCAAAACCTGGTGCTAATGTGGTGGTCCACATACTAGTGCTTTATACAGAGGTAATACAATGTCCCTACTTTGACTTGATATTCCTTCTTATATGCATCCAAGTGTAGCATTAGTAACTAACTTTGGGCACAGAATTGTCTGAGGAGCTCACGTTTTGCTAATCATCCATGTGATAGCTAAGGCTGCTTATAGACATGAACCCCTCCCACCCACTCATCCCCCCCCCCAAAAAAATGAAAAAAACCACCAACCCACTGCTTTACTTTCAGCTCAAGTGCACCCCTGTGCCAAGCGCAGCACATGTTCAGAAAAGGCATAGTATTGGTTTGACCTAGTTCACCCAACATCTGCATAAACAGCATGCTTCAGCAGGGCTTTTTGGCACATTTATCTAATAGCTGATTGAATCAGCTTTAGATAAACCTGCCAAAAAGCCCCGCTGAAGCACCCAATCTATTCAGATGCTGGGGAGCCAAGTCAAACTAACATGCTGCTTCTTCTGGTAAAGTGCCCCCCACCATATCTGTTAGTAGGCTATAACTTTATTGGTTACTGCTTCTGAAGACAGAATTCCACATCTGATGAGTGTGGCCTACATTCCTTGAAAGCTGGATCACATTTCACTTCGCTGTATTGTAATACATATAGCTTTCAACTTTTTTAACTTTATATTCTTCTGTACCTGTGACCCTTCATTTTTTACCACTCCATCAGTATCTATGCCATATGCAAATTTTATCAGGAATTCTGTTATGTTGTTTTACAGGTCATTAATAAAAACATTAAAATGAGTAGGGCCAAGAACTTATTTTTTAGGGACACCATTAGCAAGACGATGATTGATGATGATTCCTTCAGTTTCAAATGACATTGTGATACCTGTCAGTTTGCTAGTCTTTAATATACGTATATTGACTACTATGTTGACTATTTTAATTCATTCCAGTTTCTTAATCAAAGTGTTTTATACCAGGGCTAATGTCTTAAGGAAGTGTATTATGGCATAGTGGCCAAGATTTGGGGTTGTGCGAACCAGATGAGGTTCAACATAAAGAAATGCAAAGTGCTGCATCTGGAAAGGAAGAACCCCCAGCACACCTACAGGCTGGGCATTGCTAACCTGACCACCACTACAAATGAAGGGATGTGGGGGTAACAATAGACCCTAGCATGAACGTGAGCTGGCACTGCGACACAGTAGCCGCTAGGGCCAATAAAACTCTGGCATGCATCGATTAATGAGTATTGGGCCAATAAAACTCTGGCATGCATCAATTGATGAGTATTGTGTCCAGTTTTGGGTGCCACACTTCAACGATGTGGTAAAGCTCGAGAGGGTCCAGAGAAGGGTCACCCACATGATCAGGGACTTGCATGGCAAGCCGTATGAGGAGAGGCTGAGGGGTATCAGAGTCTTCAGCCTAAAGAAAAGAAAGCTGAGAGGGGACCTGATTGTGGCTTACCACTATATCAGAGGCGTACATCAGGGGCTCGGTGAACAACTGTTCACCAGGGCACCCTGGGGGAAAACTAGAAACAATGGCCACAAACTCCTGGAAGATAATTTCAGGCTGAACATTAGGAAAATTTCTTTATACTTAGGGTGTCCAGACTATGGAACAAGCTCCCCACAGAGGTGGTACAATCATCTACCCTAGAGGTCTTCAAGAGAAGACTGGACAATTATCTGGCTGGGGTCATCTGACCTAGTGATCCTTTGTGGATCCTTTGATGATTATCTTTATCAACCAAACATGTAATTCATCGGAAAAAGGATCCAGTTAGTCAAGATCTATTTTTTTTATAAGTGTATAGTGATTGTGATTAATTATATTATCCTCCTTTTATTCTTAGTATTTGATTCTTGTATTATCTGTTCTGTAGGGCTGTACGAAGCTTTGGTTGCCCATTTGATTCAGAGGAGATTTGGCCCGATTTGGCGGCCAAATCTCCGAATCCAAATTGAATTGGGAGATGCATTAAAAGGTCCAAATTGAATCTCAAGCCTCTGAATTGATTCGGAGAGATTTGGATTGGCTGGGAAGAGGCAGGCACAGTTGGGTGGCTGCGGGTTCTCCCATGGCTCCTCTGTCTGTGCCTGCCTCTCCCCGGGCGGGGGGAGCTGCAGGAGAAGCCCCCATGACTGCCCTACCTGGCCCCATCCCCCACCCGGCCCCAGCATCCCGACCCTTAAAAGCCCTGCACTCACCAGCTGCAGCAGTGGCAATCAGGGCTTCTGAGGGCTCGTGGCAGAGCCCCCCTTTGCAGTGTGAGGCATAGGGGGGCAGCAGAGATGGGGCCAGGTAGAGCAGCCATCGAATTAGAATCTTTCTGAAAGGTACTTCTGGTCCACTTCCGGGCTTGCCACCAAGCATGCAGGGGGGCTCCCCATGTTCCTGTGGGTTGCTCCATCTGCCTCACTATCACAGCATTCGTGAGCCGCACCTGGTACCTTGAGGTATGTAGAAAAAACATTTAAAGCTGTGTCCATGGCCAGATCACTGATTCGAATCTTCAGATTGGGATTCCACCAAATCAAATCGGTGACAGTGATCCGAATCAACGAATTGAATCACTGTCCCCGGTTCGGGCTGAATCGGAATTAAATAAGGCCTGTTTCGTGCACCCTACCACTCCCTTTCTAAGCATAATTCATTCTCTTATTTATGACTGGTAATTTTTAAAGGGCTTAAGATCCAGTTGTATGAAAATGTATCTGTTTTAACCATGGAAGTTAAAATCTGTTCTCATGTAGATTTCAGGCTTCCAACAGTAAGTAGAACACAGTAGTCCCAGTTTTCAAAAGTTATTAAACTTGTATCCACAAAAATGTACTTTTGTGGATACAAATTATTCAGTTACATGTAATGTAGGAAGTTTTATGTTGTCAGCTGATCTGGGTATACAGATATCCAGTTTGTCCAAACATGCTTGTGCTGAATTGGGAACCTTCCCCCTAAAATACTGTTTCCTCTGTAACATTAATAATTAGTCATTCCAGTTAGAATATATTATTATTATTACCAGGGATCATGGTTTTCTCTGATAAAAAAAAAAATTGCAAATTCTCTGATAAAACCCCCCAAATCTGCGATTAAAATAAAATGCCACTATATATCACTATATATCAATATATTGACCACAAGGATTCATTGATATATTTACACTTTTAAAGCATTTTGGAAGCCTACCAGTGCCTCAATCATTGTAATAAATTCTAAATAATTATAAATTTTGGTGCTTTTATTTTGGTTTTTTTGTGATGGAAAATCAGAGCTACCCCTGCCCCCTTAGCTCATGAAACTCAGGTCCAGGCCCCTCGCTCTCAAGCCACTCCCCAGGGACGAGGTCCACAGCCCCCCGCCCCTGCTGCCACCCATGAGAGGTGGTGGCTGCTGCAGCAGAATGGAGTGTGGAACCTGGTTTCCCCTTCCCTGCGGGCTTGGGGGTGGGTGGGTCTGACTCACCACCTCTGTGCACACTCCAGGGAGAAGTAGGTAGGACACATGCCCCCCAGATCTGTGTGTGGGGCAGATGCGGGCTGTGCAGTGCAGGCTCAGGCTCCCCACTCTGCTGCGCTCCCCCCAGAGCCTCCACAGCCCAGTGGGTGGGACCCAGCATGGCAGGGCAGAGAGGGGCTGGGTGGGGAAGCTCCTTGCCGCTATGAGCTCTGCACTGCCCTGGTGATGTGACCCCACGCTGCTACCCATGCTGTTGCTGGGCAGGCAGGGGATGCCTCACCAGGGTAACACAGGGCTTGCAGCGGCAGGAGCTTTCCTGCTTGGGCCTGCTCTGCCCTGCCATGCCAGGGCCTACTGACTGGGCTGCAGAGGCCCTCTGGGGGAGGACAACAGGGTGGGGAGCCTGAGCCCACAGTGGCAGCCCACCCCATATACACATCTGGAGGGCACATGGTAAAGGGGGAATTCCTCATTTTTACCGTGGGAAAATGGGAAACTAGGATCCATAATTATTAGTAATAATACATGTCGAATTTGATTTTTTTTTTAGAAAGGAAGGTGAATATAATGTCTGTTATTTCACAGTTGTGGAAGTTGAGAAACACCATTGAAAGAGTCAGAAAGGAACCAAGGTCTTCTATTGAACAGTTAGTTCCCTGTCTGCTGGAGACCACTGGAGTGTCTATGAAATAATTTAAATACATGAATGCTAGCTATTAAAAAGAAAAATAATGCAACATAGTTAAAGTTAAAAGAAAGTACAGGTTAGTGACCTATTGAATTAGGAAAATGATGAAACTTTAATTAATTTTTATAACAGATTAGCTAGCTCACGTTATAGTTTATCAGAAGTCATTACAAATTAGAATTACTGAAGTCTTTTTCTGGACTATACTCTATATTAATTAGGTTGTCTCCTTATTCTTTTTTTTCCTGATCACAGAAAGTCTAGTTGATTCTAATAGTGATGAATCAGATTCAGATCAGTCTGATGTTCCAGAGCTGGACTCTGAAATTGAACAAGAGACTCAGATTACATACCGTCGACAGGTAAGCTCTGAGTTTTAATAGCACAGGAACAGATTCTGACTTACTTCTGAAGATTTTACCTAGTCCTTTTTAAAGGGAACTGTAACATCAATTGAAGTTTTATTGAAATGCAGACTGAGCAAGAACTTTAGGATTTGGCTCATTGTCAGTATCTGATAAATTCAGAATACTCAAATACATCAGAAAGATGGTGGTTTCATGCAGTCATAACAGTTTGTCATACCCTACTGTTTGTAATTAAAAAACAAATAATATAGCCCTTTGGCTACAGTCATTGCAGATGTCCACAGTGATATTATTGTACCCTTCTCTTTTGTGGAAAACTTTGATAGATGTTCCTCCCAGATGCTTGTTCTTCCTGAGACTATTTCTATTTATATATATGTATACTCTTTCTTAAAGGTTTACAAAGAAGATCTACCTCAGCTTAAAGAGCAATGCAAAGAAAAACGAAAAAGTGCAGCTTCTAAAAGAAGGGAGAGAGCTCCAGGAAACAGTATAAGACTACATTTTGTTCATGGGTATGAAAAATTGGGCTTTTGTCTAAAAGCAGACTGGATAGATGTCAGGCTAATGAGCCAATAATTCAAGTACAGCAAAAATATCAGACTAATAAACTTTATAAACAAATAGCAACAAATACAAGATTTACAGATTTAAGTGAATACATTCAAGATTAAGTTCAACTGCTTCATGTTTCATGTTTTTACAACCATAAAAGGCTTACTGCTATTCTTACAAAGAGAAATGGTTGTACTGTCAAGTTAGAAAGTTCTGATATAGATTGTACTGGAATCCCAGTTGATGTCTCATTATCTTGATAATGATTTCTAAATATAGGACTCAAATATCAGCTCCCGCTGCGTATTTTTCAGTATCTGGAAAATAATTCTTCCCTCTATATGTGTTTTATTGTGTTAATATCAGTAGAGAATTTTTAGTTAAAGTTAAATAAGACGGGTTTCAATCTCTTTTTCTAGATGCAAAATATAGCATAACCTTTCCCAATATATTTTTTTGAGTACACAGCTAATTTTAGCAAGTTTTACAAATAAATGTATGTAGTGGTTTAATCACCTAAGTTAATTCATAAAGTCCTTTTAAGACAGTTAACCTCTGGCTTGTAGCCTGGGCCACTGCAGGTATGTGGCTGCATTTCCAGAATCAAAAGTGAATCACTTGCAAATTGGTTCAGTCTAGGCAGGATAGATTAACCTGCAAAGATTAGATCAGTTCAGGCTCAGGATTTTTGAATGTCTGTACTTAGTCCTGAGGAAACTTTTTTGAGAATTCTAATATGGACATATGTTAGGGCACTTAGCTGTATTTAATGGTGCTTGGCTTAAGAACTCAGACTAAGCCATCCTATACAAAATGTAGCTTAGAGAAGATTCAGATTTTGGGGTGCCTTGTCTTTTCTTTCAGACCAGAAGTAAAACTTCATAGGTAAGGGAGTAGAGTTTGTATTGAGTTCTGGCTGGTTGCTAAATGGATATAAAGGTAACTAATGAAAAATTCAGGCTGAACGACACTTTTCTTTCAGTGCCTATGCTGTTATCAGTAAGTTGGCTTATTTCCAGATGAATATTAAGCAGGCTCACTTTCATAGATTTCATAGACATCAGGGCTGGAAGGGACCTCGGAAGATCATCGAGTCCAGCCCCCCACCCAAAGGGCAGGAAGTCAGCTGGGGTCATAGGATCCCAGCAAGATAAGCATCCAAATTACTCCTGAAAGCATTCAATGTAGGTGCTTGAACCCCCTCCAATGGCAGGCTGTTCTAGAACTTGGGGGCTCGAACAGTAAAGAAATTCTTCCTTCTGTCCAGCCTGAAATGGTCTTGCAGTAGTTTATGACTGTTCAACCTCATCACCCCGAGCCTGCACTTTTCCAGGCTAAAGAGCCCCATGGCTCTCAGCCTGTTGTTGTAAGGTCTGTTTTCCTGACCTCTGATGATGCGCGTAGCTCTTCTCTGGGTTCTCTCAAGCTTCTTCACATCCTTTTTGAATTGTGGAGCCCAAAACCTTTGGGCACTTATTCAAGTAATGTTTTGTTTTTTGATTTTCTTCAGGTGCAATGAACATTCCTTAGCTCTCTGCACAAGATCTAAAATGTGGTCCTTGAGAGACCATATACAGCTAGCTGCTGGAGAGAATGGGGTGTGAATAACTGCCACTACAAAAACATTGATATGTTTGGGTTATTTGTAAATTTTACCCTTCTGCTCAAGATACAAGCACTGTTATAGCAGCTCCAACTTTGACTTCTGAGTGGTTCTCTACACTGGGTTAAAAAATTTTTCCTGTTGACATTTTGAACAGGAGCTAGTGAGTTTTGAAGATTTCTAACATCTGGCAAGCCACAGGCAGGTAGGGTATAGGTTTTGTTTTTCTGGACACAATAATACTTTTTGGAATGTTGCCTGTGAATTGGGTATAGAGCTGTAACGTGAGACTTGCTGTCGGTAACCTTAGTATCCTTTTGGCTTTTTAACTGGTTGTGGAAGCCAAAATAGCAGCAGTAGGTTTTTGTTTTTGTTTTATTTTGTTTTGTTTTTTAATGATATGATCTTCTTTGTTTTTTGACTGTCTTAGGTCTCCTCTACAATGTGCAGGGAAAGGCACAATGGGATCTAATGCATGACTCATATAAGCACACCACCTGCCATGCCACACATGCATGGCAGGAGGCACGATTACGGGATTGTGCATTAGATCCTACTGTGCCTTATTGCTGGTGCAGGGGGCTCCCCCTGCATGAGCAAGAAGCAGGCTTCTGCAGCTGGGAGCCTAATGGACCCCAGTTGAGGGGCTTCCAGCTATAGAGGCACCTCACATGCACCAAGGCTGAAGGATGGCTGCTGTGGCGATTTTCCCTCCCCGCCCCCCCCCAACCTGGGGATGCAGGGAATGCCTGGGGCTGTGGGTTGCTGCAGGGGTGTGCCCCCCACCTTAGGGTGTGTAAAACTCCTAGCATCAGAGGATCTCTGTGATCCTCTGGCCCCAGGGGTTTTATGCACCCCCAAACCTTAGAGATCGCAGCAGCAGTGATCCCTAGGGTCTAAGGGTTTAGCACCGCCCCCCCCAATCCCTGAGGATTGTGCCATCCATGATCCCCAGGATCTGGGGGTTTCACGCACCTCCGAGCCTTGGGATTGTGACTGCCGCAATCCCTAGGGGTCAGGTGTTTTTTGCGGGCAAGGTGCACCTCTGTGGCTGGAAACCCCATCAGCTGATAGAACTTCCAGCAGCAGGGGAGACCACGTATAAAGTTTGTACACATTTTTGAGGTCTAACTTTATAACTGGTTAGAGCTTTTTGTTGTGTGATAGCTACTTTGCATATGTAGCTGGTCTCTTTATCATTGTGCAATTAATCAGTTAATTATGCAATACCTGTAATGTGTAGACAGGGCTTTATTTGTTATGCAGGTGGATCACTTGAAGATCACTTGAAAACTTCAGCTAGTTCCGAATATAAAAATCAATTTATTTTGCAATGCTTTTGTTATGGATCACTTTGTGCTTATGTTGTAGATATTTTCACTGGCTGCTGCCAAGTTACTTCATTCTATTCCAGCGGTTGTTTTTGAACTGTAAAGCTTTTTTTGTTTTAGGCCCTATTTGCCTTGGATTATTTGAGCACTTCTTTTTTTTTAACCTTCTGTTTATTATGGAAGACCTTTCTGAATACTTGGACATAAGCTGAAGGGATTCTTAAGGAAGGTTGGGGTGGTTTTATTTGTTGGGGTGGTGTTGTTTGCACAGGTTAATATATGCATCTAAGAGTTGATAGACATGTCTTAGAAAACAGATAAAATAAAGTCCTGTAAAAGTATAGTTATAGTACAGAGAATTATTTGTCAGGCATTTCAAGTACATTTTGGATGTTACAAACATCCTTGTTGGAGAGATCATTTTCTCTTTTGATTTTACTAACCATGATTTAGACTTGTATCAAAAAACTTCTAGATAATGACTTGGGAATATTCTGTACCAGTGAATTAATATGAGTACAAGCAACTGAAAGGTTATTAGACTCAGTAAAGCCTCTGTTTTCTCTCTGTCCTCCTACTTTTTACCATATGTATCTGTTCTTTAGAAACTAGATTTACTGACTTGCTAATTGTACAGTTTATGGTAAAATCTGATCTGTTCTGTAATGTTTCATTTCTTTAAGTTCCCTCAGGCAAATTTTAAGAAATGTTTCAAGTTCCATTATTTCTAAAACATTTTTGAGAAGTACAGATTCCTGTAGCTACTTAATTAAATAATCTGATTTGTGTTGTGTATTCAGAATAACTTTCTAGATATTTTTCCAGTAAAACTCACACTTCTATGGCTTCAGAGTTGACTCGGATTTTAGTAACAAAACTGTTTAAAACTATTTATATTGTATATATCACATAGTATGAAACATATAAGGCAAAATAGCTCTTAACAGTTTCCTTGATAATGGTATTGCATTATGATAGATCATCAAAGGTTTTGCACCTGCCTGTGGAAATAACAAAACTCTGTTTTTTATCATGAAACAGAATGATCCATCTTCTCAAAATGTTTTACCAGTACATACACAATTATTGTTTTGGTTTTAGGTCTCTCTTTTCCTTGTGTTGACATTCCTTTGCTTCAGCAGTAGCTACCTTTCCTCTTGCTGTCACTGCTTTTTTTTCTTACGAATTATACTCTCTTACTCTACTTAGAATTTTTCCCATTCTAGGTTACAGTTTCTCTAGTTGCTTTACCTTTATAGAGTCTACTTCAACTTTCCTTAGGTTATTGGATCAAGTTCAGCTCACTGCTCCTTCTTCGCCTTTGGTTTCTTGTCCTTTCTGGATCCCTTTACCATTCAAATTTTCAGTTATTAATTGTATCCCATTCACTGGGGTTGTTTATATTCTATTCTGGCAAGCAGGTGGAATTCATTGCTTTGGGTATGGTTTCTCCAAGGTTAAGCCTCATTTTACAACTTCTAGTCTCTTATTTCTAAATGATTATATATTGGAGAGGTGAAAATTTCTGTTATGACTTACCTGAATAATCTGCTTTTTGCTGTGGATTCAGTCTTAATTTCACTATAATTTTTTTTTGCCAAGAATTTCTCTAAAATGTTTTACACTGGACCACCTTTTGTTAATATCTTATGTTCTCTATATTGTATAATTACATTGGGGGTGTCTAACCTTTTTGAATGTGGGGCCAGATCATGAACTTTTTATCACCCAGTGGGCCGGCGAGCCATATTCAAAGACCTCACAGAAAGCAGTATCACATCACCCCCCCTGAAACGAAAGTACAGTATTTACTTTCATTTCCTGTCCCAGCAACTCAGGCCTCAGAAAACAGCTTGGAGGGCCACATGTTGGACAAGCCTGAATTCCATGATCTAAGATGAGGTTCCCCCAATTTAACATTGGGGTAAAAGCGTCCCCCCCATCTTTAGAATTAAGTATGGGGGTGAGGGGAGCAGGCAGCTAGTGTGGCTTGGACTTCAGCCCCTACTTGGAATTGGGGCTGTAGCCACAGTTGTCGTCTCCCCCGCCACAACTTCTGCACTCCTGCATCTCCAGGGAAATTGGGATTATTACCTTGGAGAAGAGAAGACTAAGGGGGGATTTAATAGCAGCCTTCAGGTACCTGAAGGGTGATTCCAAAGAGGATGGAGCTAGACTGTTCTCAGTGGTGAGAGATGACGGAACAAGGAGCAGTGGTGTCAAGTTGCAGCAAGGGGAGTTTAGGTTAGATATTAGGTAAAACCCTCTAATGAGGAGGGCAGTAGAGCACTGGAACAGATTACCCAGAGAGGAATGTCCATCCTTAGAGGTCTTTAATACACAGCTAGACAAAGACTTGAGTGGATGATCTAGTTGGGGGTGGTCCTGCTTTGAGTGAGGGGTTGGACTAGATGACCTCCTGAAGTCCCTTTCAACCCTAACTTTCCATGGTATTATGATTCTAAGTTTTCCCCATACATAAGGAGAACCATGGAGGAAACTGAGGTAGAAGGTAAGCGCTGGATGAAAAAGGATAGGATTGCTAGTATATCACGGTAGGTAGGAAGAATCAGTCTAAGTCAAGGGTGCCCAGCTCCCAGCCCATGAGCCAGATTCAGCTCCATTGCTTCCAAATGTCTGGAGCATGGAGGGCCAGATAATGTGCATGCTAAATTGCCTGGGCAGAGGTGGTGCTGGAGCCCAATCTTGATGCTCAGAGGCCTGATCCAAATGCATGGGGATGGTGCTGGGACCTGATTGTGGCATGTCAGGTCCAACCAGGGCCATGCAGGGCCAGATGTAGACAGCACAGGGCTGAATCCTGGCACATGAAGCCTGATCTGGCCCACAGACAGGCCCTGCGTCACTCACCTAGCTCATGGGACCAAAAGTTTGAGCACTGATCTAAGTTATAAAGTTCCTTAAAGTATAAGTTTAGAAGCTTGTATGGACCTTAATAGGAAATGGGTAAAAGGACTTAAAGATAGGGCTCATAGCTTACAAATAGGCTTAAGAAAGGGAGCAGAGTTATAGTGTGGAAGCTATGAAATGGTGAAGTTAAGGTGGATGCTTTTCACTTTGTGAGTACAGGAAAAGCCATATTTCAGAGAGATTGTTTAAGACTGAGGGTCGAGATATAAATGCAGCTGGAATGTTGAGGTCAAAGTTAGAGGTGCTAGTGACTGGGATGATTATTATCCATTAGGAGGGACAAAAATGAGGATGGTACAAAGAAAAAGACTTGGGAGGAAAGATCAAGAGAGCTGTTTGCTACTGGAAGTGTTTTTTTTTAAATTACACCCAGGACACAGGATGAGATACGTGGGCATTTCTGTCACATATCAGGACATTCTAATATTTTAACAATGTTTTTCTGAATGAAAGTTTAAAAAAGATGGTTTTAAAGATGAGGAAATGTTTTATTTTAATATTTTTATTGAAATTAAATGTTCTGAGTTAGTTCAACAGTGAACTACACGTGGTTGTAATGCAGTAATGCCTTATGGGAATTTTGCCTTCACACTGTCATTGTTTCCATCAAAATTTTCCACAGTGTTTTTTCCAGGCATGTGACTCGCATTGTTCTCCACACAGCTTGGTTAAAGTAGAGCCTAGTGCATCATGGGAGTTTGTGGAAGAAATCAAACTTTGCATTGTAGTTGAATCAGAACTGACAGAGCCAGCTTTTCATTATTTAGGGCTATACACAGGCAGAATTCCATACAGCAAAGGGAATCACCCACGTGTCTGTTTCAAAGGATTTCTCGGACTCTCTAAGTTTACAAGCATATTTATACTTAAGACAGAGAAAGAGAAAACAATATGACTTTGGAGAAACAAAACAATACTAAATTACTCAGACATTTAGGAAGTTTACTTAACCAATCTGTACACAGGTTAATATAGCAAGACAGACCATGGCATGCAAGATTCCTTATCTCAGAACATATAACTGAAATAAGCAGTATCAGCACTTCTGGTCTCTGTCTGTTTTTCTAGTCAAATAGGCCAGAAGCCAACTAAATTTACTCCTGCAAGTTGTAGTCCAGTTTAAAAC
>NW_017728947.1:85995411-86005947 GCF_001723895.1 Crocodylus porosus | reverse complement strand
TGACTTCCTGCCCTTTGGGCAGGGGGCTGGACTCGATGATCTCCCGAGGTCCCTTCCAGCCCTAATGTCTATGAAATCTATGAAACCACTGCATAAGCAAATGTAATTATTATTGAACTGACATGAAAAAAGAAGCTTAAGTTCAGTTCAGCAAACTGAAGTGCTTGGGTTCCTATCAAACCAACCTAACACAAAAATTCTTTTTCTTTTCCCGATGGCAAATTAAAAAAATTGTAAAATCAAAATTTTGCTGCAGAAACATGTAATTTTATAGAATCTGCTTATTTTGGCAGAAACATTTCCTCCCCTGAAAAATCCCAGTGGCAAGGATTCTGGTTGTTTTTGGAGTACGTTATTCAGCCTAGCATTCTAGCAAAACTGTAGCCTGTGTAATTGTATGCCTAAATTCCCCCTGAAGTTTCATTTGGAAAAAAAAATATTTGTTGTAAAAGAGTACTCCTAAATAAGTCTCTTGCAAGTGAGTGGTAGATGTAATGATATCTGTACATTAATTACATTTTGTAAGTAGCATCTTTTGGCAATAAAGAAACTGATAATTTTAAGGGATCAAAGTAGTAATAGGTAAAACCTAATGAATTACTTACCAAACTTAAGAATTGAATTCACGTGACATGTTTTTTCTATAATTAATGCTTAGCATCTCTATTTGCAATACTGAGATAAAAACTAGATTTTTTTTGTATTAGTTACAGAGGTTACGACTGTCGGAGTAATCTATTTTATACTCAGACTGGTGAAATTGTATACCATGTTGCAGCAGTTGGTGTAGTATACAATCGACAGCAGAACACACAGCGCTTTTATCTGGGTCATGATGATGACATCCTCTGCCTTTCTATTCATCCCTTAAAGGACTATGTGGCAACAGGCCAGGTAAAATGCATGTTTAGTGCATTAGACATGTGAAGCTATTTTAGCAAATGTATAAAAGAATATTTAGGATCTCATAATGTACAAATGTGTCACAGAAGGTTTGAATTGTGTTGGAGACAGGGTAAGGTTTAAGAACTGATAACATCCATCTTTTCCCATATGTTTTGTTCAGTTACTTATGAAGTTTTAAGTGTTTTTTATGATAATAAATGATGAATTAAAATAAGTACAAAATTGTTTTTTATTTTACTTTTAAACCACGTTTTATTACTTCACCACTGAAAAATGGTAAAAGCTCTATGAAAATAATATTTTTAGGTTGTTAAAGGAAGCTATCAGAAACATTTATCTTGTGTTCTGGCCCTTCAGTTTAGCCTGCGCCTGGTTAAGTTTTTGATTTATCTTATGTCCGTATTTCTCAAAACCTCAGTTCTGTTTAAGTGACATTTCATCAATCTCTAAGCAACATACACATTTAGTGCCCATTCAAGTCCATTATTTTAAACTTCTGCTTTCTTAGGCATTGTTTTCACAACAAAAATCTAGGGTTTAATTTGGGAAGAAGATTTTGATTTTTAATTAAGTCCAAGCCTAAGAAGCCTGCTGATACAACTGAAGACAAACATTCTTAGTTGGACAGCTCACCAAATCCTTTGTAATTAAAAAGCTATAATTTCACACTTACAATGGCAGTATTCCTGTTCTGGATAAAAAGTATATCAAAAGTTAATTTAAACAGACTGGCTCACTTAAAGATTAAAGTTTTATGTAATTCATGTATTGACTTCAGAAGCAAAAAGAATTGGGGCTGGAGAGCCAGAATCCTAGGTTGGTGGTAGGGGCACAGGGATCTTCCAGGGAGAGCAGCTGTGGCAGGGTCCTGAAAGAGCCCTGAGTTCTGAGAGCAGGGGGAGAGGGCCTGGGAATGCACTGTGTTGGGAGTGACTGGACCCCTGAAGTCTGAGTAGTGCTTGTGCTGCTGCTCCCAAGCACTTGGTGTGTGGGGTGGGGGAGCCGAAGCAATCAGGGTTCAGGGACCCAATGGCAAGGAAGTTAGTCAGCTTCAATATACATATTGGATTTATTTCACATTACAACCTGCCTGACATCTGATTCACCAGATACCTGACAGACCTGGCCTGTTACACTTTTCTTCTCCCTTCCCCATTCCTCTCCTCCCCTTCTCCTTTTCTCCCCTGTGTCTTCCTAATTTCTAGCTATTTACTTTTTCACAGTCAACCTCTTTTCAACCTTGAGTTACTACTGTAGAGTTTCCCATACTCACCTTTGTTCCCTCCCCACTTCCTTCCCTGTTCTACCTTTTGTTTTTCTAATTTCCACCTATTTACATTCTCACTGACACCCTGTCACACTTTTAGCTTCTTTAGAGTCTCAGAATAGCAGTGATTTTCTATGCCTGAAGAAGGGTGATTGTTCCCAAAAGCTTGCAAAGAACTTTTTTTCAACTACTCAGTTGATCTAATAAAATATATCACATCTTTTATCACATACAAAGGGCATGCACATCTATATGGCTGGCTCTTTGAAACATTTCAAAGATGTTTGAAAGATTTCACATGTTACATCTGTTTCCATTTTCTTTTTATTCACATTTAAGCTTCAGGCCACCCCATATAGCTGTAAGTTAATAAGTTGGAATTTCTATTCCCTTCTGCCATAAGAACCTTTTTTTAGCTAAGTTTGTGTGAACTGCTTTGGTGATGAAATACTGAAGAATATAGAATTACACAGGTACTTTGGTTATGATTTAAACTCCAGAGCTTTTATTACTAGTAATGATGCATGAAAAGGAAAGAAGTCATCTTGGTCCTAGTGTACTTACAAGCTAGTAATAAAGACATCCTTTTTTAAAAATAGAACAATTGATACAAAAATAGCTGAGACAATAAGCAGTGCTTTCCTCATGTCATCTGTGGAGTCTATTTTCAAATAGAATTTTGTCATTAAGATTCCTTATTGTGTTTAATCTATTCACATTCTTCCTTAGAAAGAAGAAAGGGCCAAATCTAGGAAAGTAGGGTATGAGGCAGATGGAAGAATTTTCATGTCTCTAGTAGGACTACAGTATTATTTGATATACTTATAGACAAGGAGTGAGGGAAAGATGAATCATCAGTTTAAATTGTTTTAAATACATCATTTATGTATTTGCAATTGTAAGATAAAATTGTGCTTTTGAGAAAACATGCAAAATATGATGACCAAATGTAAGTCCCAAACAACTTCCTATATCCTTTTCGTTTTTAGGTTGGTCGGGATTCTGCAATACATGTCTGGGATACAGAGACAATCAAACCACTGTCAGTATTAAAGGGCTATCACCAATATGGTGTTTGTGCTGTTGATTTTTCAGGTAATATCTATATTTTTAATTATTTTATTCTGTTTTGAAAATACAGTAAAAGCTTTTTTATCCGGTATGTGTGGGGCAAGAGGGGTGCCAGTTATCTTAAAATTCCAGTTAACTGAGAGTTATACCTATCAAGGGAGACAGGAATGCAATGTGGCCACCCTTGCCGGGAGGAGCCCAGTGCTGCCCTGCCCCAGCCCACAGCAGCAAGCTCTCCTGCCCCACACAGATCCCTTTCCTGTCCTCCTGCCCAGTAGCTCCTCTAGAAGGGCTCCTGGCAGCTTCTTTATGAGCAGCATCACTAACTAATGTAAACAACATTACTTGATACGCATGCTGGATAGAGTCAGCAAAGTTTCTGGTTGCTGAAGTGAGGATTTGTATTGGGAGATATTGGAAATTCTGGCTAGAGTATTCCAGTTTGTAAAATTCTGGTTAACATAGCTTTTACTGTATAATGATTCTCAATTTAAATGTGAGTGGGTGTAATAACCTGTAAGTTGGAACAAGTGTTATAAGTGGATGATTTGGAAGGTGACACCAAGAAGCTCCATGTGCTGGGGGAATTTCACAGTAGCTTGGAGCATCCAATGCACCTCACTGCAAGGCAAGCAGCACCACTGAGCACACAGCACTTCAAGTTCTTGCAGTCCAAATGGAGTCCCTTTATTATTGCACAGAGTGCTGGTGCATGAAACATAGTGGCAGTGGGCAAGAACACTAGCAAAGAGTGTGTGATTTAAAGTATCACCTACACAGCAAAGAGAGAAGGTATCATGGAGAGACTCAGACCATTTGCACATTTGGATTTCCAGTCAAAGAACCTGGCAGCAGCATGAAAGCAGTGGAAGGAAGAACTGACTTTGTACACACAGCTGATAATGGTAGACTGGTATGAGAAAATGAAGGTAAAACTTTTCCATTACCTCATTGGAATAAATGGCAGAGAACTGAGAGCTTTTTGGTGAATACTGTGACCCCAGAAAAAATGAGATTGTGGAAATGTACTGCTGTTTTTACCTGGAATCAGGATCTAGAAAAAGTGTTACAGAGCTGAAAACGTTGACATCCATATGTAATTTTGGAAAGATCACAGACTCCCTTATTAGAGATGGAATTATTTGTGGGACATCTGATTCTAAGCTGAGAGATTGTTGCAAGAGGCTGATCTGACTCTGGACAAATACCTCTGAATTTCACAGGGAGCTGTATTATCTAAGGAAAGAACCAAGATAATTGCAAATGCAAAACATGTACATACCTTCAGTTTAAAAACAACGTAGGGGACTGAACAAAGATAGGCAAACTGAGAATGCAGTCCCCCGGTGTGGGTACTGCAGACAGTGACACGAAAGACTGCAAGAAAAATGCTGTTTACCAGTAAAGGTGCCTGGGCAAGGGAAACAGAACTATTTTGTGGCTGCTCCGCCCGGCTCTGTGGGGCCCCACCAAAGCGTGGGGCTCAGGGTGGTTGCCCCAATTCACCATATGCTAGGGACGGCTCTGCCTAGAGGCTAAGCTCAATTTATAACAGATACAAGTACAGGTTTAAGTACAGCCTGTATGACTGACAAAATGCAGAGTACCTATAGCCCTGGTAGAGCCATTCAGAGGAGCAAACCCACCTAAGAAGAAGGGACTTTATTAAACCAGTGGAAATAAGCACCAACTGGATAAGCTACCTGGTAGTGGTAAGAAAACCACCTGGTAAACTGAGGATTTGTATAGATGCAAATCCTCTTAACAGGACATTGAAAAGGATCCATTATCCATTGCCCACTCTCAAGGACGCATTGCCTGAACTCTGTTGAAGGCAAAACTGTTCACAGTTTGTAAAATGAGAAATGGGTTCTGGTATATCTAGCTAGATGAGCCTTCAAGCCATCTGACAATCTTTGCAGTACCCTTTGGCAGATACTACCGAGTAAAAATGCCCATGGAAATCAATCCTGCCTCAGCTATCCCAGCACAAACTGGGCACTAAGGGGACTTTCAGGAATCAGAATTGTAGCAGATGAAATCCTTATTGTAGAAGGCAGAGATAGCGAACATGATGCTAAGCTGCGACAGCTCCTAAACAGGTGTAGGGAGCAGACTATTAAGTTGAACCCAGACAAGCCAAAGCTGAGATGAACTGATGTCCCCTTTTGACCTCAGCAGGACGATAGATAGCTGAGAAATTGAGAACCATTAAGGACATGACCTGAGAAATTGAAAGCCATTAAGGAAATGTCCAGACCAAAAGATGTGAAGGGAGTTCAGTGATTTATAGGCATGGCTAACTATCTTTCCAGTTCTGTACATACTTCTCAGAGGCTTGTGAACTTCTAAGGCAGCTAACACACAAGAAAACAGCATGGGACTGGGCAGAAGCCCAGGAGCAGGCTTTTGAAAAAATAAAGATACTTGTAAGTGAGGTACTGATCTTGAAGTATTACAACCCAGCAGAGCAACTACAACTACAATATGATGCCTCAGAAGGCAGCCTGGGAACAATATTAATGCAGAACCAGCAACCTGTAGCATTTGCTAGTTGAGCCTTGACTGATACAGAAAAAAAGTTTATGTAAATAGAAAAGGAACTCATAGCTGTGCTCTTTGAAATGAAACAATTTCACCAATTCACCTTAAGATAGAAGGTGAATGTACATTCTGATTACAAGCCACTGGGACACATTATGAAGAAGACAAATCTCTAGAGTACACCAAAGCAACTATAACACATGCTATTGTGATTCCAGTGCTACGATGCGAATGTCAGGTACTGTCCTAGGAAGTCCCTGCTAGTGGCAGATACTCTGAGCAAGGCCTGTGTTCCAGAGTACACCGCATGTGGCTCTGTGGAGTAGAAAATCAAATTAGTCAATTTGTTACAATATCTCCCTGTCTCCAAAGGGAGTCTCCAGGCAATATGAGTAACTACCACAGAAGATTTAAAAAAAAAATGTGGGCATCTGATCATTTCTTTTCTCTCTGAGCCACTCTTAGTCACAAGAATCAGGAGTCCTCCTGGCATTGTGAGCAGGGATATTTTTCTGTCAGAAACGTCACATGCATTTAACTTTGGTTCTGCAGTCTGTACTTTGGGTGAGATCCACCCATGGCAGAGTATAAGTTGAGAGACTTGGATCATGTCTGTTCTTTGGAAGAAATATCGTTTTCTCTTTCTTTTCTTATTTTGCCATGGTAAGGAGCCCTTATCACTTGCATCTTTTGCGCATTCTGCGCCTCAGAAGTCAATTTCTGACATGTTGTTGATTCCATACTCTGTGCTGCATTCAGGGATGGTGCTTGGGTTCACCAGGCTGTCCTATCCCATATGTATGAGGGAGCATGATTCTGAGACGATGCATTCTGGTAGGGCTTGAATTTCTGATCCTCGGAGAATTTCTCATCTTCCTTGTCTCATACTTTTCAGAATGTTGTTCTCTTTACCCTGTTTCCAGGAAGAAAGCTCAGGAGCTTTAAACTAGATGCATGTGATGGGAAGATATCACTCA
Organism: Crocodylus porosus; assembly: GCF_001723895.1. NCBI lineage: Eukaryota > Metazoa > Chordata > Crocodylia > Crocodylidae > Crocodylus > Crocodylus porosus. Next base: position 85,999,182 of record NW_017728947.1, on the reverse strand, counting down.
TGAATATGAGAAGTAGTGTCTCTTCTTACTTGGAGCTAGATCTGATTATATATGTCACGATTGTCTCAAGATGTTATCCAAAATTATCAAGATTTGGAAATATCTCATATTTCCTGAGAGTATCCCAGGGGTATTTTTGTAAATGCATTTTGCAATCATTCCAAAACATTCCTTCTTCAGTAGAGGGAGAGAACTAGCGTCTACCCACAAATTCATGGTGCCATATGCACGTTAAAGATTTTGTCAATCTAGGCCATTACTGGTAGAGTAATGACCAGCATATTGTAGAACATGGAGATCACTCAATTAGGATTGGAGGGATATCCTTGAGGCTGATTGCTGGTGTGTAGGATTCAATGTGGAGGTTTACTCCCAGTGTAGACAGACACCGGGACAATGATCTGGCTCAAGCTTATCTGCCCTTTCCAAATTTTTGAAAAAAGGTAAATCAATATTTGTTGTCCAGAAATCTTAAAAGTCCAGGATGGGCAGATAATATAGGTCGCTGAGACCATGTCAAAGTTATGAGTAGAACCTGGAAATTATTAGCTTCAGTCCTGTCCACTGGACTGAATCCATCCATCTAACCATAATCTATCCATTATCTAAAAAAAAAAAAAAAAAAAAAAAAGCAACCCCCCTCCCAAAATCACTTCTGCCTAAATGTAGTACACTGTGCTCTATTTTATGCGTCTCTGTATTCTGTTATCTCTCAGCACTACATGCAATGTTTGATATGCCTTAAATTAATATAATGATCTGGTTTCTTATCGAGGAGTAATGCACTTTATCTATTCTGATACATTTCCTTTTCCAGCTGATGGCAAACGCTTGGCTTCTGTTGGTATAGATGACAATCATACTGTTGTACTCTGGGATTGGAAGAAGGGAGAGAAGCTCTCAGCAGTAAGGTAGGAGTTCAACTTTATTTCAAAATCTGTACTAAAATTAATTTTCAAATAGTAATGTGCAGAATGAGTACAAATAGAAATTAGTATTAGAAGACATAAATGAGTAGTTATCTTTACTTTTTAGTTCACCTAGTCAGTGGTTTTGGCATGTTGAATCTCTTTCAGGAGCAGAGTTGTAGCTAAAGTAGAATCAACAGGAACTCCTCTGAAAGTTAGGGGTTGAGACAGAAATAAGAATTAGATATGTTCTTACGGACAGGTTATAGAGGTTTTCTTAACACTGTTGTGCAATTGAGTATGTGGGACATTTTGTAACAGTTTCTTCAAAACTCACTACATAAACCAGTATTTGCCATGTGCCTAGTCACAGGTAGTATATCGCTCCTGTCAATTCAAAACATAGACTGTACATAATTGTTGTCATTCCTTTTCCACCAACTGGAAGCAGTACATTTACTCAACATTTCTCCTTTATGTAGTCGCTGGACCTAGAGCCTCTTTCTTATTATTGGTGCTGGAATTACTTGGCTTCATCCACCTTCCAAGCTGCTTGCACCTGAAGTGCTTTCCTAGGTATTCTACAGATGTTGGCATCTGCCTTACCTTTTCACAGCCTGCTCATCATAGGTCTTCAGTAATGGCACCTTTTCATATTGCATCCCTTTCCAGTTGTGCGGTCTGGAAGATTACAGTTGTTTTCTCTTAAGGATATAAAATTCTTTTTGCAGATCCTTTCTCCTCCTTCCCCAACCCTTTCCTTTGAGGCTGTGGAAAACAGTGTGTGTCACTGGTTGTGACTGACAAAGGCAACATGATCTTTTCCAGGTAGTTCAAATTCTCTTCAGTTGAAGTTCTTCAGATTTGGTCCCACCTTTCTGGTCTTTAAAATATGTGGCCAAGAATGGAGAAATTAACTATGGTTCTCTTGGCTCATTAGGTTTCTCCTAGTGGATGGTCTATAAGCTTGTCTGTAACACGTCTTAAGGATTTTTAATTCCTTACCTTTTAAGTGGCTATTTGGGAAAAAGAGAACACCAGCTTGCTGTCAGGAGAGAGTTCAGGAGCAAAGATCTTGGCTTTACTACTAGCTTCTAATGTCTTCATTTACTGCTGGGATCTCTTCAGAAAACAGGAGTTTTCCCACTGCAGACATTTGATACAAATCAAAGATGTTTGATTTTTGTTTTTATGAAAATTACAAATTGCCCTTAATCAGGGCTTTTTTGGAGATTTCTCCAAACTTCAGTAGTACTGTAAATATTTGGGTACAACCCATATGACCCATGTGTGGAAGTTAAAAAAAAAAAAAAATACTTGTCACAGCCCATGCTGGTCCAAACTTTAAAATGAGTCTCTTCTGTTTAATTGTGTAAAATGAAATGGAATCAACACAACGTTCTTTTGCTCAGCAGAGAAAAAATGATTCATAGTTTTACTTCCACGGTTTTGATAGGCAGAATAGTTTGCACCATTTTGCACTTCAGCTGATGTTAGCGAGTCTTTAACAAACACAATCTTGGTGAAAGCTAATGGTTTTAATTCCATGACAGAGAGTCTTAATCCTTTGTTAAGCCAATCTTAGCTTTTAGTCGGTGCTTATTGTGCACACCAATGAAACATGTTAGACAGCCCTACTTGGATCTAACTCTGTCTTCCAGTTAGGTCCTGTACATTTATTAAATTATGATCTTCCTGAGGTCTTTTGCCTTGGGTACTTTGGATTTTTCTTTTTGACATAGTATGTTTATGCAGACCTCTTGGCCCATTTCTTTAGGCATCACACACTAGTACAGGGCCTATTTGGCATGTACAGTATTTGGTACTCCAGGACCTGTTTTTCCTTTTTGGCCAGAACCATAGCTCTGTTTCAGTGTTGGTTTTAGCACTTCAAAGCCAAAGCTTTTAGGTACTAAACTGTAAGTACTAAGATACCATTCTCAGTTGGGCACTGAGCCTACTGCTGAGCACTTGTTTGGTCTATTGGTTTAGCATTCTATTTGGCGTACTGGTACCTTTTTTATTTCAGGTTTGGCATACAAGAAAGAAAATGACTACTGAGTATTTTCAAACTTGTTCTGTTCAAAACTGATGACCATATTTGGTGTGTATGTGCATTGGAGTCAATCATGAGGAACAGGAGTACCAGATATGTCTACAAATATAATTCCAAGTGTTGAAGAAATATGGGGAGGTCCAACAAGCCCTTCTTCAGGTACCTCAGGGAGGCTCCCATAACTCCAGCACAAGGTCAGCCAGAGTCAGTCAGAATATGTGAATGGAGGACTCAGTTCTGATGTTCCTTATGTCAGTCCAAACTTGTCTTCCAACTAAGGTGGTTTCACCAATGAAGTGAAGAGTTCTGCCAAGCCATGGCTCCTTGACATATTCAGGAACTTGGTATTTGAGGTAGGTGGAACTGAGCTTATCAGATAAGGAAATACTGTCTCCCTACAAGTGCTTTTCAGGAAGTCTTCCAGATTCTGTTCTTTTCCCCTAAGAATACATTTGGGCTCAGTATCAAGAAGAGATGCTACAGTCAATCCTGTTTCTTATAGCAAAGAAACTTTAAAATCAGTACCACTGGAGGAGAGAGAGAAAGGGGTTTATTCCATAGAGTTCTGAGTAACAAAAAAGACAGGGTGACCTTGGATCTTGAGGAACTGAATCTGTATTGAGGCAAAAAGTCAAGATAATTATTCTGAATGCCAATATGCATCTCAGATGAACCTGAATTGGTGTGTGCTCTAGACATGAATTTTGGAAGCACTTGGGAATGCTCTTCAATCATTAGAATCTGAGCTTTGATTTAAAGGAATATCACCCCCAACTCTGTCTTGCTTTTTTGATTTGGTATCTGCTC
>NW_017728947.1:85979247-85995238 GCF_001723895.1 Crocodylus porosus | reverse complement strand
ATTGGCTAAGGATGCTGCTTTGTGCTGTGTTAAAGAACAGCCCCTATTCTTCTTGGGTATGGAGTCATTAGGGCCTAAAATAAATTACCTGCTAGCTAAATTTGCCGCCTGCAGGCAAGTGGAGTGAGTTCTGGACTACACAGCTCAAATTACCTTCTTGTCCCAGAAAATATTTCCAGATGAGTACAGAGGAGAACCAACAACCAACAGGTGACAGTTTAGACAGTGTTATAAATGTTAGGTCTCATGGCTGCATTTTATTCATTGTACCCAGGGAATATTTCCATCTGAGGTAATTTTAGTGGTCTTCGATACTCTAGTAGGAAACATGACAAGACTTTTTACATCGCATCCTGGTAATAGTTAATCTTCATTTTACTGTGATCTCTTGGAGGGTCAGAGGCAATTAAGAGCAGGCTTTAAAATACCTTCTCTCCAAATTGAGATGGGGAAGCCAGTGCAAAGGATTTCACATCCAGATAATTTTTGTCTCTGTAGAATTTATAGTTTCTCAGAAATGTTTTGGAGATGAGGCAATAGTTGGCTTCTAAGGGAATACGCAGCCTCCTACTCCCACAGTTGAAAAATGCTTGTTCAGTCAGGCTCAAGTAGGAGCTCTTCCTTCAAAAAAACTACCTGCGTAGTCTTTTTTACCTGTCTGAGTGTGACTGAAACTTCATCCAGGTGTATTGGGCAGCTATTATGGGCTATTACATGCTAATTGAAAATGAATCAGTGTAGTATCTCAGTTTTTCCTTTGGAGGTTCACGTGGTGCTTGAAGCTTTTAAAAATCTTTATTAAAAACCCTCCTGTGTCAAGGGATATTAATCAAAAGACTGATGAAAGATCCTCTAAATGACTCGCTCTTTGTAAGCTTTTTGTTGGAGATATTTTTCTAATGACTTAAGATAGCTTAAGGCCCTAGAGGCTGACACAACTTATACCAGACTTAACAATGAAATGACGGTACCATGGACTCATTCTAGATTGTTGTCTAAGCTGGTATCTGAATCACATTTTAATAAGACTTTTGTTCTGCCAGATTGTGTTTTGTTTGGTTTTAGGGGGGCGGGGGAGGGCGGGCTTGGTTTTGCTAGGTGGAGAAATCAAATGCACAAACACAAAATGGGGAATATATAGCTAAGTAGGTGCCTAGCTAGAAAATGATCTGGGGGTTGTATTGGATCACAGACTAAATATGAGTCAACATTTTGCTGCTGCTGCTGTTGCTGCAAAAGGCAAATCTCACTCTGGAAAGTATTGACAGGAAAGTTGTATGCAAGACACTTAAGTTAATTATTCTGCCCTGTTCAGCATTGATGAGACTTCAGCTGGAATACCATATTTACTTTTGGGCACTGCACTATAAGGCAGATATAGACACACTAGAGAGAATCTAAAGGAAAACAATAATAATGATAAGTACAACGATAATATGGAGAAAGATTGAAATAATTGAATTTGTTTTTTCTAGAAAAAATGGAAATGAGTGAGGGAGATGCACAAAAGTCTTCCAACATGTTAAAAGGCTGTTATAAAAAGGATAATGATCAGTTGTTCTACATGGCCATGGGGGGAAACACAAAAAAAAGAAGCTTAATTTTCAATAAAGATGAGATAGGTTGCATACAAGGAAAACCTTTCTGTTAGGGTGGTGAAACCCTGAAACAAACTGCCTAGATAAATTGTGAGATCTTAGAAATTTTTAAGAACAGGTTAGACAAATATCTGCTGGGGTCCATTTAGATATACTTTGTCGAATCAAGTAAAAACATTAGGAATAAATGATCTCTTTAACTCCCTTCCAGGCATACTTTTCTATAATTCTGTAGCTATCCCAGTAAGATTTCTCTCTCCTTTTGTGCCAGGTACAGACATTATGCTTTTACTGGTATGAGTGATCAGAAACTTGTCTATACAGTACCCGTAACAGAATAGAAGTTCAGCACACATAGACTGTCTTAGAAATGGTGGAACCCAGTCTTAAGATTTACTCCTCCCCACCAAAGGACAAATGTGTGTTCTGTTCGCTACTGATCTAAACTACTCTGCTTACAGAAAACCATTTAACTTAGATCAATTCTGTCTTGGGCTTTTTGAATGTCTACAGCTGGTGTCAATGTCTACATTCGTAGGTTTCTATTTTGGCAAAGAGTAAAACCTACAGGAAGTTCTCATCCCTTTATTTCTTTTGATTTAATTTCACAGTGCAATGTTATTATTAAAATGACCACATGAATACATTTTGTATTGCTAATATCAGGATTGGCTGAATCTGAAGTCACTGTCTAGGCTCATTCTTATTAAGGCAAAACTTTTATCATGACCTGCTTCTGTGATATCTTCATTAATGTATCTGCAAAGTAGCTATATTTTCTACTCCATATACACACAGGCCATGGACAGATATTACATTTGTAACACTATATATATTCCTTTGTGATTCTACAAAAGATGAGCTCACATACATTCACACTATTTGTAGCACTAGAAAAATGGCAGCTCTTCTATAAACATATTCCTTTTTCAAAGAGGGACTTCTCTGTAAAACGATGTGTTGTACCACGCGTAATTGCTGTCTAATTTCCCAGACACCTACCATCCCACAGTGTTTGCTTCACCTGCACCACCACCCCACCCACCATTCACCCCAGCATCTTTAATTTTGTTACTGCTAATTGTTTTTAAGTATAACGTTTTTACTTTTGGGACATCCTTTTTTGATAATTTTATTTGGGAAAGGGAAAATAACCTGTTTTTAGCATTTCTGAAGATATAATATTATGGAGTTTTAATTTGTCTTCTATCATGTACTGTTTAGAGCCTTTTAGAAGTGTTTATCTTGTGCCTTCTTTTTCCTGAATTTCATTTTTTTAAGTGTATTTGTATTGGCTCTTCATTCTGGAAGATTGTCTTTCCAGTTAGTCTGAGAAGGAAACAGAACATATAATGGCAGTTTCTATACTGTACTGAGTTTGTTGAAGGATAGTTTTTGAGGAGCTCACTTTGTACCTTGTTCTGCTTTTGCTACACGCAGTAACCTAAAATCCTGAGGAAACTAAAATCTAAGCCAGTTTTTTCCATTTTTGCACTAGAAAATGAGATGCAGGAATGAGAGCCCTACAAAATGAGGGCATAGACAAACATAACATTTATAACACTTTGGACAACTTTAAAGCACTGTAAAAATTGAGCAGACCGATGATGCACAGTACTGGTTATAAACTAGCCAGAAACATACAAAAGTGACCTTGGATGAAACAGAGATAACTTTGCAGTGCTTCAGGGTATTAGACAAACATTTATGTGGAGTAGCTTCAAAAAGGTAGGGGGAGCTGTGGCTTGGAAGAGTGCAGCAGTTGTTGTGTTGTAATTGTTGTGTGTGCATGGTCCTGTAACATTACAAGTAAAATAAACTGCATCAGTTTTGACCCTGGATGAAGCAGAGTTAAAATTGGAGCAGTTTTGCTACACTTATGCTTCAAAAACGGGGCAGAATTTGAAGCACTTCATGTTTGTCCAAACCCTGATATGTTCAGAGAAGCAATATAAATTGTAAGTAATTTTCTCTTGCATAGATTTATTTTCAAAACTATAGATTTTGACTTGTGCATTATATGTATATGCTTCTAAGCATAGAAAGTCATGTACCATGTGGCAGCAAATGATATTTTTTAGAACAGTTGAAGACTTTAGTTTTAAAACAGATATACATATCGTCATACTTATTTTTTTTTGTCAATCAGAATAACAGAAAAATTCAGTAAAAGGTGGATGGGAATTTCCAATCATTTTCAGAATAATAAAATACTCCAGATAAGGTCAGGTATTAATGAATCATTATGGCTCATGCTTAGCTATCCCATCCCTAAACCCCAAAGAAGAAATAGAGTTTTCTGTGTATGTGTACATTTTTAAACTAAGAAAGAGCCATCTAGTGGATTGTTCAAGTGATGACTCCAGAATTCTAATTTACTAACAGTCAAATTAAGTATGAGGCAGATGAAAATGGAATATAGAATTTTAGTTGTATGACTTTCTTCCCTATTTCTCCTAATAAAAAGTGCTAACTGTTATAGGACTATTTTGTGAGAGCCATTAGCAAATTAGAAATTTCAAAAATATTTTTGGTAATATTGGAATGATATTGTAGCTGTGATGGTCCAGAAAAATATGTGGGAGGCAGGACCTGAAGCCTTGCATTCAAAAGCTTGTCCAAATCTATCTCAGTCAAGCAGGTGGTCCAATAAAATGTATCACCAACAGAAATGCTTGACCCTCAGATATTTTTGTAATCCTGAATGTATTCAAGTTTCCTTGTATTAAAACAGCCAAATGTTTTCCTTTTTATTTCAGAGGAAGCAAAGATAAGATTTTTGTTGTTAAGATGAATCCTTATATGCCTGACAAACTGATTACAGCTGGAATTAAACACATGAAATTCTGGCGAAGAGCAGGTAAGCAAAGACATTTTTTCTAAAGTTTTTAACTAAGGCATTTTCTGTTATATTAAATATACTATTATGCCTATCATATTGCTTTTGACATATATACGTGTATATGTTAATAAGTTAATTTCTTCTAACTCCTATTAATAATAAAAATTAATTTGCATTATGGTAGTGGCAGAGTCCCCAGTCAAGGTCATCTGTCCATTGTGCTAGATGTACTGTTCTACACAGAAAAGTATGTTACCTGTGTTGGAATGTTTTGTCCATTTTTTACACGTAATAATTAGATAGTTAATGCATGTCAAAGTATATAATAAACAGTTCTAGAACAGTAAAAACAAATACCACTTAATATGTGCAAATAAATGTCAAGTGATGCCAAAGGGGAGAATGTGCTTACTTCATCTGTCTGAAAATTTTTAATTTTGAGCAATGGAAAAACATCTTTGGTATGGTACTCTGAGTTTCATTGCATCAGGTCTTAAAAGGCACAAGGAGCTGAATGGTAAGATTACCTATTTTGCTGAAGAAAATACTTTTTTTTTTTTTTTAAAGAATCTCTAAATACTCAGACATCAAAAATAGTTTTAAAGATACATTGTCTCTAATGCAGATAAATTTCTTCCCTGGAAGGAGCCCTTTTGAAGATGAATTCTTAAGAGCCAGCGAACATTTAAATGCGAGGAAAAGGTGACTCTGGTCATCTCAGTTATGGACTGCCCAAGAAATCAGTCAAGTTGAACCCAAACTCCAACAGGCTATTTCTGTGCCAATTATTAATTTGTAGCAGGTTTTTTGAATGGTGACTATAGCAAGAACTGGCAGAAGGCAGCATAAATAGACTAACAGCATAATAGACCTTATAGACTAACTAAATTAGAGCTGCGTAGCATAAGCTATTCTAAGCACTGCTTGGGCTTTTCTGCCCTGGAGAGGTCACTCCAGCTTTGCTTCATCTTTCAAGCAAGGCTTACATTCAGTGGACTGATGTCTCACTCAGTGTAATTGTCTTGTGAGACAGACAGATGCCTACTATTATTTCATCAGAAGCTGTGAAGGGACTGCCTTTACAGTAAAAACTAATACACTTTGGGCTAAACCCTGTTTCACTTTATATGTGTAAAGGGCATGTGTGCAGCCACACAGCTGCAGTTTTTGGCACTTCCGCAGTTTGGGATTTTCATAGATTTCATAGACATTTGAGCTGGAAGGGACCCCAGAGGATCATCGAGTCCAGTCCCCAGGAGCAGGAAATGAGCAGGGATCATAGGATCCCAGCAAGATAAGCATCCAAATGTGTCTTGAAGGCGTTCAAAGTGGGTGCTTGAACTGTCTCCAGCGGCAAAATATTCCAAACCTTGGGAGCTCGGACAGTGAAGAAGTTCTTTCTTATGTCCAGCCTGAATTGGTCACAATGGAGTTTGTGACCATTCGATCTTGTCATCCCTTGGGGTGCTCTGGTGAACAGGCATTCCCCAAGATCCTAATGAGCACCCCTGATGAACTTATATGTGGCCACCAGATCACCCCTGAGTCTGGGCTTTTCCAGGCTGAAGAGTCCCATGGCTCTCAGCCTGTCATAAGGTCTGTTTTCCTGACCTCTGATCATGCGCGTGGCTCTCCTCTGCACCCTCTCAAGCTTCTCCACATCCCTTTTGAATTGTGGAGCCCAAAACTGGATGCAGCACTCCAGCTGCGGCCTCACCAAGGCCGAGTACAGTGGGAGAATGACGTCCCGGGATCTGCTTAAGAAGCATCTATGGATGCAAGCCAGCATTTTGCTCACTTTACTAGCTGCAGCATCACACTGAAGGCTCATGTTCATCTTGTGGTCAACCGTGACCCCCAAGTCCCTTTCATCTGTAGTGCTACCAGCGTAGCACTACCAAGCCTATAAGCATGGTGCAGGTTTTTCCTCCCAAGGTGGAGAACCTTGCATTTCTCAGTGTTGAACACCATCAGGTTCTCGTCTGCCCATTTCATGAGTCTGTCCAGATCCTCCTGGATCACCCTCCTGTCCTCAGGTCTGGATGGTTTACCCCAGAGTTTGGTGTTGTCGGTGAACTTGGCCAGTCTGCTTCTGACACCAATGTTCACATCACTGATGAAGATGTTAGATAGTATAGGCCCTAGGACAGAGCCCTGAGGGACCCCACTGGTCACAGCGGACCAAGACGATTGGCTCCCACCAACCACCACCCTCTGGTTCCTATTGCAGAGCAAGTTCCCCAGCCAATGGATCATGGTGACGTCAAGGCCGCAGTTAGACAGTTTAGCCAAGGGGTGATAATGGGATACCAGATTGAAAGCTTTTTTAAAGTCGAGGTATACAACATCGATCTCTACCGCCTCATCCAGGTGATAAGTCACCTAGTCATAAAAGGAAATGAGACTGGTCAAGCAAGACCTACCCGCAACAAACCCATGCTGGGTATCCCTCAGGATATTGCCATCGGCTAGTCTGTTAAGAATGGCCTCCTTGATAATCTTTTCCAAGACCTTCCCCAGGATAGAGGTCAGGCTATAGTTTGCTGGATCTACTTTCCTCCCTTTCTTGAAGCTAGGCACAACATTGGCCCTCTTCCAATCATCGGGCACTTCACCAGAGTGCCAAGAGCTCTCAAACATCTGTGCCAGGGGCTGAGCTATGATGTCGCCAGCTCCTTGAGTACCCTTGGGCATAACCCATCAGGGCCAGCTGACTTGAAGGTATCCAGCCTGTCAAGGTGTTCCTTCACGAGGTCAGCTTCGATGGAGGGCAAGCAATCTCCCTCACCTGGGCCTCCCTGACCCTTAGTGGGCAGGGCCGTCCCATGGAACTGGTGAAAAACTGATGCAAAGTACCCATTTAACAAGTTTGCTTTTTCCTGGGTGTCAGTTGTCAGTTGCCCCATCTGGTTTAGCAACCAATGCTGCCCTTGCTTTTCCTCTGGCTCCCCACATATCTAAAAAAGGACTTTTTATTTTCCTTGATATTTGTAGCTAGCTGGAGTTTCATCACAGCCTTGGCTTTCCTATTTTGTTTTGTCGTCTGACAAAATAGCGTCACCATGCAGGCATAATTGCTGGGCTGTAGGAAACAATACAGGAACAGTGCTACAGGTTTGCTGTTGCAGGGTGGGGGGATGTTGCTTCCTTTTCTCTGCTACTATTTAAACACCATTTTTCAGTGGCAGATAAAAAAAAAAAAAAAAAAAAAGATAACATCTTACCCCCACAGCAATGAACCTTTTGCTGCTGCTGCTGCTGCTGCTGCTGCTGCTGCTGCAATGGGTGGTGCAACTGATGCTCTGCCCTCCCTGCTGTAGGAGTCAGAGCCAGTAGCACTGCAGGAAAGGTACAGAGTGTGTGGAGGGGGAGGAGGTGCAGCAGCCCCCTCCTGAAGCAGCACCCCACAGTCCAATACGCTGTCACCCTGCTCTTCTCCCCCTTCCCCCGCTGAGGCAGTGCCTGTGACTTATGTCCTATTTGCCCACCCATTGTTACATTGCTAGGTCCTCCCGTCTTTTAACCCCAAAGCTTAGTGTTTAAGACATTCATTCACACAGAAGGAGACAGAAGTTCTAGGCTCTCTTCTCCAAAAGTGGTTTAAACCTGTGTCTTCCCAGCAAAGTGCTTTTCCCACCAGGCCAAGGCCTAGGCATTACCAAACTGTTACGTAGACTTCCACTTGAAGCTGAACCCCTAAACCTTGAATTTGATCTTCTTTAGATATAATGCATCAACAGCACTGGGAATTTTCCTAGAACTCAGGGCCTTCTCTCTTTCAGGATAGCATGAATTTCACTGAATTCTCACCCTATGGCTTATTTTCTTCCCTTCTCCCAACATATTTCCCTCCCTTGGCTGCTTAGTGGACCTGCATAATGCCTCGTCTATGGCTTGATAGGAAGTAGGAAAGACAGGTTCAGACCCTTTCTGACAGAGGGGAGCCTAGAACCTGGGTTTTCCACTCTGGGCAAGACTGTTGGGTTAAAAGGAAAAACATCCCCTACATGGTAGTCTGAGTTTCAGAAGGGCCTTCCTTCTCCTTTTCCTTGTTTTTCTGTGGCTAAGATTTCAGGACTTACCTGGCCTTATGTATGTAGTTAGGTGATTCTGTCTCACCCTGCAGCATGCTCAGTGGGGCTGTGCTCTAGTTTGTGGGCACAAAATTGATTTGCAAATTGTGTGAAGGAATGCTGTTACACAGTTGTGTATGTGCCATTTAGGTACATAAAGCCGTTAGTTTAAAATGAGGTACCTGGTTAGTAACGGAGCCTTTTGGAGAGGATTACACGCAGCCCCCAGGGTATGCATTCAGAGTATGGTAAGAAGAGCCCAAAGAAAAGTTTTCATCCATTTGATTGGGTGAAAAAATAGAGAATGTGCTTTTTCTACATTCAACTGGAAATGCTTTTGGGACTGGTATATACCACTTTGTGCTGAATGATACTGCAGTCTCTGTTCAAGACAGTGATGCCAAAGATCATGAGATCAATATATGCTGCTGGTAGCAACACTAGAATCAAAAAGACTATGTAATCAATAAGCATGAGAATATTAACACTCATATGATGCCAAGGCATATATATTTTTCAAAGATGAACTAAAGAATGCATATAGAGGTAATACCATCTAATCATTATGAAGGAGGGTTACCAATATAAGTATAAGCCCTGAGCTATAAGTCAGTCCTACCGTATTCCAAGTAAAGAGTCACTGCTGATACTTAAGGCCACATGTGATACTGAAATATATAATTTAGCGCAGAATTAGCAAGAACACTAAATGCTAGCAAACTGGTTCAGAGGCTTTTTCACTGAGGTGCTGTGCAGTACTCTGAAGATGTCAAAGTTCTGGGTCCTACCATTTAAGGTGGCGCTATTTTCTCAAAGACAGAGCAGCACTGACAATTTTGTGAATATAGACATTGGTTTTCCAGCCTGCAACCCTTCAGATTTGTGGAAGTTGCCACTGTGACATCCTGGGGAAAATGCTATTTTACATGCATTTTAGTGGTTTTTAAAATATACTAACCAGTTGTCCATCAGGAATGACAGTGGGGGGCAGGGATGGAGTACCATCACCCACCACATTGTTCCGCCACCTCCCGGGAGCAGGTTGGGGCAGGGAAGCTTGCTCCACCATCCCCTCTCCCCTCGTCCAGCAGCTTGTGCTACCTCCAGGGAGCAGGGCCAGAGGGGGCCTTGTCTCCTCCTGCTCCATCTCCTCTGTCCCCGCCATCATGGCAGTGCTCCACCATGCTGCTGCCACTGCCTCCTATACGGAACACTTTTGGAGCACTCTGATTGGTTGGTTCAGTCAGCATTGTGATTGGCTGCCGAGACAAACAATCACAGTGCGAATAAAGTGTTACAGACAGACAGACAGACAGACAAAGGTTTTTATTATATTAAAATTGGTAATAAAATTTCACAGTTTTTTAGTTTTAAGTGTGGGATTTAAACCTAAAATTCAAAAATAATTTTTCTTCAAAAATATTCCATAAAAAAGAATATAATGTTAGTGTTTGAAGTTATTTATGGGAATGATGCAATTTTAGACCCACTCCATTAAGTCCTTTACTGTGCCATAGAAGTTAAGCATATATTAAAATCTACATGCCCACCCACATAAGCGAATGGGTTTTTTTTCTATTTCTCACGTTCATATGCCTGGGTGTATATACATTAAAATATTGATTCAACTAGTATGTAAAGTTATTTTGTCTTGAAAAGTGCCAGAAATTGCAAAAATTTTGCCTTATAAAAAACTCTTAACTTTTTTTCCTAAAGGTGAAGGTAGATGGAAAGAGATTTATTATTTTGAATAGGTTGTCCCATATTGTCTTATGAAAATGGTAGCTGAGTAAGCATTTGATTCTGTATTTTTATTCTAAACCAGGGGGAGGACTGATTGGGAAAAAGGGCTGCATAGGTGCAATGGGAAGAACGGATACAATGATGTGCGCAGTATACGGCTGGACTGAAGAGATGGCATTCTCTGGAACTTCCACTGGGGATGTGTGTATCTGGAGAGATTTGTTTCTCATAAAAACTGTCAAAGCACATGATGGTCCAGTGTTCAGCATGCATGCATTAGAAAAAGTAAGTGAACCACTGGGATATTAATTGAGATGTCATTTGGATTTAAGAAGATTCCCTTCATGGCTAAACCTAACAAGAATGCAGTTGTCTACTATGATGGAACTGGAGTTCTGAATTGTAGCCTACTTTCAGGTCAGAAAGATATGGGCATGCTGAGTTTTTTAGAAACTCATCCACCTCCTTGTAGAAAGACCAAATATATCAAATTATTAAGTTGTGGTGACCTTTTGGCTGATTTTGTTGTGGCATGCCCTCCTATGTTAAGTTATTCCTAGTCATTACACCTTGAGAGTGAATAAAACAGGTAAAAGTGGGGGGCTTTCTGTGGCCCAAGGGGATATCAGGGTTCCTCTTTTGATTAGTGGAGTGGGAATTCTGTTATGTTGCATTGAATAAAACATATATCAGCTACGTTGTTGTTACATAGGCTAAGGACATAAATTACACATAAACTGGTATAAGTGATTGGAAACCTGTTCAAATCTGTAACACAACAGAACTTCAGTGTACATAAACCTCTTTCAAAGCGTCTGAAACCAGTGTAAGATAAACCTCGATGGATGTAGTATCAGACTTAATTGATTTAGGTTAAATTGATTTATTGAACTTCTGTCCCAGATCCCCTCCAGATTTGTCAACTCTCAGTCCCCCAACATCCCAGGATGCTTTGCACCTCCTCTGCAAACCACCCCTTGCAGGGTGGGCGGGCTAGCCTGGGCCCAAGCTGCCTGCTCCTGGCAAGCTGGGAAGCATGTAGCTGCATTTCTTGAATCAAAAGTGAATGTCTTCGCTTGCTTATTGGTTCAATGTATGCAGCTTAGACTAATCTGCAAAGATTGAATCAATTCAGTCTCAGCTTTTTGACTGTCTGTACTTAACCCTACAGACTGGAGTAGAATGAAATTTGCCTAGAAGATGTAGATCTGAAGCTTGATTTATATACAATGAGCACATCTCAAATCTTTCTACTGTTTCTCACAGTTTTCCCCCTTTCTATGTAGCAAATTTCTTTCAAACTTGGGAACTTCATAGAAACTTTGAAAATGGAAAATCATTTTAACTCCATCCTTTGTATATTTTCCTTATTTGTATTGGCTACTGAATTTTATGGAATATTAATTGAAAATTACTGTGGTGTCAACATACAGTACGGCCTTACCTCCACTAGAAAATTATATCCCTTTAACTCTACTTGTAAAGTTAAACCAAAACAAGCCATCTGGCTTGGATATGCTTATATTTGTATATGTTGCTTTTGTTACTGGCACAGCTATTCCCTTAGGGCAGAAAGAGTAAGATATACAAGTATAAGGCACCTTTTTGCTGTTATAGCTGTGTTCACCCCAGGGGATGTAGTAGCACAAATCTTCTTAGTAAAACAAATAAATAAAAATCACGCTTCCATCCAGAATACTTACCATATATTGGTACAAGTCTTATTTGTAAACAAAAACGTTGTGATCTGGAATAGACAGACACAAGTTAAAAGTAAAGCGTGCCTTTCTGAACTGAAAGGGCTGTACTCTTATTTTTTGTTGTGCCTTATCAGTTTGGTTATAGGAAGTAGAAATTTTTAAGATAAAACTGATTTTTTAAAATTTGTAACACAAGTTTCTTGCTGAATTATGATGTTATTTATGGGAAACATGCTTTCCCTTATAAAGTGCAGGCAAGAGACCAATAATAAGTTATTCCTGTTAAAGACAAATGTCACAAACTACAAACTTCAGATACAGCTAGCTCTACCTCTTCAAATTCACAAACGTGTGTTACTCTAGTCATGTTGTTGAAGAAGATTATGAAGCCCATATCCAGGGCTATTTATTTATTTTGTAATTTAGTGCAATGTTTCTCATCCTTTTTAGAGTACAGCCTTCTTACTCTTACAATAAATGTAAAAAATGTATCTGCGCTAAAAGTAATATGCCTATGTGATTTATACTTTTGTGTGTTTTGAGAGACTAAGGGGGAACACCTAACTTTCAAAGATAAGTATGTATGAAGAACTGGAGAATGATAAAATTTTCAACAACTCATGGCACCATATTATCCTATGATCCATCTTTTAAATAACAGTTTAGTGTACATAAATATAGCTAATATTGAATGGGGATAAGAATGCTGATCTGCTTTGTAAAATGCACTTTGCATCTAGTGAAAGATTATGCAAGAATAAGTTGCTATTTATATAGCACCATGAATGTAGATAGATTAGCCTGTGATGTTAAATATTTACCGAGTATAAGACGCATTGATTTGACCTCTATATTTGAGGATTGTACCAAGAGATTTAATAGTGAGAAAACAACATAGTTTAAATGACTTTTAGTTAATCCTTTTGCAGTGAGGCCATAATCTGATCGGTAGTAAACATGACGGGTTAAATTATGTAAATTTCTGAGTACCTGATCCAGAAAAGTACGTAAACGCATGCTTAAATTTAGGTAAATATTCTCTTTGTAGCAATGGAACTTTTCTAATGCTTAAATTAGGCACAATCTTATGATTTTTTTTGGATTAAGGCCACGGTACGCAGGATGGCATATGACTGAACCCTGATACAGAAGCCCTCAATTCTGTGTTAGAATCATAGAATCATAGAAAATTAGGATTAGAAGGGACCTCTGGAGGTCATCTAGTCCAACCCCCTGCTCAAAGCAGGATCATCCCAAACTACAGCATCCCAGTCAAAGCTTTGTTTTGAAAACCTCCAAGGATGGAGCAAGGATGGGTACTGTTCCACTGCTTTACTACACTCCTAGTGAGAAACTGTTTCCTAATATCTAACCTAAACTTCCCTTGCTGCAACTTGAGACCATTGCTCCTTGTTCTGTCATTAATTTTGGGATACAAAGATTCTAAAAATAAAAACATTACTTCTACCAACACTAACTGTACTTCTGACTCACTAGATACCTAGTATTCATTGATCATAATACAGTATGGGCACACATAAATATTTGAAGGGTGCAAATCTCAAGGGGAAAAATGTTACTACATGAGGCACTAATTGTCACTTGGAGTAAGTGGGAAGATTTAGGCTGAATATCAGGAAAAATATCCTGACAATGAATATATTAGGCAGTTAAGTCATTTTCCTAGAGTGGCAAATGCAGGCTTTATTGCTTACGACTTTTAAATTGAGAATGGGAAATGTATTGGAGAATACTACACTGCATTGGCAGGGAGAAGGACTGGGTAATTTAATAAGTGTTTTCCATCTCAACTTTTAAAGATTCTGTGAATTTACAACTACAGTATTGCATGTGGCAATATCATTGTAACACTGAGTAAAGACAATCTTTAAAAAATACTAACCTGTCTTTTTTTGGCAGGGATTTGTAACAGGAGGAAAAGATGGGGTAGTGGCTCTTTGGGATGATACCTTTGAACGCTGTCTCAAAACCTATGCCATCAAACGAGCTGCTTTGGCACCTGGCTCTAAAGGTGATTTGAGGAATTAGGTCATTTTATGGTACATCACCCTATACTCTGTGTTTAAGTCTGTGTTTTAAACACTTTTTTTAGTAAGTTGTTTCTATAGAATTGTCTTTCTTCACAATCGGAGGAGATTAGATTTTGTTGCGGTAAATATTACAAAAGGAAAATTAAAATTTGGGGGAAAACTTGTGGGTCTAGTTGCATTTGTTTCTTTTTTTGACTGTAGCCTAGTGATAAAGATGTTCATGTAAGATGTAGGACATCTTGGTTCAGATTCCTGCTCTGAACTGGGCAGAGTGAATCTGATCTTGGATGAACTGAGTATTTGAACCTACTACTGAACGTCCTAACCAGTAAGCTACAGGGTGTTTTGTAGTGTTTTATTAGTCTTTTCTGCTAGAGCTGTTTCACTTTGTATAAAATACTTAAATATTCAGACAGAGTGAATGAGAGAATTTGTCTCTAACCCAGGAGTTAGGACACTCAGGTATATGTGGGACACCGGAGTTTTGGGCCCTGCTCCTGTGATGTTTAATCATTTATACAAATTGAAACACTATCAGTGGGAGAAATTCATAGACTCCAACATACCCTGTAGTATAGTAGCCAGAGCAGTCCCTGAGAGATGGGAGATACGGGTTAAAATCCCCTGAGAGAGAAGATTTTCCACAACCTGATTGAGAACTTTAGTGAATTATGGAATAAAGTATGGGCCTAGTGCAGGGAAGGTAGAGGATGGAGAGGAGGGGAAGAGGATTCTTTTCTGCTGGTTTTGTGAGCAATTAGCCCTAGGTTTTTTTCAGGTGAAAACTACTCAATCAATTTGACCCAAATTTGCAAATAGTTTTATGATAGCAATGTCAGGTTAAAATGTCAGGAGCAGGCAAGATACAGCCCACAGGCTGGATCCGGCCTGCCAGGCCATTCCGTCTGACCAGCGGAGCCACTAAAAATTTAGAAAATGTACATTTATCTGCTCCTGGCTGCCTGTCAAAGATGATAGGAGGTAGGGGCAATAGGACCCAGGGGAAGCCAGCAGCACTCACCAGCAAGGCCAACCTGGCCCCACTCCATCCCCAGCCCCCTCCTACCCTAGTCCCCTCAACCAGAAGTCTCTGCCTGCTGCATCTTTCATTGCTTCCCTGCACATCTGCTGCAGCACCACGTGGTGGCATCACCAGACTGTGGGAGCATGGGGCTGGAGTGGGAAGGTGTTCATAGGATGAGTCCCACATGTACCCACACACCCCCTTGCACTGCCATACATGCAGACCCCCTTTGCTCACCCCTGCCACCCCTCCCACACACACCCCACAAACCCCATAGCCATCCACACCCCACATATCCACACATGCACCTACATGCTCCCTCACCCCAGAGTCACACCCTCACATCCACACCCTCCCCCACATCCCACATATCCACACACTAACAGCCCCCTACCCTCCATAGTATACAAGTGTGAGCTGTTGTGCAATCATCACTATGTACACTATGCAAACGCATCTATATCAGGAAATCAAATTAATGAATGTTGTAGATGTTTGATTTTTAGAATAAAGTTTGGTATTTTTCTGGTTCTGAGATGGGAAAAACCCTTGTTGAAAGGAGTATTTCTGGGGGCAAGTGGAAAGACTTCTGGTGGCAAAGGTTGAGGATCAGGGGGCAGGGCTTCCAGTCACAAGAAAGTGTCTAGGGGGCAGGGCACCTATCAAGGAGTGTGACTCCCAATGTGACCCTCGGCAGCTTGCCAAAACTCAGTAAGCAGCCCTCCACATAAAATAATTGCCCGCCCCTGCCATAAAACGTAGTTATTTGATAAACAGTTATGAGCAAGTCTGATCATACAGCTAATATGTCAGTCTGGTCTGCTGTGTAGAAGAAAGAGACATAAAGAAGGTAGCAGAATATATTTTTTTCTGTCATTCTTTGGTTTGTTTTCATATGGGTTGCATAAGGCTATTGTTCTTTTTTTTCATCCTTCAGATTTTTCCTATTTTTTGCTACTG
>NW_017728947.1:85969888-85979111 GCF_001723895.1 Crocodylus porosus | reverse complement strand
TTCCCTGTTTGGAGATTTATTTCTGTCTTTTCCCTTAAAATTTACATCTTCTGAGCATTAATATATATCATAGTGTAGAGCTCCCTCTGATGCTCTTCACTACGCTATGCCTAGCTCCTTGGCTATGGACAGACTTTACACACAAACCCTAGCCAAGGAGCTAGAGTCTGATCACTTAAACCGGTGTAAGCAATCAGAAACTGGTTTAAGCCTATAACAGAACAAATGTTCAGTGTACATAAACTAGTTTGAAAATGGCTGAAACCAGTTTGAGATAAACGTGGTTGAATGTAGACTTAACTGATTTGGGTCAAACCAGTTTATGCAATGTCTGTCCCAGATCCCTTGTTGGTTTAAATAAAACCAGACTCCCTCAGCATCCCAGCATGGTCTCTGGGCTGGGCAGGGCTCTCTGCTCCACAGCAGAGCTGGCCCCTCCTCTCTGCTCCCTGCCTGCAGCTCTGGCAGAGACTGCAGGCCGCTGCCTGGCTTCCCCCACACCACTCCCTGCTAAACAGGAATTGCCCCCTCTCCTCTGCCTTACACAGACACCTCTTAGCATGAGCTAGCAGACCACATGCTGGCTACAATCTGTGCTGTTGCAGATGGGACAAAGGCCGAATCAACAGGTAGCTGGTAATGTCCCTCTGTTGTTCTTGTAATGAGGTGATAAACACTGAGTTAGTGTTAGGGGTGATAAACTCTGTGTTATCAATTCCCTGCTGGGCTGCTCAGAAGAGAAGAGGAACCCCTCCCTAATCAGAGTGTCCTGACAGGGACTGGCCCTCAGCATTGTGCAAAGGAAGGGAGGGCTGCTGTAGTGCCCCCCGGCTTCTAGCCTGAGTCACTGCAGGCATGTGCCTGCATTTTTCCAGTCCAGGGGGGATGTCTGTACAGTTACAAATTTGTTTAGCTTAACCAGGGCAGACTAGCCTGCAAGAATTGAATCAGTTTAGGCTCAGGCTTTTTGAATGTCTGTCTCTAGCCCTTGTGATCACACCCAAGAAAGCACGTTTTGCATTTGAAAGTTTGTCTAACTTTATCCCATCTATACAGTTGGTCCAATAAAATGTATTACCCATAGAAATCATTGCCTCTTGCATAGTTTCTAGACTGTTGTGGCTACAACATCACTCTTATACCAACCATTATTGTTTAACCCTTTTTATAAATATACTCTGCTCTAAGGTGCTGTAGTTAAGTGTTGTATAGAAACCTGTTAGATACCAAATTATCTCAGTGTATAAAAATGTCATTCACTGAGGTTTGCAGGAAGCCTGTTAGTTAGCAAAGTTATTGCTCTCCTCAATTAAATTTAAGGAGGTTCTAATAAGTTTAAGACTCCTTGATAGTTGTTTTATGTATCAGGTTTATTGGGGAAGGATAAGACACAAAAATGGGGAACCTGATTGTTTGGAGAACCTGTAATAACCATCAAAGAGGGCAATATTTTGAAATGGTCTACTGTGTTAAATCTACACAAATAGGCCAGGTTTTACTAAAAGGACCAGTGTTGAGGTCTGTTTTATATTGGGTGTAATGTATGTATTTATAAAAAGATAGTCTTAAAATAAGTTGCATATAGTTGTGGAATTAAAGTTTTTCCCTTTTAAAATTTTAATGTTTTAGGTCTCCTTTTAGAAGATAACCCTTCTATACGAGCCATATCATTAGGACATGGTCATATTTTAGTGGGCACAAAAAATGGTGAAATACTAGAGGTGGATAAAAGTGGACCAATAACTCTGCTGGTTCAGGTATATTTTAAATTGTAATTACACATTTCTTATTGTTTTAATTTCCTTCCTAGAATGTGGTAGTCTGAAAGAGTTTGTCACAAGTAGAAAAAAAACAAATAAAATTGACATGAGCTCATAAGCACTATACTTGTTAATGAAGCTTGCAGTAGGGGTGTACGAAGCAGGCAGTATTCAATTCCGATTCAGCCCGATTTGGGGGACAGTGATTCAATTTGCTGATTTGGATCGCTGTTCCAATTTGATTCATCTGAATCTGAAGATTCGATTCTGATTCAGAGAACCAGAGATTCGGCCATAGACATGGCTTTATATGTTTTTTTTCTATGTACCCTGAGGTATCAGGCACAGTTCATGGACACTGATATGGTGGGGCAGATGGAGCTTCCTACAGGAGTGCGGCTGGGGGGAGGACCCACACACACTCAACGGCAGAACCGGAAGTGGATCAGAAATACTTCTGGTCCATGGTCCACTTCTCAGTCCACCACTCAGCATGCAGGGGAGCCCCTGTGCCTCCCTGGCTCAGCGATCAGCCATGGGGGAACCCCGGGTGCCCCTCCAAACCCAGGAGGCACCTGTTGCTGAGCCAGGGGATGGGAGGTCCTCCACATGCTCACAGCAGACCCAGAAGTACTTCTGGTCCACGTCTGAGTCCACCGTCAAGTGATTTGGGAACCACCCTGCACTCCCGTGGGACACTCCATCTGCCCCACCATCTCAGCATTCACGAGCCATGCCCGGTACTTCGAGGTACGTAGAAAAAAACATATAAAGCTGTGTCTATGGCCAAATTGTCAAATCTCTCCAAATTGATTTGGAGGATTCCTATTCAATTTGGAGAGATTAATGGGTCTCCTGATTTGATTTGGATTCAGAGATTTGGCCACTGAATCGGACCGAATCTCCTCCGAAGCGAATTAATGACTGAAGTCTTGCACAGCCCTAGCTTGCAGACTATTAGAAGGAAACAATATGTTCATCTATTCTGACATGCTGCAAAACAGGCCAATGCTCAGTTTCTCACTAGGGTCTTTTCCCAAATACTATTTAGTATAATTTAAAATTGCATTTTAATCAGCAGCTTTTTAACTTTTAGGATATTTTGTATTGATTACTATGTTAGATTGTTTTCTTTGGGAGCTTTTCTTTATTATACATAGGTTTATAACTTCCTTATGTATAGTTGTGCACAATAAAGTACTTGATTAATTTTGTTTTTACAGGGTCACATGGAGGGGGAAGTTTGGGGTCTAGCTACCCATCCTCATTTACCTATTTGTGCCACTGTAAGTGATGACAAAACCTTAAGAATATGGGATTTATCTCCAAGCCATTGCATGTTAGCTGTTCGCAAGTTGAAAAAGGGTAAGATGTTAGTATGAGAAGAGATTGTTACTTAATTTTAGCTTTTATTAGTATTCTATTAATTCTTTTTTCATACTTCATACAAGTTCATTGTTAAGGCATTAATGAGTTATAGAGCCCTAACCTACTTAAGATAATATATCTTTAAGAAGTATTTACATTTATAAATGGTTTTAGGATTATCTGCAGGTGTTAGCAATTAAAATTATCTAAATTTAATATAAAAAAAACAAAGAACCAGTCTTAAATCTGTATCTTGCATCTAATATTACAGGCATTTTAAACTGGAAGATATTTCATATGTATATATACTGTGAAATAGGATGTTGTTGGAAGAAACCTCAAGATTAAGGGTGAATTACCGAGTTATTGTTATTTGAGCTAGTCCACAGGGTTACAATACTATTTTGTTCAATTTGGCGGGGGGAGGTGTTAAAATTGTGAAGATGACCTTCCAGAAAAAAATATGAAACCTGACAGAAAGTACATTAGCTATTTTAGCTTCATAGCTCTATAATTATTATTGGAGTTTACCAGGAAACTTTTCACCAACATATTTTTCACCAAAATATGCCAGTTGGTTGAAACTTCTTTTTTTTTGTAGAGGACATCAAGGTAATAAAAGTTGCCCTATGTGGTTTGTCCAGAACAGATTGTGCCAAACCAATCTAATTTCCTTCTTAGACAAGGTAGCTGCCTTCATAGTTAAGGGGAAGTAGTAGATAACTTTAGTGAGGGTCTTAGCACTGTACCACATTACTTTTTATAATCAAAACAGTCTAGATGATCACAATAAGTTGGATGCACAAGCAGTTGAAAAAAATACTCCAGTACCTACAAATGGATTGCTGTCAAACCCTGAAGACAGGAGGATGTTAATGGATCTAATTCTTTTTCATACTTGGATAAGGAACTAGAGAATACATGTATAAAATCTATAGGTGACAACAAGCTGAGTGAAGTTGTAAGCACTTGGGAGAACAGGATAGGATTCAAAATGATCTTGATAAATTGAAGAAATCGGCCAAAATTAACAGAATGAAATTTATTGAAGGCAAGTGCAAAGAATTTCAGTTAGAAAGGAGAAATCATGCACAGTATTCTATAGGAAGGAATCCAGGGAGTAATATTGGAAATAGACTGAATGTAAGTCACCATTGTGATGTTATAAAAACATCACAGCCTTTTTAGCACAAGTACTATATGCAAAACACAAGAACATTTTTACTTATGCTGATGAGGCCTGAGGTGGAATACATATTAAAGCAGACAAATTGGAGAAAGACAAGAGAATAAAGTGTTTGGAAAACATGTCCTAAGGAGGAAAGGTTGAAGAAAATAGGGTGGTTGTGAAACCTCCTTTGTTGGAGGTTTTAAAGAACAGGTTAGTCAAATGTCTGTTGGAGACTTCTGGATGTCAGTTAAGTTTTGGTTCTCTCCCGCTGTTTCTCTCATTTCTATCATTTTTTGATTCACAGCCATGGAAGAAAGCTGGTAGAGCCAGGTCTGAATGCTGATAATCGTGAGGGCCAGTCCGAGGCCCACCAGACAATCCTCCTTTTTCCTTCATTTTAAAGAAAAATTCATATGCTGAAATATGATCATAGGGCTAGCAAGAGAAAAGTACAAATAATCAAATGGGGATAAATAAAAACAAGAAACTAGTTGTGAATGTCTGAAGTTTATAAAACATGGTCTGAATTGCTGACAAAAGAAATTTTGGCATTTTTTTTGGTATTTTAGCAGAAAATAATGTGTCCACAGCTGATGCAGTTGGTGTTGGGAGAAAAGAGAAGTATTTTACTTACTGAATGTTATATAGCATGGAGAGATAAGGGAGAGGAAGGGATATGCCATATTCTGGGTCTGAAATAGAGCACTTTTTAACAAGCAACAGCTATCTGGTACTAGAACAATGAGCAGTTTTAGGAATACATAAAAGAATAATTATTAAACTTTACTTTGATTAGTAATGAAAAATAAAGTGATATGGATAACATTAATAAATAAATGCAAATTAATTTAAAAAGTGAAAATAGGGATTACGCATCTTCTGATTTGAGTAACTGCACCTGTACTTTCATGGAAGTTAGCTATAGTATACTTTGGTATTCCGTTGCAAACCCTGACTGCCCCGCTCCCCCCCCCCCCCCAAAAAAGCCCAAAATACTCTGAGATACTATGAGGCTTCTCTAGGATTATAAGAGCAAGTATTCATGATTTTTGTGAAGGTTACCGAGGAATGAAAGCTATTTCATGAAAGCTTAACAGAATAGTTCCTGTGTATTTTTTTCAGGGGGCAGATGTTGCTGCTTTTCTCCTGATGGGAAGGCGTTGGCTGTAGGTCTCAATGATGGAAGTTTCTTGATTGTGAACGCAGACACTTTGGAGGATCTAGTCTCTTTCCACCATAGGAAGGATGTTATTTCAGAAATTCGATTCTCTCCTGGTGAGTGATTTAATAAAGGCAATGATTGTCATATCATATCCAAGTTGATAAAAAAATTTTTGCATCTGAATACTTTTAGTAGGACGCACATCAGGATTGTTAGCGTTTTCACTGACTAGCATGCTATTTTTCCCATAATTTTATCATATAAACTGTTATAATACATTAATGATAGGTCACATTTGCAATATAAAACTTTGATAGTGTTCCTTTAATATATGCAACAGGAAGTTTGGGGTAAAAAAAACCTAAGCAAATTATAAAATAAATTATAAAACCCAAGTCTTTTTCAGATTATTTTGTGTCCTAATTTCTGAATCTCTTTCAAAAAGATTGAGGAAGTAAAATTTTGCACTTGTGTTTTAAATTTAGCAAACAGGATTGATATATTTGTTTTTTCTTACGTTTCACCACCTTGTGTCTTCTAAGTACAGGATTATCAGAAGGGATTTGCTCCTATTTTAGGCTAAATATTAAAGAGATCAGTGTCAAGTTTGACTCATTGAAAACAATGGGAACTGCTAAGTATAGTGAACTTTACAAAGTCTTGCCTCTTCATTCAGGCTGAGGATATTATTGGGCAGTGGCTGTGTGACATTTTGTGCCTCAAGGTTTTCACTTAAACTTTGTCTGTAGCCAAAGAGAGTATTTTGGTTATTTTTATTATTGTGGCAGTGCAGCCCAGGCTGGGGCAGCCCCAGAGGGATGGGGGTCAGCGCCCACCACCTGCATGGGGGCTGTGGTTTCCAGGTGGGTTGTTGCTGCAGTGTGATTCCCTGCCCCCTCCCTCTCACAGCAGTAGCGATAGAGCAAACGTATTGTGGCATGTGGAGGTGAAGCACCAGCAACCCACTATTTGCTCACAGCAGGATTGGTACTCAGGGCAGGCTGCTGTGGACCATGGGTAGGGGCAGCAGCAGGGAGAAGCAATGGACCGCTGCAGCCTTGTCTGACCCAGTACTGCAGCCCAGGGACGTAGGCAGCAACTGGTCCACAGCAGCCCACCCTGAGAACCTGGCACCACTGTGAGCAGGCAGTGGGTGACTGGTGCCTCATCTCTCCCTGCTGTGATGGTTTGCTCTGCTGCTGGGAGAGGGAGGAGCGGACTGCTGCGGGCCATGGGGCCAGACCTAACTGGCTCATTGCTCATCCAGCCTTGCCTCGGGGCCCAGGAGTGCAGCCCAGTCTGCTGACCCCCACCCCATGGGGCCATCCTAGCCTGGGCCACACTGTTGCAGCAGGAGGCAGCAGTGAGTTGGGCCACATAACTGAGTGCATGGCCCCAGATGCACAAATGGAGCCTATCAGTACCCATGCTGACTCCACTGCAATGTAGGGATTAAACCCTCACTTCCCCTCAGGCTACTGGAGTCATGCCCTGCCCTTACTCCTGCCACCAGCCAGTGAGTGAGCAGGGGTGGAGGGCTGGGGACCTCTGACAGGGCTTGCTTCTCCCCCTCTCCCTCCAGGCAGACCTGCAGGCCAGAGTGGACATTTAAACCCCTCCCCAATCATAATCAGGCCTGCCCAGGCCTGTCTGTGCCCCTTCCCTCAGCTTAGTTTCCCTGTAACTGAGGACTTGCTCTAGTGCCCCACTGCTTCTGGCCTGAGCCACTGCAGGCATGTGCCTGCATTTTCCCAGTCAAAAGTGAATGTCTATTCACTTGCAGACTGATTCAGTCTACTCAGGTTAGACTAACCTGCAAAGGTTGAATCAATTCAGGCTCTGGGTCTTTGAATTTCTGTCTGTAGCCCTAGAGTGTTGTATGCAGTTTTGGGGTTTGTATTTTAAAAAGGACGTGGACAAGTTAGAGAAGTTCCAGAGGCAGGTGAAAACAAGACATTTGACTTGCCTTCCAGACAAGGAAAGCAAGTCATATGAGAAAAGGTTGAAGGAAATAGGTATGTTCAGCTTATGGAAAGGTGCTTAAGAGGGGTTTGAATGTAGTTTTCTAATACTTGAAGGGCTGCAAAAAAAGAATAGGGGAAAACACATTTTCTCCCTTGCTGCAGAGAGCAGGACATGGACCAGTGGCTTGAAGTTGCAGCAAAGCAAGTTTAACAGTGGACTAGACTGTCTAGGAACTTGTTTGTTTTTTTTTCCAGCGTGGGAGGTATTCAAGAAGAGGCTGGACAGGCCTTGGTCAGAGATGATCTAGGCATAAGTATGCCTATGTTTTAATATGGGTATTTCCCATGCTTCTGGGATTTGTAGGTTAGTGCATGGGGAAGGGATGGAATTTTTCCCTTCCTGCTGCTACATGTCAAGATTTTTTAAAGCCTTCCTCAGAAACATTAGGTTTTGGCTGCAGCCAAGGCTAGGGATTTTGACTCGGGTGTGCCCGAGCTCCTGATGGGACCAAAGCCAGAGGCTTCTAGCTAGAGGGTCTTCCCACTCTGCTCAGGGTTAGTTTGATTTGTCATATTTGTGTTCAGGAAGGAATTTTTCATCATGATAAAATTGGTATGGATGATCAGTGTTTTAGCCTTTCTCTGTAGTGGTGTGGGGGCAGGGGAGGAGGGGCATGGCCCTCTACTTGGAATCTCTTGAGTGTATTTTAACAAATTTTGCAGCAGCAAGATGTTGGCCCCTGTAGTCCCCCTGTTTTACCTGTGGCAAATTAGGGTGTTATGTTTTATGTTGTGTGTAACGGGGCCTACTGGGGCTGATCTCCACGTGGCCCGCCCACATGTTCTTGGGCTAACCGCCTGCCTTCTCTCCTGCCATGCCTTGGTTTTAATTGATTAATTAATAGATATAATTAAGCAGGAGGTTGCCTGTTTTCTGCCCTGCTGCTAGGGGGCGCTATCTGCGGCTCCATTCTTTCCCTACACCGCAGCCCAAGCCTTGCTGATGACATCATGATGTTCTCATATGCGCCAGTCCCCCATGATGGGCACCAGAATTCTGCTGTAGGACCCCCACCTGAGTTCCTCCCTTCAGGCAGACTCTGCCACCATCATACTGGGCCATCTATCTCCCCACCACCAGTTCCCCTTTGGATGTGGTCCCTTCACTGGGACCTTCATCTCACACTAGCCCTGGCCTACCTCCAGGCCAGTTGGGACCCCTGGCTCTTGGACGTCCCTCTCGGTGGGTCTCCTTGCCCTTCTGACTCCCACCTGAGCCAGTCAGGGGAAGCTCTGGCAGGCCTTTATGTATGACCCATACTCTTATCCTGGGGTCCCCCTCCACAGACATGGGGAGCTAGGGTTACCTCATCATGACTGGTGCCTCAGGGTCTCGCAGGAAACTCTCACTCCCCCCCCGGCAGCAGGTACTACTACTGGTGTTATATTCGACCCAAACTCTGTCTCCCCACATTGGAGGACTTACTGGGGTCAAGACTCAGCTCTCTTTCTCTGGCTGAGCCCCCTTTCCCTTCACACGGCTCCACACGCTGCCCTCCTCACACTGGGGGCTTGAACCCCTGCAGGGCTTAGGCAGCCTTGGCCACACCTGGCCTCCAACTCTCCTCCTCGGGGTCTCAAACCCCCCCAACTACCTCCGGTGTACGTGACCCACCCTAAGGTGAGGGCTAGGGGTTAAGGTGCCCCAATCCTTCTTTACTGCAAGAAGGCCAATGTGGTGCCAATCTTCAAGAAAGGGAGCAGAGTGGATCCAGCTAACTACAGGCCCATTAGCCTG
>NW_017728947.1:85954229-85969788 GCF_001723895.1 Crocodylus porosus | reverse complement strand
CCCAAGGGATGACGAGGTCGAACGGTCACAAACTCCTGCAAGACCGTTTCAGGCTGGACATAAGAAAGAATTTCTTTACTGTCCAAGCCGCCAAGGTCTGGAACAGTCTGCCATCGGAGGTGGTTCAAGCACCTACATTGAACACCTTCAAGAGTAAATTGGATGCTTATTTTGCTGGGATCCTATGACCCCAGCTGACTTCCTGCCCTTTGGGCAGGGGGCTGGACTCGATGATCTCCTGAGGTCCCTTCCAGCCCTGATGTCTATGAAATCTATGTAACCTGCCTTTCACCGGGGTGATCACTGACCTGGCATTTACTGGGGGCTGTCGCACCACTGAGAGCCCCACCAGGCCACCCACTCCTGGCAGGGTGTAGTTTCCAGTCATACCCAGGACCAGGAGCCTCCTACCATCCCCTACAGCTCCTCCCTTACCTCCAAATGAAACTCAGCAGCTCTCAGGCCAGGCAGTGTTGTTGCCTACCCTCCAGCAGCCAAACTACTTTGTATATATAGGCAGGCCTGAGCCTAAAATGGCTGCCTTCATTAGGTACCTGGAGGCTGCCAGCTCCAGGGCCTTAAAGTGGCAGACACACATAGTGCCCTGCCACATTGTGCTTAGGTTGACTGTGTAGTTTTGCTAGATTAGACAGTGGATTTGTATTGGGTTCTTTGGATAGGGATGATTCTGCCTCAGACAGGGTGTTGGACTAACTGACCTCTAGTGGTCCCTTCTAGCCCTACTTCTCTCTGATTCACCCTGATTCTAATACTTTAGCATTAGCTTTCTCAAAGGGTTTAGCAGTTACAGTTGAGATCAGGTAATTCCAAAGAAGTTTCCATTTAGGAACTTAACTATATAGCTCAAGCTATATTGGTCTCAATAAAGAAGGTAAAGCTTGTATAAAATATCAAATGAATAGTGTACTTCTGCTACTTGAGTTGTAATTTTATGCATACCAGCTTCTGCAGGCAAGAACTATTTGGATTGTCAGGTCATTTTTATAGACCCTGATTGTCTATACCACTGGTGCTCAACCTTTTGGCTTTGCGGGCCAGATGAGAGGCGTGGGGCCCATCATCAGTAGGCCAGATCAGGTCCTAGGCCTGGCATACCCCTTTCCTTCCCTGCATGCTGGGATTAGACCCTAGGCTCCCAGCACTGCTCCTTTTCACCCTTCACCCCCTGGGATTGGATCCCAGTGGCCTGGCATCACCCACTCCTGCCCCTTGCATACCAGGATTCAGTCGGTGGGGGTTGGGGAGGGCTGGCACTGCCCTCTCCTGTCCCCCATGCAGTGGAATTGGGTCCTGGGGCCTGGCACTGCTCCCACCCAGCCCTGCGGGCTGAAATCAGGGACCAAATCCAGTGTGCAGGGCTCAGGGCTCCCCATGGGCCCATTTGGCAGCAGGGGAGCAGTACCACTGCTTGCCTACTGCCAAATTTGCAGACCCGTGCAGAGCCCTATGGACTGGATGACATGGCGTCATGGACCACATCTGGTTATTCTGTGATATTGATATATCAGAAGCAGCTCATAGATCACTGATCTAACTTAACAGAGAGTTGAAAATTTAACTTAACTGAGATCAAAGAAGTCAAAGGATAATAGCTTATCCACTAATGCACAGAAGAGTGATTTTCTTTTTAAATGTCTTACATTTCTACTAATGCATTTAAGGAGCTGGAAAATACTTAGCTGTGGCATCATGTGACAACTTTGTAGACATCTACAATGTAATGAGCAGTAAGCGAGTAGGAATCTGCAAGGGAGCAACCAGTTACATAACACACATGGACTGGGACATAAGAGGTAAGTTATAAAAATGTATCTAAATAATGACTACAAGGTTAATTACAGGTTAAATTTTGAAAAATGTCAAAATACCATTTTCAAAATTTACTTATACACTTAGAAGTTTGATCCACAAAAGGTTAGGTACCTACTTTACGTGTCTCATTCCAAAATGTAAATCCTTTAAAGCCCTACTCAGCTGCCACCTAATCCTTAATGTGAAAATTTCCTAGATGACCAAGTTTTTGCCACTAAAATTCCCTAAGCACCTAAATGTCTGGTAGCACATACATAGAAAATGGCTCAAGTCCTCAGTGTCAAGGAGCTGGGCCCTTAGTTTGTACATAAGCCCAAAGACTATGGCCTCACCTTTCTCACCTATTGCCTTATTCAATAGGCGTATGTAATACATACCTAACTACATGTGAAACTTAAACAGAGGAGAGAGAGAAAAAGAAGGGAAGAGTGACCATCTAGCCTGATGGTTAGGCCGCTTATTTGGTGAAGTGAGAAAGACCTGTATCTAGTTCCTGCTCCACTGAATATTTAATACATACTGTATATAAGTGAAGAAACTTCAGCTGAAGATATTGAGAAGGATCCACTGCAGAACGCCCTACGGCCTGGTAATTAGGGCATTCTCCTTGTAGGTGGGAGATATGGGTTCATATCACCTGAGGCAAAATAGTGCATTTAGGCACCTAAGTCCCAGAGTAGCAGAGCTCCTGAAGAATATCCTTACATCCCACATCCCTGGTGGGTATTGTAATCACTATGCTATTCAGAGAAAAGCTGCTTGACCATTACTTTCTTCTCCTTGCTGTGTTGTGTGGGAAAGGGCTGACTCAGGGCTAAGTATCCCAAGTGGAGGAATGTGGGGGAGAAGGGAAGGGTGCACATGGGTGGGTTATTCCCACCCCTCTCCTTGCCTTTTTCTACTGCCAAAACTTAGTGGCTCTCACCTCAGTATGCTAGCTTTTGTAGATTCTGTTTTTAGGTGTTTAACTCTCCCCTTGCATTGTTTTGGGGGCTGACACCTAACTCAGGACAGTCCTTTGTAGCCAAAGCTTCATGGGGAGTCAGGGAGTAGTCTTCTTTGTTCTTCTAAACATGTAGATTTTGTTTAATTTAATCCAGCATACCTAAAGTGTAAATTTCTGATGCCATTCTCTTAGTTCAGTGAGATGCTGATATAGCTAGTGAATACACATGTATTCAGTTACATGTAACTGAACAACTACCAGCAGTTTAGCTACCGAAAACAGTTCAAATTTTCAAGAGAAGAATTCTGTCTAGATTCTCATACACCTTGCATACAAATAGATATCTATTTACTACCTATTAAACTATGTACTGTTGCATCTCGCATCCAAGAAAACAGATTTTTTCATATTCTCACACTCAAAAGGAAAACTGGCTTTCCTGCAGGGGCCTTAAATAGTAAATGCATGGTTAATTTACAAATGCATTTTTAAATTAAATCAATTAAATACATCTGTGGAAAATCCTAAACAGGAATGTTCTGAATGGACATTTTTTTCAGTTGGAGTGTTTTAATCCAACAAATCAATGTATGTTTTTATGTTTTACAGGGAAACTTCTACAAGTTAACACTGGTGCTAAAGAACAATTATTTTTTGAAGCTCCTCGTGGGAAGAGGCAGACAATTCCCAGTTTGGAGGTAGGGAAATCACAAGGCCTCTTAATGCAGTTGCAAACCTCATAGGGGGGTAAAGTAGTATAAACTACATCAGTAGACTAAATGCCACAGTTCTTAAGTGGCTCCAGGAGAAAACTTCCTTTAGGCTATTTGCTGTCTTTTTCCTTTAATTCAACAGAAATTAGTTACGTACCGCCAAAATAATCTTTATCAGAAGAAAGAATCATGTAAAGCAGTGGCTGGCAGTCTTTTCAAGCTAGGGGCTGGAGCGACCCTATTTGTTTCAAGGGCAGGTGGGCAATAGGACTCAGTCGCCACAGCTACTTTGTCATGTGACAACATAAGAGAAGTTCCCACAATTGGTGCTTTTCCCCACACAAACATGGGAAAGTGACCGCTACCAAAGCCCTCCCTTGCCAAATGCCTCTGAAGCCTCTATCAGAAAGGCATTTTCTAGCACAGTGGGAACTTCTAAAATTATAATAAGCAAGGATAATAAAATATTAAAATGTTATTTCTTAAACACTATATTTTAACGTGTAAGGATTTTCTTTGTTGAGATCGTATTGATGAATAATTGCCTAGGGATAAGTATACTCTATCTCAAACAGGTTATTTTTGTAGGTAGAAAAGATTGGCTGGGCATCATGGACAAGTGTTCTGGGATCTTGCTGTGAAGGAATCTGGCCAATTATTGGAGAAGTCACGGATGTAACTGCTTCGTGCCTCACTAGTGATAATAAGGTGTTAGCCACAGGCGATGATTTTGGGTTTGTGAAGCTGTTTCGATACCCTGCTAAAGTAAGTTGTTTTCTTAATCGTAGTATTAGAAAACTGGTTGATAAAATTACTTATACCAAAGTTTAAAAATTCATTGCTCCACAAATCTGGTAATATTTCTTTTAAACATTTTGTAACCATGCTTAGAGAGTGAAATAAAGATGATTTTATCATTTACAATGCATTGTTGAATATATTTGTCATTGCACATTTCTTCATCCCAACATGCTCCATCACACAAGTGATGTCAGCAGCATGTAGAAAATCTAACTAAATTATTGTCTTTTGGGGATTTTTTTTTCCTATTTAGGGAAAGTTTGGAAAATTTAAAAGGTATGTGGCACACAGTACACATGTAACAAATGTTCGTTGGACTCATGATGACAGTTTGTTAGTCACTGTTGGAGGGGCAGACACCTCTCTAATGCTGTGGACCTATGAGATGGAGGGACATCGAGACAGCAGACAGTGTGATAGTGAAGAGTCTGATCTAGATTCTGAAGAAGATGGAGGTCAGTAATATTTTTAAGATGTTGGTTTAATAAAGGAATTTTGGATTCTTTAGGGAAATTGTCCATTTAGAAATACTAAAACTGACATAGCTATTTTTACACAAATGCTTCAAAATGTTTTATAAACACTGCTTAAAGCTTGTAACACCCTCTGTGAGAGAGGTGGTCTATGTATTCATCAGTCCCTTATTGTAAGTTTCTGAAATTTATAGTACTATCAACATTTAGTTCTTTTCATAGTACTAAAATAGCTCCCTGCCGTATTTAATGGGTGCATTTCAAAAGGCTCCTTGCTGTCTTGTAGACCTAGAGGTTCATAAGTCAGGGTACTCAAGTACTTTCCAAAGTGGTACAGTATTCTGCCTGTGCTTCCAGGTGAGGGTTGCCTGTCTGTTCTGGTATTAATCATAGTTCTCAAATACTTTTAAACTATCTCTTCCAAGTTTGACTTTTTAATCTTTAAACATTACTGATAGTTCTGCATAGTGATTTAACTTTAGTAATCAGTGAGCATGTCTGTATGACGCTTTGGGCTGTGCGAAGGTTTGGGTGCTGATTCGATTTGGAGGAGATTCAGACCAGTTCGGTGGCCGAATCTCTGAATCTGAATTGACTCTGGAGACCAATGAAAAGGTCCGAATCAATTTGAAGCTCCTAAATCTATTTGGAAAAGATTTGGAGAGCTTCAGAGATTTGGGCAGTCGCCATTCACTGCCACAGGGAGCTGGACCCAGACTCCGTGCTGGTAAGTAGCGGGAGGGTGATGAAAGAAGGGAGAGGAGACCATGGGGGGACCCCCGCCAGGCCCTGTCCCCTGCCTGCTCCCTCAGCCCCCTGATCACCCACCAACCCCTACCCACTGTCCCAGCCCCATCAAAGGCTGCCCCACCTGGCCTCAGCTTCCTGGTGCTTTAAAAGAAACCCCCCCAAAAAAGCCCTGCACTCACCAGCTGCTGCTGATCCGGTGAGTGCGGGGCTTTATTTTTTTTTAATAGTCAGGAGGTTGCAGCCGGGTGGGGCAGCCATTGATGGGCCAGGAGAGCAGGCAGGGGATGGGGCCCATTTGATTTAGAGACTTGACCAATTTGGTGGCAGCCAAGTCTCCAAATCAGATTCAGCCTAATCAGCTTGGGACAGTGATTCGAATCACTGAATTGAATCACTGTCCTCTGAATCAGCCAAATCCGAAGCAAATGCTAACTGCCTTGCATAGGCCTAATGTCTACACATGCTATTTATTTGAAGTAGGCTTACTGTGCAGTGAAAATACTGCATAGTAAGCGTACTGGGGAGCACATCTACACGTGCTCCTTCTTGGAAGCAGATTTACTCCCAATGGGCACATGCAGACAAGTGCACACATGGCTGTTACTGCACCTCAAAGCAGTTTGAGCTGCCACAAAAGGCATGCTGAGAACAAAAAAAATGTTCTCCATTGCGTATTTGCAGCATGGGCTCTAAATTTGATACCAGGAAATCCCAGTATCAAAAATAAACAAAACAAAAAAAAACTGGAAAAAAGTGGCACGTGCCTTAGGCAACTGGACACTGAGGCCTCCAGAGAGATGCTCTGGCACCCAGGCACAGTGTTTCTCTGGCTACCCTGTGCCCCACTATACTGTTATTTGAGCTGCTTCAAGTGCACATGCCTGCATGTGTGGACACACCCAATAGAAGTAGCCTGTAGAGAGCTGCTCCCACCCTGCTCTGCTGCCCAGCAGTAGCCAGGGGGAGCTCCAGGCTCCCCTGGGTACTAGCCCAGGGGCTGGCAGGGAGCCTTATCTTATATTCGAGTAAATATGGTTTATTGTTGTTGGGGGGGGGTTGCAAGATCCACAATTTTTATAGCATGGCAAATAGAATGAATATATGACTCTGTGTTTTGTGATATGAAACCCACACACAAAGAAACAAATGTAATGCCTGCAGCTCCCTTGTAGTGCATAGTATGCTAGTAAATTAAGTGATCTGTTCCTCTAAGGGAAA
This sequence comes from Crocodylus porosus, assembly GCF_001723895.1. Taxonomy (NCBI): domain Eukaryota; kingdom Metazoa; phylum Chordata; order Crocodylia; family Crocodylidae; genus Crocodylus; species Crocodylus porosus. The sequence continues at coordinate 85,963,054 of NW_017728947.1, read as the reverse complement.
CAGCAATTTATTTCAGCATTCAAATACCAGAGGCATAATTTTTAAATTAACCTTTAATGGTTCATGTGACACACATGCCAATCATTTATCTAATGTTCTGTGAGTTTTATCATTTTTAAAGTGTTTGAGCAGTTCTGACCTGAAAACTCAAGAGACTCAAGAGTGAAAATGTAAGAATACATATATATGATGTGACTTCATAATACTTGTACTTACAAATTTTAAAGACAGTGCAAATACCCTAAAGAGGCCATTTAGAAATAGAAATAAGCAAAATAAAACAAATTATTTAAACTGTATGTGCAATTAGCAGATAATTTCTGTTTTCGTATTCTGGACATAATTGGATGGAAATTACTACTTTTCTAAAACTGCTTTTCCCATTTTAAAGATATATTTGAGCTTTTCTACCACCCCAATGATGTTTTTAGAATAACTACTTTTTAAAGGATACTATTTTAGTGTCTTTTAAATACTTTTTTTTTTTTAAGTGGCCACCCTAACTTATTTTTACGCTTGTATATTTAAAGGATGGTATTCAATGTTGTACTCTATTCTGCTGTCCAGTATGCTAGCAGGTGAGGCTCGACATAAATGCAGTTGGTTTCTATTTTTTTACTTCTTATTTCTTAATCCTGTTTTCTATATTGATTTTCTTAGGCTATGACAGCGATGTGACACGAGAAAATGAAATTAATTACACCATCAAAGCCTTATCAACAAACATCAGACCAATGTTTGGAATTAAGCCTCACCTGCAACAAAAGGAACCATCATTAGATGAAAGGTAATTTCTAAATTGGTACCATACTGATGTGCTGTATACATTAAGAGAAGTGAAACATCTTTTAAAAAATATTTGATAATCAGATGTAAATCGTTTAGGGTTTCATCACTTCTTTCCAATGTTCTATTCTGAAAACCTGTAAAATACTTGATAAACAGAGCTGGTAGTAGCACCTATAGTGATTTAACATATTCTGCTATAAAAGACCTTTTTCAATTGCTTATAATTTTACCTCACTAACTATTGAGACTGAAATTGTCTGTCTCATGATGATTATTTTTTCACTTTGAAAGAATAAGGATAATAAAAATTGGTTTTAGTCCTTGTTAAAGTATTCTTAGAACCATTATAATGGGAAGCTTTAGGTTTTTTGAAGAAATTTGACAAACCTTTAATCATCCCCATGAATTTTTCTCAAATTTGGCTAAGGTATACACCCCCAAAATTCCAGGTCTCCCTCTATCTATGTAGATTTGCACTTACATTCTCCAGAGATTTTATTGGGGATAAACTTGTTCCAACTCCACATAGCTCCTGCAGAGAATATGAAGATGATCTGTCTAGGGGCTGTTCTGATGCTGGTTAGTAGAAGTAAGAACAGGGATACTGACTATCCAGTGCTTTCATTTTCAGTCCCACTCCCCAAATGATGCCCAAGTGTTTAAAAAAAAAAAAAAAAAGGATGAAACAGTAGCTTGAATGTAGGAGAGTGAAGAGCAGAGGGATGAGAGCTAGGAAGGGGGAGGGTGGTTAGGAGCTATGTAAAACAAGGGGAGGAGGTAGGGAAGATGTGAAAAGGAGCAGAAGGAAATAGGGAAAGGAGTGGGGCTTGATTTAGCATCCAAATAAACCAATATAGTTTCCTGTTGAATTTAGCAGGTGTTGGACCAGACTCGCTAAAACCTTAGAATCAAATTTCAAGTAAAAGCCAGTCGTTATGACCACTGAAGACACTTAGGTTTTTTGTGTGTATTTTAGTTTTTTACCCTAAATTTCTGGTAGCCTATTTATTGTAATTCTTTTTTTCCCCATAAATGTTAACAAACCTGCTTTCATATATACTAATTTTTGTTTTTCTCCTTCATTTTCACTTTATTTTGCTTTCTATGAAGGCAGGGGGTAGTAAGGTAAGTTATCATAAAGAAACCTAGGATAATTATAATACTGCTCAGACAAGTAAAATTGTACATTGAAGCAGTGAGGTGAGGGGCATAGTGTAGCATGCCCTTTGTTAAAAGAACAGGTTGGTACAGGGCAGTGAAGAAATTAAGGAACAAATAAAGAGCCAGAATCTGGTCTGGGTATGGGCATGTCCAGATAAGCATACATATGCAGTATGTGACACTGCACACACTGCACATGCAGGTATTCCCTATGATACTAATTTGCAGCGTGGGGTCGGAGAGCGAGGTTGACCCTGGGATATCTCAGCATCAAAAATACTGTGCTAGAAAAAAGTGGGGTGGCATACATGCCTACTGCATGCGCTGCCCAAAACCAAAGCCTGGCTGGTCGGAGCCACACTCTGGCTGTCAGCAAGGTACCTTCTGCTGGATTGCTGCTGCTGGACTCCTGGGAGGTTCCCACAACCCCAGGTAAGGCTGCTGGAGCTAGCCCAGGTGCTGGCCTCAGCCTCTCCTATCCCACCTGGGGCAGCTTACCATGCGCCAGAGCACACGTGCATATTGTGTCACTGCTGTTTATCCCCAGGGAAAAACATGTGCATGCTTGTCTGGATACACCCTAGATGGGCTGAGCATTTAGACACAAGAGCATGGGATGGGAAGATAAATCTTACTTATTTCCATCAAGGCTCTGGAGTGTCTGAAGACAAGTACAATCATCTGGAGGAAGGAAAGAGAGAGCACAGTGGGCTTGTGACCTGACCAAACGTTAAATTGTCCTGGCATAACAAGGGTTGCTGTTTAAACTGGAATTTTTGTCACAGATCTGTCATTTTTGTGGCAGATTGGCCATTTGTATCCAGGGACAAACTCCTTTAACATTTGGCATATTATCATTTGTTTTGGGTCATTTTCATATAGTCTGTAACAAACATAACATCTGGAGGGGGGTCTTAGCATACAACTTGTTGCTGAATATTTTTATGATTGGAAGGTAGAAAAGCCACTTTTATTAATTGAATTCCAGAACATGACAAGAAAACAGCAGACTATGCCAACTCATCTCTGTGTTAGATAGGATTATACTTTCTGATTTATGGGTTTTTAATGAAGTATATTTGTTTAGGAAGTTGAAGAGGGATGCAGCTTTAGTGCTTATACACTCACATATCAATTGAGTATACAATATATGCTGAACCAGCGGTCAGTATGACATTCCTAGTATGAATACGTTGGTAAACCTGCACACTGACTTTTACAAAAAAGTTAAAATATTATCTGAAGAAAATATATTTTTGTTAGTATGCAGTGTTTGAATAAATATATTCATAGAACCACAGATTGGATTAACTTGCATGTTCAAGGTGTCCCTTATATATAAAATTTCATATCATGTATGTATACTTGTGTATAAATATGACATTACATATTTAGAATTATTTTAACTTTAATGGATAGTACAACTAAGTTTATGTATGGGGGAGAGACACTATTAGTACTAGGTAATAGACTATATTAAGTGTTATATGATATTAGATTATATTGATTTCATGGTCTCAACTTCAGTGCTCAAGATGTTTGTGATGATAGTCACGCCTGAGTTGCCACTGGCCTTACGCATCCATTTTTCTAAACTATACTGTTCATATTTAGATAATTATTTTATTTCACACTTGACAAGCACTGATACTTTTTTAAGTAGTGCTGACAGTCATGGATAGGCAGTGTTCTCCTTAAAGGAAGAGTATTCTACAGGTATTTTTAAAGCCTGAAATGTTTGGAGACTTTTGCTCCCCTACGTGACACAGTATGGATGGGATGGGCCAGGGTTCCGGAGGAGGGTGAAAAAGTTGGAAAGAAACGGGATTTGGAGATGCATGGAAGAAATGCTGTGCCCATGCGACTCTCCAGAACTCGTGACACAACTGTCTGCAATTCATCCATATAATTTTCATTGCAGAAGAGCTATACAGGGAAACGGTTGTGCTATGGTCTTTTTCTCATGTCTCTACACCACATATGACCATTTTATTATGTATGCTTGTGCTTATTTATTGTATTTGCAAGATTTTTCATTGGACATGTGCTTTCGAGGAGTGGACATTGTAGCAGGTATTGCATAAGTCTGAGGCATTGTGCCACAGTTACAGGTGGTTGAACCAGTGGTATAGCCTCATTTCATTATTTCCTTGAAACGTCCAGCTCCGGTACCTAGGCAGTTGAGACATTTCTGCCTTTGCTATGGTATGTCAGCCCATGGTGGTAAGAAATGTATACTTTTTCACCATCAGGTATTTTCTTCAGCCTCTCATTGTACTTCTGTAGCCATATCTCCTTGGAATGTGGCATTAGAAGGTTGAATGCTGGTTAGAAAGCTCCTGCATTACTTCAGATATTTGTATGCTGAGGGATGGTCATACATTGGGTGTCTCACATATTCAGTTTGTTTCAATAGTTCTGTCCCCCTGGCTACTGCTCTTCTGATGTCAAGCAGAGTGAAGCCAACCAGCAGGTATACAGTGTTCTGGCTGGTTGGCTTCAGACATCCTGTGACGCATTGGCAACTATCATTTAGAATGGGGTCAAGGCACTTAGTATGTACAGATCTCTCCCGTACAGGGCATGAATAATCAGTAGAGGAGAAGCTGAGAGCCAGAGCAGTGGTTTGGATGGTTGAGGGGCTAGCTCACCATTTCAAGTTAACAAACTTATAAGGAATGTTGTTCCAAGTACTTGCCTTTGCTTTTGTCTTAATGATGTGTTCTTTGTATGAGGGGGTTTGATTAAGGGTGATTCCAAGGTAAACTGTATTTGGACAGTGAGATAGTAGGTTCCCAGACCATGTAATGCTGAGCTAGCAGTTGGCCTCATGGTTTTTCAGATGGAAGGCAAAATACTTGTGTTTTCACTGGGTTGGCACGTAATTGGCTTTCAATGTAGTATGAGGTTAAGCCAATTAGTGGCACATTTAGGGATTTTTTGACATAGCCCAAGTCAGTGTTTTGGGCTATAATGCACAGGTCGTTTGTATAGATAAAACATTTTGTTTCCAAATCAATTGGCTGGTCATTTGTATAGTTATTATATAACAGTGGTGCAAGCATTTTTGACAAACAAAAGTCTGTTTTCAAGCTGGGTTTATATTGGCTCTTAAGCTGTAGACTCAATCAGGGTCTGGTAGGCATTCTTCTGTGATGGCTAACATGAGCTTCTTGCCTGTTCATACTGTTGCCTGTAGTCTTCATATAGGCTAGTGGTTTGTCGAGTGAGGCTTGGGATGTAATTCTTGCAGCAATCTTGTGGGATTTTTTCCTCATGGATTTCTGTATTTTTTTATGAATTGGTCATAGTTCTCAGGCAGTCCTTTGGTTTTGACTGTGGCATTAAGGTATTCTGAAAAGGCTTTCCAGTTTTCCATTTTAAGGTTGAAATGTTAGAAAAATGGCACTGTTATATGTGTTACTGCAGCTTTGATCTGAATTGGTTGATGTTGGGAATGTGGGTCTAATGGGGTCTAATACCATTTTATTGCTTAGCCTAGTGATGGTATTGCTGATGAATATAAGATCTGGGTTGTATTCTTGTTTCCAGCACTTGCTGGTGAATAATTTAGATAGCTTTTGGTTATGAATCAAATTCAACTGGTATGCATCTGACTAAGCTTCTATTGCTTTGCCATTTTTATTGATCTCATTGTAGCCTGGGGTGGGCAGTTAGTTTGGGCGGAGGGCTGCTTACCAAGCTGTGACAAGCCAGCGAAGACCGCATGGGTAGCCCCACCCCTTAACAGGTGTTCTGACCTTTGACAGGTGCCCTGCTCCCTGGTCACCGTCTTGGGACCAATGTCGCAGGGCCAGGGCCAGGGCCAGCACCAGTGGGGCCCAGAACAGGGCACAGGCTGACAGGGATCTGTGGAGCAGGGCTGGGCTGCACCAGTAGGGCTTGTGGGGAGCTGACCCGGCTCCATAGAGCCCCAGCCAGCTGGGACCCTGTACCGCTGCTGCCCTGCTCTGGGCCCTGCTGGCACTGGCACTGGCCCTTGGACATGGGAGCAGGCCCTGCGCCCGCACTTGCTCACTCCCAGTACAGCCCCGTGGTACAGGTGGGGGGCAGTGTGCAGGCCTGACACTGTGCTCACTGGCAAGGAAGGAGCTGGTGCTGAGCATGAGGGAAAAGCAGCCCTCTGCCCACTCTGTGGCCAGCACTCCCTGCTGCAGCCACGTGCAACCCACGTGGGGCTGTCCTGAGCAGGCACAGGCAGCCTCACATGGGCTGCGAGCAGTTGCACTATGGGGCCCCAGCCATGGGGCAGGGCAGTGTTTGCTGCTGCTGCTGCCCACCCAGAGCTTGGGTGCTGGACAGCAGCAGCAGACACTGCCCAGTGTGGCAAGTGGGGGGGTATAGCTCCTGCTGCCATGGCGCAGCCCCAACGGGTGAGCATGGAGCCGGCACGGGGCCAGGTTACAAGCTGGTGCTGAGCATGGGGGGAAAGCGGCCCCTTCCCTGCCCTGTGGCTGGCACTGCACATTGCAGCCACTTGCAGCCCCATGGGGCTGCCTGTGCCAGCTCAGGACAGCTCCACGTGGGCTGTGAGCGGCTGCAGCAGGAAGAGCAGGCCATGGGGCAGGGGAGGGGCTGCTTTCCCTCACACTCAGCACCAGCTTCTTCCCCGTCCTTCACCACATCCCACGCCTTTACCTGAGTTTCCAGCATGGTGCAGCCACATGGTCCCAGGCAAGAAGTCCCTGCTGGGGCTTCCAGCTGGGGGGCGGGGAAGGGCCGGGCGGGCCCTGCTGTTATAGGAGCTCTTCTGGGCTCATCTTTGACAGGAACCAAGGACAGATAAATTTTAATTTTCTGAATTTTTTTAGGGGCCCCATGGGCCGGATAGAATGGCTGTATTTTGCCCACCCCTGTTGTAGCCCCATTGTGTTATAGTGAAACAGCTGCTCCGTATGATACATCCCTATAGGGGAATTAGGTCAAGAAAAACTGAAAGTACTGTTCCTTTGAGGTTTATAAATTCATACTATCAGTTATCACTGGTTCCCTGCTGTAGGGAATTAGGGAGATAGTTGTAGTATAACCGTTTTTTGTTTGTTTGTGTTCTGGGATTGGCAAAGAAAGCTTTGGATCTGAGGATCACAACATATGTAGCCTAAATTCTTTGGCACCATCTTTGCTATTTTGTGTAGCCTTTGGCTGATCTATGAATATCTTTGGTCACCACTCCTTTCTTCCTTCACTGTGTTTGGTCAAAGGCAAAGGGGGATCCAGTCTTGCTTTGTTTTTACTGTGAAATTTTCCTACTTGTGTCCTTAGTTTTAACTGAAAGCGGCCTATTTGTGCATTCTATATCCATCTTCATAGGCATCTCTGGTTAAAGTAGTTTTGAAACATTCACAAATGTCAACAGCAACCTTTTTTAGTTTTGAATTTGAAATAATTTCCCTGTTATCTGAGCTAACGATCTTAGAAAAAAAAATAACATACAGTTAGCTAAAATTAGTTCTCATACCATCATCTTTTAAAGTCTGAAATTTTCAAAGGAACCTAACGGACAGATATCCAGGTTCTATTTAAAGTCAGTGGGAAACATAATTAAAAATGGAGGCCTTTTTAAAAACTGCTAATCTAAAGACTTGTGAAAGTAAATATAAACATTAGAAAAACTGAAGCTTTACATTTCAAACCTGAATTTTGAAGCTTGCATAGGGTTGATTTAATTTAGGTCTGAATTTCTAGAAAATTTGGTGAGGGACTGGATACAGGGTTTTGGTTTATGCCCCACTTCTGCTAATGTCATTACAAACTCTAGTGAGCTAGACATGCCATGTGTATTGTTGGTGCCAGTATATTTACAATTTATCCATTATTTAGAAAGAAAAAATGGCATGAATGGTAAAACAGTTATTTTTCTTAATTTGATATTTCATGAAGGATTGGTAGACCATTTTTTAAGTTAAAACATCTTGACTTTTTATCTTTTTCATGTGTTACATTTTTATGAATGAGTAAACTGGGAGAAAACTTGGGTGTTTCTTTTACACTAAAATAACTTTTAGAGAAGTAGCTGGTAGTAAAAACAGAAACTGGAAATTAAAGGAGAACTTCTCAGTTGATACAATGCCATGAGTAATATGCACTAATTATTCTGGGTCGGTACATTATTCAAAATTTATTTTCTTGAAGCTCAGGGCCAAGAATTGGGGGAAAAAAAAGAATAGTGCAGGGGATGGCAACATTATTGAGCAGAATGCCAATGGCACCCACAACCACAACTTGTAAGGTGTTGGTGTGCTAGGGGTGGATGGCAGGGGGGCACAGGGGGCCCAGTCCTTGTGGCAGTGCAGACCCTGCCCCTTTTCCACCATCCACCTTGAGGCTCATGAGCCAAGCAAAATACCTTTGCATACCACACTCTGGCACCCATGTCAGGGGTTGCCTACCTCTGGTGATTTTCGGTGCCTCCATTTTTGGGTACTCCTAGTGAAACTCCTTCAAAGACCCCTATGTTTAGAAAGACCTAAGTAACCATGTTGAACATGGGGCCTCTTTAAGGTGCCCCAGTTTGAGGACCCCAAATCATTAGTTGCTTTGAAAAGTGACCCATTAAGAATGACTTCCTCAATCAGTTTACATATAAAAACATTAAGCAACCATAATGATTCAGCATGGGATCTGTAAGTCTAGCTGCTTTTTACAGAAGCCTTGCTCCAGTCTTCTGTCCATTGCTCCAACTCATTGTACCAAACTTACTAAACATTATGAACCTTATTAAACATTATGAACCAGGGAGGACTATTCTGTAGTTGCTCGGGGCTGTAGGGGGGTTGTTAGGAAGGCCAAGGCAGAGATGGAACTGGGACTAGCTTCCCAGATTAAGGACAATAAGAAGTCCTTTTTTAAATACA
>NW_017728947.1:85951749-85952762 GCF_001723895.1 Crocodylus porosus | reverse complement strand
TTTAAGAGGAGGTTAGATGCACATCTTGCTGGGGTCATTTGACCCCAGTATTCTTTCCTGCCATGGCAGGGGGTCGGACTAGATGATCTGCTCAGGTCCCTTCCAACCTAGAAACTATGAAACGTGTCAGACTGCATGATCATACCCTCATGGCACAGAAAAGTGCCACTGGAGCTCTTGATTTTGAAGACAACTGGGGTCCTTTCCATTGATGACAATCTCCAGAAATCTATCTGGTTGTCCCTGTTTTGGAGGCCATGTAGTCTCCCTCTGTCTGTCAATCACTAACTGGGTATTTATACTATGGTGATGCAGGGCATAACTGAGTGCATTAGCCACATTTTACTGGTAGCAAACTGAGGCACCATAGTATTAAGTGCTTTACTGAAAGGTAGTCAAGAGCTTCATGGCAGATCAAGGAGTCAAACCCACCTATCCTGAATCCTGGTCCAGTACCATCCTTCCTCACCTTATAACAGCTACATACAGATGCTTTCCTTTTTACTTCTGTGACCTTTAGATAACATTGCCAGATTAGACAAGACACCCCTGAGCTTCGTGGGAAACAGGTTACCATAAGAAACCATCTGACAAATCTATCCCTTTAACTTCACTCAAACCCAAAAGGTCGAATCTGCAGTCTCCTTCTTTGCCACATCTCATTGGTGGACCTGTCCATCCTTCTCCAAGACCAGTTACATTCATAATAACATTTTGCAATCAGTTGAGGAGGAAATTGAGGATGATGGTACAAGTAGTTACTTAACCCCAGAACGCTGTTGTGTGTTTTGTTTCTCCAGTTAACACAGTCATATCCATATCTGTGCCACCTTTCCATTACTTTCAACAATTTCAGGAGTTACTAATAGATGTTTGAGTCTTAACCTGGTGGTCACCACAGTTCAATAAATGACATTGTCTTTTTTGATTTGATGTAATGGTGGGAGTCTACTACAGACCTCCCATTCAAAGTCCTGAGCTTGACCAGGAGTTCGCCCGGGAACTGACTGAGG
>NW_017728947.1:85917861-85951649 GCF_001723895.1 Crocodylus porosus | reverse complement strand
CTGCCATTGGAGGTGGTTCAAGAACCTACATTGAACACCTGCCCCTTTGGGCAGGGGTCTGGACTCGATGATCTCCTGAGGTCCCTTCCAGCCCTAATGTCTATGAAATCTATGAAATCTAGGAAATCTCTACATGCAAAGTTTCTTGGCCAGATTATCATATTTATTTTCATAGGCATTTTTTTGGTCTCTGTGTACATGGAGAGGAGAGGGTTGGATATTGTATCCCAATGATGCAATACAGAAGTCTTAATCTCTATCTGTAGAGATTAGGATTATGCCCTAAAGTATGAGATTTTATTTCTATTTCAGTGGTTTTTGGCATTAACCATTATAGCTCTGAAAATTCTTGTTATACATATAAAGACTCAAAATGAGTTCAGAATATGTATGATGATTTTTCCCTTTACACTGGTCTCCAGACTCTCATACCAAAACAATCCATCCGTGCTTTTGTCATGGAAACAAACACTCAACTGTCCCCCTCTGTCTCTCTGGTAAGTCCATGGCTATGCTAATGGCATTCCTTAGGCATTGGTGAGCACATGTATAACCAGTGCTAGATGATCAGTTCATTTGCGTTTGCAATCCTTAGAGCAGCAGTTTCTATTTGTGGTCCGTGGACCCCTGGAGTTCTGCAGACTATATCCAAGAGGTTTGTGAAAGATGAGTGGCTTTGGTAGCGACCAATCTCTGGGGCGGTGGCATGGGCTACCCAATGTCCCCCTATGTATTGCCTATGCTTACAATTCAAAGGGGTCCACACCTCCATTCAACATTTTCCAACGTGTCTGCAAATGAAAAAATGTTGAAAACCACTGCCTTGGAGGAGTCCCTTGAAGGGCCAGGCATTGTGCTCCAGTCCTAAAGTTTGGTGATTAAACTAAAGAATGTCTGTCCTAACACACAGTTTTCCTTCTTCATCGTAGTTATTTGGACTGTTTGAGCCAAGGTTTTCCTTGCATCAGAAAGACTTGCTAATATTTGCCAAATCCTACTTATTCTAAAGACAAAGATGCCAGGTATAAAGGCTGCTTTCATTTATGTGAGCATTAGTGCCTGATTTGAAAATGTAACAGCCATATTTTTGATTTAGCTGAAAGATAGATAAAGTAACTGCACCTTTAACTATTCTCGTGAAAGTTCATATCCTTTTATTACTAAACATTACAAACAATATTTTGAAGGGGTCTTATTTCAGTTGAACATCTTTTTTAGCAGTAGCTTTTCCAGAGGACTGGCATCTAAGTTGGTGAACTCATTTCTCAGAAGTGAAATTTCATTGAAATACGAATCTAGTTATGTTCTGCACAAGTATTGTACAACTTTGGACCATCTTAGATGACTCCAAGCTCCTTTTTGCTTTTGCTGTTTCAAAGCCAACTTGTTCAAAGCCAATCTATTACACTAATAGATTCTGCTTAGTTAATAGGAAACTCTAGTTGATCACATTCATTTTATTTGTCAAGAGTAATGAATTTTGGGAGCTTTAGTGGGTAATGATGTGATTTGCAACAAGGGCAAATCTTGAATCTTTGATTCCCTCCATATGTAGATTTGGAGTACCTCAGTTTTTAGCCTGGGCACTGAAAGATGAGTGTAGCTCAACAGGAATTCACAGCATTGATGGACTTTTGATGTCCAAACAAAACTCTACTGGAAAATTCTTTTGATTTATCTAGTCACATCCTGTATGAAACAATATTCTCACATATCTGGATTATTTATCTTTAGTAGTTTCTTCAGGATGGTTTGGTCAGGATTTATTAAGAAAGGCATCAGTAACAGGGAGCTGGGGACTCCCTGTTGTTTAAGAATGGCCAACAGCTGCAGGGAGCTTGAGATGCAGTAAATTGCTTACCAGCAGCCAGGAGAGGCTGGTCAGTAGGGGAGTGATAAGCTGCAGACACCCAGTACAGAACAAGAGGTTCAGTAGTAAGGTGATAGGGCAGGGTACTTCTTGCAGTGCTAGTAGCACAGCAGTAGTACTATACGACAGTTCAGCCTAGAGAAGAGGGAAACTGCTATCACAGTTTGGCCAGTTTTCAGCTGCAGCAGCTCGCCTTCCCCTCCCTGCTACCAGAAAGATAGGTAAGTTGGGTGTGTGCATGACACAGGGGTTTAATTGGCCCTAAATTTAAATGGTGTTTTTAAAAACCCACCACTTCAATTTAGGGACCCCTTTTTATCTACACACACCCTTAATGTTTTTTTTCAGTTTCTGTTGACTTAAAAATTCCTTTGAAAAACCAAGTAGACCATTGTTGATAACCGTGACCTGGGCTTGGCCGTTTCAGTTTTCTAATTATAACATTGACTAAAAATTCTGCTGAATATTATTTTGAAATTGAATCAGGAGAGAATGTTGAAATTTTACTGGGATGAGGAAACAATGCAAAGATGAATTTATATGTTGCTCAGAGAACCAGACCCCTGCTGTCCTTGGTAGAGGAGTAGGTAGGAAAGATAAAATGGAAATTACTTCAACATGCTGTTTTATTTGAAACATTATCAGCAAGTTGAGAACCCTCTTTTCTTTTCTTTTATAAATATTTTTCTCCTCTTTTAGAATAATTATAAATTATTTGGCTTCACCTGAAGGGATTTGTAACTTGAAAAGACATCTTACTCTCTCTCAAACTGTTCCTAGCAACATGTTTGGACATACTTAAAACAAAAGAAGTCAAAGCATGGAAATTATAGTTGACAATCAGAGTAGAAAAACATGTATTCATAGTGGAATTATTAAAAATGCACCCTGATTAGTAGTAATAGTGGCTGTCTGCTTATTAGAGTCCTGGAAATGCATTGTATATGGTAATTGAGAAAAACAAGGCAAAGAATTATACAAATCTTATATAATGAAACAGATCCCTACAGTTTATCAGGATGATGGGGATAATGGTACAATTATGTATTCGTAACTGTCCAGCATCCCTACATTCCAGTTAATGGACAGTTTCCTTTCAATACAATTGAATCTGTTTTTGTGGCTTAATTTATACAAGTTGTATGTCTGTCTTTATTAGTGACTCGAATCTCCCTGTATTGGCCTATTCAGAGAAGTTATGGATGACGTACTGATTTTTTTTTTTTTTTAACAATTCAGATGGTGGTATATTTGTCAACTCTGTTAAATGATTATCACATTTCATACTTTGTTTCTTTACTTCTTTGTTCTCTCTTTGTCTCTCTCCACTGTTAATTATATAGGGAATTATTCAGATGGATGGAATAATTTCCTCCCTCCATCACACTTTCAAGTCAATGGGAAGGAATGTTGTGCAAATATGGCCCATGATGTTGCATAATGACATTATTTAAAAAAAATTATCTTGCTATAAAAATTAAAAAGCTGATATTCTTTCCTTAAAAATGATTTCACTCAGAACTAATATTCAGCCAAACTTGTGTATGTAATCCTTCTTTTTCTCTTATTTGCTGCTGAAAAGAGGTTCCAGGTAATACTTTTATTTTGCTAAGCTTTCTTTTTCATATTTTGCCTTCATCCGTCATTCTGATTAGAAAGCCATCTTTCATTTTGATGTCCTTTGGGATTCTGTACTTTACTTAACAGTACTTAGAATGCTGCCACCAATAAAAATGGACATGCACTCAATACCCTTGCATACATTTTTAAATATTTAATTAAATTTTAATTAAATATTTTAAGTGTTTAGTTAATTAGTGTGAAATAATTTGAGGTTATGGGAATGCAGTTAAGTCCAGTTCTGAGCAGAAAGCTGTCCATATTATAAAAAACTCACTAAAACTGGCACTGTTTAGCATTCTTTTTGGCAATTGCAGCTAAAAAGTAGAAACTCAAACAGCCACAATGACTGAATTTTCCATGAGCGGCTAACCAGTGAGTTCTGACCAGAGTCAAGAAAGACTGACAAAGCAGCATGCAGGAAGGTTGCATAAACACTCCCTGAGCACCATTTCTGTGAATAAATAAAATGTTTCAGTCTCCCATGCTAACAATTTAGCACCCACCAGGACCACTACATTCAGTTTCTAAAGGTTGTTAATATAGATTTTTAAAGTGCTAAATTATTTACCATTGTTACACTTACGCACACACAACTGACACTCATATATAATATGAGTGCCCATTTTGACTACTTATTTTCAGAAGGCAAGGTAGTAGGATCCATTAACTTTTAATGGGACTCAGGCATTTAAATTACATAGATGATTTTAAGTCTCACCAAAAACAAATGTAACAAAATTGTCTTTCAGTCTTCAGTCTCTTCATCCATTCACAATTTGGAATTTATTAGCACATTTTTTCTCTGGGTGAGATTTAGCCATCTTCTGAGAGCTAGCACAGAGTATAAAATAAGTCCCATTTAAGCACTCCAAAACAGGTAGAAGGTAAAGCCATAAGGTGACACTCAGTACAGGGGTTAATTTATTTGTCAGAAAAGTTTCTGGAAAACATATTCAACATGTCTAAACCTTAATACAGAACTAAAGATGTCATTCTTGATACTTCAGTCTATCTTCATTATTTTATTCAACACTAAAAGATTGCAGCAGCTTATACTAGTAAATAAAAGGTATGAAGGGAAATGTGCAATATCAGAAAAGACTATACTTTAATCTACTAATAGATTAGAGTTTGGAACTTAAAAATTAAACCTAGGAAGAGAGAAATTTCAGCACTGTGTGGGACTGTAGGGAAGCAGTGTCAATAGTGTTGAAACCACATCTATCAGTGTGCAGATTTTTTTTTAAAGTATGAGTAACATAAAATATATTTATTTTATTTCTATAGTCTTCCAACAAAGAATGCTAAAATAAAGACATTCAAAATGTGTTTTCATGCATAAAATAAATTATTCTTAAGGGTCTGTTTTCCCTTTGATTCATGGCTTACATTTCTTTTGTATGTATTCAAGGAGAAAACTAACCTCCCAATAAAGCTTTCCATGCCTATTGTACATAATTTTTGCATGTACTGTTTTTGGGTATGTAGTCATATTGCACAGGCAAATGCATGGCCACTGTATGTTGCATGTGCAAATAGTCACCTGATGTTATACCAAATAGGGAATCGAACACCATTTTTAGATTCTGTACTTTTAGGGTAGTATTTTGAAAAAGTTCTCTTTTGTCCTTCAATAAGTCCTGCTCGTGAATGCCAAGATTGTTTCTCTGAAGCATACATGAACAAACAATATATATATATATATATGCCTTTATTTTCATCTTGCATTCATATTTGCATTACTGTGAGTAAATATACAGAGTGTAGTCTTTTATAAGTTGCTGTGCAATTTCACTGGGTAGCCTGAAAGAAAAAATGAGGCACATAGTAATCAAGTTTAACATTCTTTTTGATCAAAAGTGGATTATGTTTTTATCCATTATGTTGTTGGATAGCAGGGGGCAAATTAAAATAAAACAAGTCAAAGGTTTGGTTAAGGAGAGATCTATCCTATGCAACAACTGGATTTTTTCCTCAAAATTGAATATAATTTAAAATTGTGGGGCATCTTTCTATGCTCCCATCCTATAACAGGGGATTAAAGAACAGACAATGTTAATAAGCATGACAGGCACTAGAAGCAAAGAACCAAGACCTTCATTGACCTTATCCCTGACAACATAATTTGGGGTAAGACCATTCTAACCCTTACACCAGTATTGTTTTGTTTTGTTGGTTGTCTCCTGAGAAATATAGATGCTTCCAGAGGTATAATAATTAAGATTTCTGCTCTGGGCGCAGCCCCCAGTGGCCTTTTCTCACCACTGCTGCTAAGGGAGGTGATCCCAAATTCTCCTGCCACTGAAACATCATAACACTGATTTTGGTGGCACCTCTCCTCTCTGATCGTCTCCCCAGTTCTGACTCCGATTGCTGGCACCACTTCCCACCTGGCACCTGGGACTCATGGTTGCCCACCACTAATTACACAACTGGATGCTTCATCTCTGTTGTCCTACTTTTTCCATTCTTATTACTCTTTTTCTCACTTGTTATGTCTTACAGGAATGCACATAAAAATAAAAATACTAAAGACAGCTAGGCATCTCTATTGTAAATGTCTTTTTTGGAGGGACTCCAAAAAAGGAGTAAGCTCCCTTGATCTGGGGGAGGAGGGCACCCATTCCCCAAACATGTCAGACTGCCTTGCTGGTATCTGTACTCTGCAATGGCATGCAGCTGTGCTCCAAAGTTCAAAAGCAGGTTTTCTTTCTCTGTAGAGTTCTGGGTCTAGTGGACCTGTAATCACTGAGCCACTCCTAGTCTTACTCTGGCAGGTATTTCTTCTGCCTCTCCATTGTTGAGACCCATACTGATCTCCTTCCCACATGTATATTATCTTTGTCTTTTTGCTCCTGCAGGAATTTCTGCTGCTCCAGGTGCAACCTCTTTAGCTCTTTTGGGTACATCCAGAATAGTGTGGACACTTGTTTCCCCAGGGACAAGTAGCAGTGGCACCCCTATTGCTGCTGCTCCTTGTCCGTGGGGAATGCCTGTGCCATGCATCCTCTGGTGTGTGGCAGGTTACCCTGGGTGGGGTAGGGGTGGCTAGGGCCAGCAACTGTGCTGGCCCCAGCAGCCTTACCTGGGGTCTTGGGGGCCTTGGGGAGCTACAGCCATAAGGTCAGCTGCAGGGGTCTCTAAAAAGTTACGTGATGCTGAAGGGAAGATGAGAACCATGCTGAAGGGAAGATGAGAACCATAAGAAGAGCAACAGATAAAGAGGAAAGACTCCCAGACTGACCCCCAGGGTCCCCTACCAGCTGGGGCTGCTCGAACTCGGCTCAGTGTGCTCTGGTCTTGGGCACACATTCAAACAGCATGCCCAGGAGCAATAAATGCTGGAGTTTATTGCTGTGCATTAATTACATATGTAGATTTTTAATACTTTGGGACAAATCTCAATTTATCTATTTTTAGTAATTTCTGTTCTTAACTGCATTGTCTTCAATATGAGTGGTTCCAGGAGAGGAATGAGGGGGTGTAATCAATATCCCCTTTGGTTGTGTGGTTCATGTCCACTGAGCAATCTGAGCTCCCAGGTGGTCAGCGTGGGGTCCTGCTGGAGCTCCACCCATGCAGGGAGCTCCCTGATCTTGCTAGCTGGTCAGTGTGGGCCCCAGATCCCAGGGGTGAGTGCCTCCACTGTTTGACTACTCCTGCCCCCACCTGCTTCCCTGTGCCAAATCTGGCCCAGAAGCAGTAACTCCAGCAGGATTTTGCAGTTAGCAATTAGCAATTAGTGAGCTCAGAGAGCTCAGTGTGTCTGCAGCAACCACATCACTGAATCCCTTTGGGTCCACCCCGGTCTTAAATAGCCATCTCTGGAAAGTTTGTATGTCCTATTAAAGGCTTCAGACATCACTGACTATCCTGTTGTTGACCTTGCCAGTCAGAAGCATCATCTATCTTTCACTATGAGGATGATGTCTGCCAGGTGTGGGGGAGGGGGGATTACTGGTGAGGTTTAAGGTGGCAAGCTATGCTCTGTAAGTTTTTCCACAGATATGACAAGCAGTGCTTTGGGTGGGCACAACTGTTTGCTAAGATGTGAGCTTTCCTTCCTCCTCTGCTATTTCTTGGCTTCCTGAGCAAGATGGTTCTCTTCTAAGTGGACTGTAGCTTGATGTATGGTGTAGTGCCATTGAGACCTGTTACCAGCCTGCACTTCCCAATTTGTAGGGTTGATGCCACCCTTCTTAAGGTGTGCTTTCTAGGAGTCCTTGTAGTGCTTCCTCTGTCCTCCATGGGTCCTCTTACCATGACTAAGTTGGGAGAAGGGAACTTACTTCAGGCGACAAGTGTAGAAGCATCCTTGGACTGCTAGCATGCTTTGCAGCCTATATATAATTCTGAATCTTCTTTTCTTTATTCTTGTGGTGGTTCACTCTTTTTTGGTCTGTAGGAATATTGCGTCAATTTTTCTCTCTTCCACCTATCCTCTACCTCTCTGTTGCCATTGACATGAATCTTACATCACGATGGTATATCTGAGGAATTTATCAAGCTCAGATTCTGGTCCCTGGAGTGACTTCGGCCAACTGATTAAAAAAAAATTTTTTTTTCTCCTTAAAAGACATAAACCTGGAGGTTTATGTCACCACTCATTTGTGTTGCTGAAATAAATTACAAGCTGTCTTAAGAATAGAAAACCTCATTATCCTAGTCCTTGAGGTCCCCTCACTGGTCAGACTTTGAGGTGCCTCAGCCAGGATTGGCTTAACTTGATGATGTCTTCCAATAGCCTGTAATTCTCCTCCAACTAAAGTAGTATTTCTCTGTCTTTTTGCTCTATGAATTGGATGACTGGTGCAGAATGGCTCCACTCTGTGGGCCACTCTGGCTCCACTCTGTGGGCCTAATCCAGCACACATGGGACTGGGGCCCAATCCGGCATGTGGTTGATCAGGTCCCAGTCCTGCACTCTATATGATGGCTGCAGTCCCGTGCACAATTGGGCCCGCTACCTTAGCAGCAGCCCCACACATACAGATTTGGGCCCTGTCAGGGTCCACCCCCATGGACTCTGGAGTGGGTCAAGCCACCTACAGTTGCATTCTTGGGCCGCATCACCTTGACCCCATCCCCACATGCTCTGGATTGGGCCAGCTGCCCAGTGCACACAGAATTGCTGCCCACCCACATGCTTGGTGCATGCGTCACTTTCAACTTCATGTGTGCCTGATAGGGCCCCACTGCCTACTCCTGCGTGTACAGATGGGATCTCATGCACAGGGCCACAGGGCTTGGAAATTTGGAGGTGGAGGAGCAGTGGCAGGATTAATTACCACTGTTCTCTGCTACCAAATTTCACACAGACCAGATCTTGCCTGTGGGCTGGGCATTGAGCACTTCTGGACTAAAGAACAAAGGGCAGATTGCTTCTATAGCTCTTACATGTTTTTGAAAATCTCACTTTAAATTCCCTCTGACAGGAACTACATAGTTACATAACTTTTATCTGTAACAAAGTAATATTTCAATTATTTTCCCTGATTTTTCATTTGTGTAAAATTTTTTTTTTGCTTGATTTATTTGGTTGCTTGAGTAAACAAGTAATACAAGATATTTGTCTCACAATTCTTAGTGATAACAGTTGGCTGGAATTTGGTCAAGTGTACAGTTATGAGGTGTCCAGACCAGACATGCATTTCCTCTCCAAGGTCCTGATTATTTATTTTTGTAACTGAAATTTTACATTTATGGTAAAAAAGCATAGAACATGTTAAAAGATGGTTTTTCTCACTGGAAAACATTGGTGCTTCTTTGTACCAATAAATGTGTCATTTATTTCCAATGAGAAATGTCACTTCTGATTGAAAAACATAAATATGTCAAATGACATCTTTTATGAACTAAGCTACACTTCAGTACTTATACATTATAGGTGTACATAGAACTGTGAGATGTGTAAATATGTTGAATCTGTCTTTATGAATCAAAAGTTATTTTTCTCTTGAATCTGCTAATGTCAATGCATGTATAGTTTTACATTATGTTCACAATATATTCTGTGCCTGCCCGCCAGTCTCAGACTTGTGACTGAAGTCAGGCCCTGGGATAAGCAAGAATGAACAGCCAGGAAACACTGATGTTTTGCTGCTTGTTTGGATAGCAAAATTAGAAAAAATGGACAGTCATGCCTGATACGTTTTTTTTTGTTTGGTAATAGTAATAATGTAGCAATTCTATAAATAAAGTGATTTGTAAATGTCAGGGAAAGACATTACTTGTTATGCAGAGCTTATGATGTGCAATCACAATAAGATGAAACAAATGTGGGCCAACAAGTTATACGTAGAAGGTGGTTGAGAGAGAAACTGACATCAAAAAGCTTTATGAAAAAATGTGTTTCTAAGAACAATTTAAAGAACAAAGCATGTGTTTGTGGGTAAATTAGAAGTGGAGGAATTATTACAAACCATATGGAACCAAGCTGAAAACTGAAAAAGGAGACAAAAGAAATAATAATTAACACAGTGAGGAATGTAATGAGTGATGATTAGAATGGGAGCACATAGATCAGCAGTGGATAATAGAGAAGAGATGGAGATAAAGAAGGGGAATAAATTAGGCTGGTTGGGAATTTTGATTTGGCCATATAAAAGACAAAAGCAGGAGAAGATATTTGAGACACTGGGAATTCAGGTCTGATCAAGTAATTGGATGTTTGGTATGGAGAATAGATTTGGGAGTCCTTAATGAAACTAGTAAAATAGAACACAGGTTTTAAAAGTTTGTAGAAGAGGAGGAAGGGACTCCTGACAGTCTTTGAGTTGGCAGCACCTTGTGCTGAATGCAAACGTAGGTGGGGGAAGCTGGTCCAGGATTAGCTTTCTTTTTCTTCCCCTCTACTGAGAAAGGGGGTAGCCTCTCTTTTGTGTTCAGGATGCTGAGGAAGGTATGGGGCAATGGAGCCAAGAGCCAGTTGTGATAATATGGTTGAGGAGTTCAGTTGTTTTTCCATTGTCTTCACCACTGAATCACAGCTCTCTCAGTCCTAATATAGCTGGTGCCATTAGAGAAATTATGGATCTTAGAGAATAAAAACAGTAACAGATTTCCACGCAGCAGCCTTTCAAGCAGACTTGAAGGTAAATATTGGCAATCCATAATTTTTGTACTGTTAATATGAAAAAGATGATGTCAGGAAAACACTGATGTGCTCGCCACTAGGCACTTGTGATAATTATTTCAAGTTTAGGTAATTGCTCCCAAAATTCTAAGATCACAAGTTTTCTGCTAGTTGCATACTGGGACCATTGTCTCAAAGACTAGTGATATAATGTTTCCCTTTACAGAAAAGAAAATATGGAGACTTCTTTAAAAGATTAAAATATTTTTCCAGTGCCCTTAACTTTTCTTTTTAGGTTTAGGTATTAGTGAAAACTGAACTCTTATAAAGGTATTGTTGTTCTGTGTAAAATAAAGCACTTTAATTACTTTAATTTTATTCCCAGACACCTAAACAGGGGGTTTACTGTTTAAATGTTTATTTTAATGGACATTTTTTTTATATGAGGAAAGGGGGAAAAATGATTATTCTATTCAGTATTTTTGCTGATGGTAGCATGTTGACACAGACATTTTATTAGGTATCCTGCAAAGAAGTACAAGATTTTTGCAAAGAACTAGAAAGTTATAACCAGGAATTGATTAGGGAAATTCAGCAAAAAACTATTCTATGTTATGTATAATTCTCACCATTCAGGAACCATACTTACAATACACCAGAATTTAAAAAGCACTCATATACATTGAAGGCAACCCTAGATCCTCAGGAGCATAGTGTATGCATAGGTTCCTGATGAATCCACTTGTATGGAGTCCTACAACCATCACACCAAGACCTTCGATATGTTCGCCTAGGCAAGAGTATGGAGGAGTGGAGCCTGCCCAAGACCTAGCATCCCCACTTCAGATCACTGAGACAGAATCCAAAAGCCCGACTGAGATGTTCAGTGCCTTGATGGTTGTAGCTTCTGCTGGAGAGCAACAGATAACTGCTGCTGACTGCTTAATACCTCAGCAAGGGCACGTTGCTGTCAGGGTGATGTCCCTTCACCTTTCTCCAGCCAAGAAGTACCCACAAGGCAGTGGGGGCCAGGGTTTTGAGGCTCCCTGTACTTGCTTTATTCTGGAGACTGCAACATATACATACATATTACATATACATACTACCATAATAAATATTTTTTGCTCTTTAATGTTAAAATATCGAGACAACTGAAGGAACAGATTCCCATAACACTCTGTAATAGTGTTATCTAATCGGTACTCTATTTGTCCTAATTGTTTCTCAGATGTCTGCATCATAAATGGGCATTTAATGTACAGTGGAATCAATTCTTTAAGTTATTTAATAGTGTTGCACTTATGTTCAATTTGTTCTAAAAAAAACCACAATCTGTTTTATTATTTTACAGCCAGATTAGGATTTTGAGTAACAGCATTTACAATAAAAATATAAAAGCTTGATTTATTCATGGTGAAGGAAATGTATCAGCTGCTTTCCTTTTGTCTTCTGTTGTGGTACAGAACAACTATTATGATGACTTTTACTGGGAAGAAAGAAAATAATATGCTAGTTTTTTTGTACCTAATCAGACTATGGTTAGAGGAATGATTCTTACAAATTTCTTTACTGGAAAGTAAACTTTTCTAACATGTATTCATTGTGGAAATGTTTTATTCTATAAGTGTTGACAAGCTGAGGAAAAACTTTAAATATGAAATATGTAAAGAAATAAATTTGTGTTACAGTGTAATACATATGTGTAAAAGATTTTGATATTTGTGTGGAACTGTCTTCACAGTGGCAGAGTCTGCTGAAGTTGTCTTATGAAAAATGAGGAACAATATAATCAAATGCCAGTAAAAGTGTACTTATTAGCTGTACTGATTACTATGTACTGTTTACTGTACTAAAAGTGTACTGATTGCTGTACTAAAACTGATTAGCAATTGGTAAAATCAGTTCAAAGTTTATAATCTAAAGTAGTTTCTCTGAGAGCTAAGAACATTCATAAAATCTGCTGCACAAAATATCTATACAGTAGGCCCATGTAAAGTGTCACTATCCCAAATGGATTTGGCCTAATCTGGTTCAGAAATTCAGCTACTGCCGAATCTGTGAATCTATGAATCACACAGGCCCATCCCCTCCCTGCTCTTCCAGCCCCACCAATGGCTACCCTGGCCAACCCAGCTCCTGGCACTTTAATAAAAAAAAAAAAAAAAAAAAAAGCCCTGACACACACCGGGTGCTGCTGGATGGGGGAGCAATCCCTGCTGCTCCCCACTACATGTGGGGCTCTGCATGAGTCCCCCAAGCCCTCCCCACTTTCCCAGCTCCGCCCATGGCTGCCCTGCCCGCCATGAACTTCCAAAACCCCCAAACTCACCAGTTCCTGCCCAGTGGGGGGGGCAATCCCTGCTGCCCCCCCACTGCCTTGTGCCGTGTGGGGGACTCTGCATGAGTCCCCTGAAGTCCCAAGGCTGCTGCAGGAGCTGATGAGCTTGTGGGTTTTTTGGCTTTTTTTCTTAAAGGGCTGGGAGCAGGAGTGGCTGGGGCAGCCATGTGGGAGCTGGGGGAGCAGGGGTTGGGTCATGGGGCTTGTGCAGAGCCCCCCACACAGCATGGGGCGGTAGAGGGCTGTGGGGATCGCCCCTGCCACCCGGCAGCATCCGGTGAGTGGGGCTTTTTTTTAAAGCAGTGGGAGCTGGGGCAGGCGGGGCACCAGTGGGAGGGCTGGGGGAGTGGGCAGGGGGGGGGGGGCTGGAGGAGGTCCCCCCATGTTCCCTTCTCCAGCCCTCCACCCCCTACTTACTAGCTTTGAGTCCAGCTCCAGCTCCCTCCTGCAGCAGGTGGGGACTGCCCGAATCATCAAAGTTCTCCGAATCTTTTCCAAAGATTCAGAGAGCTTTGAATCCATCCAGACCTTTTTATTGGTCCCCTGATTTGATGGGGATTTGGCCACCAAATTGGGTCAAATTGTTACTTTAAATTTAAATAGCCAAATCAAGAACGAGACCTTTATAAAGGGGGTAGGGCAAAATGCCACGCTTATTGATTACATGAATTAGACATGGGGGTTCGGACACACCACTTATATAGACACACACACATCATTGTGCACATCATTACACACAGGCACATGCAAACACAAAACAACCATTCCACTCAGACATTATAGTTACTAGCAGCAGTTCTTTAATAATAGCACTGGGTGGCTGGCCCAGGCCTTATTGAGAGAGAGAAAGATCTGGAGATAGCAGCTTTGGAGCAAGGTGCTCCAAAAAAACCAGCAGTTGAGAGAGAGACTCGCCTAACTTGGCATTTTAAAAGTCGTCTTTTATAGGGATTGGTATTCTTTTTTTCAGCACATTGGGGTTTTTCATACCCAGTTTCTGTTTTTGCAGTTGTTCCTCATATGTTTTCTGCTCATCTCAGCCCGAGTTCAGTTTAGTCATCAAAGTTGGTATCTCAGCCTTGGAGTGTCCTTGCTGCCCATGTGGCAGGATGTGTGCATTCCTCCATCTCATTATTTCCTTTGTGCTGTAGGTCTCAAAGGGATTCTTCAGCCATTTATTAATTAGTTTACTGACTGGTAACTTACAAATTTGGCACCTTGTTGCTTACATAAACAGTTAAATCTTTTTCTTTTTATGCCATTCTCTCATCATTTACCCTTTCTCACACTCATACATAAAGGCCATGCAGAATTCATATACTTACGTCAAGCAGAAGGATACAAAATGGAGTCATCAAGTTGTTTACAGGACAAGGCTAACATGGTTACATTTCACTATTATTATACTTTATCTTAACATTAGTTACACTACTTCAGTTCATGCTACACGATCTCTTCCCAATTGAATCAGTACCCAAAGCTTCGCACAGCTTACAGTCTATTGATTTATGGAAAGAGTTTGAAGCATATTTCACAATAGTGATTGAAATTATCACCCCAAATACAAAGCACTATAATAGACAAAATGCATTCTATTGGGAAAAGGATATAGAAAAATATAAAAGCAAAGATGATCCTGCTAATGTCCAGATCTTGGTAATTATACCAATGGAGGATTCCTTAGCTAAGTTAAATAATATAGACTTCACAAAAATATTTTTTTTTAACCCCACTTTTGAATTGCCATGTTTTCTCAAATACATCCCACACTTTTTCCTAAAAATCAGCGGCTGGAAATTTTAGTGTTTTAATATATAGTGTGCAAGAATAGTTTCTGTCTGGTTGTAGGCAAAAGTGATAGGAAAAACTGCACCTGACTCTCAGAGATCAAAAGCAGTGACCACAGTTAGCAGATTCTTCTCCCTAGCTGATTCTACTCAGTTGCTTACTACAGGGAACGATCTTGCTTTCTGCATTCTGCCTTTCAAAAACAAGATGTGTATTATATTTTGGGATGTGTGTATGTGCGAAAATATGGTAATACCAGAGTGTTTTGGGGGTTTTTTTTGCTGATTATTTAAAAGATTTTTTTAAACTGAACAAATGTCTTTATTTAGAATCAGACCCCAATCCTCTTGCAAAGTGAGTAGCAATATTTACCTAACTTTGTCAATACAGTATATATTTTCAGGAGTTTTTAAACATGTATACACTTGACCAGTAAGTAAAACTATGCAAGTTGACTAGAATATGGTTACATGGTTACAACTGGGTGTGTACTACAGACCGCCTTGCCAGGGGGGCAAACTGGACCTGGAATTCTCGGTCAGCTCACAGAGGCTGTAAAGTCAAGGGATGTGGTTGTCATGGGTGACCTAAACTACCCAGACATCAGTCAGCCAGGTCCAACCTCTCATGTAGGTTCCTAACCAGGATACAGGACCTCCACCTAACCCAGGAGGTGCATAGTCCCACCAGGGGAGATGCCTTGCTGGACTTTGTCCTTGCTATAGGCAGTGACCTGGTGAGGGGTCTGCGGGTACTCGACTACCTAGGCAACAGTGATCATTGCCTGATGGAATTTACTAGGACAGGGTGGTGAAAGCAAGCAGCAAGGCAGAGATCCTTGACTTTAGGAGGGCCAATTTCTGGAAGCTAAGAAGGTTAATAAGAGAGGCATTGGAGTCTTGGAGCTTCAAGGAGATGGGAGCCCAAGACAGGTGGTTGTTCCTCAAGGAGAAGATCCTCTGAGCTCAAAGGGAGTCAGTCCCAATGTGCACCAAGGGGGGCAGGAGTGCTAAGAAGCCCCAGTGGCTCGGAAAAGGCATCCAGGGATGCCTGATGGCAAAAAACAGAGGTGTACAAACAGTGGAAGCAAGGGGCTATGATGAAGGAGGATTATACCTTTGTTGCTCAGGACTGCAGAGAAGCTCTTAGGAAGGCCAAGGCAGAGATGGAGCTAGGGCTAGCTATTATTAAGGATAATAAAAAGTCATTTTTCAAATACATAGGAAGTAAGAAGAAGGCAACCGGGTAACATGGGGCCCCTACGGGATAGGCTTGGCAAACTGGTGATTGCAACAAATGAAAAAGCTGACCTTTTTAACAAATTCTTTGCCTCCATATTTCTGAACAGGGACTGGGACATTAGAATTGCAGATGGGTCTGGGGGGGCACCACCATGCCTAGGGTCAGGGATAACCTAGTTAGGGAACTTTTGGAGGGGCTGGACTTGTTTAAATCAGTAGGTCCAGATGCTCTCGATCCGAGGGTGCTGAGGGAAGTGGCAGGGGTCATAGCAGGGCCACTGGTATGGCTCTATGAGCACTCGTGGGGCACTGGCCAGGTCCCAGAGGGCCAATGTAGTCCCCATTTACAAGAAAGGGAGAGAGGAGTATCCTAGCAATTATAGGCCAGTTAATTTTACCTCAGTCCTTGGGAAGACCTTTGAGAAAATTATCAAGGAGCACATCTGCAAGGGCCCAGCAGGGGAGGTAATGTTCAGGGATAACCAATATGGGTTCATTGAGGGCAGGTCCTGCCTGACCAACCTGGTTTCCTTTTATGATCAGGTCACGAAGTCCCTGGACGAGGGTGTCATTGTAGATGTCATCTTCTTGGATTTAAGAAGGCCTTTGACACTGTTTCCCACCACATTCTCTTAAAAAAAACTTGGTGGCTGCAGCACTGATGCCTACACAGTCAGATGGGTGGCAAATTGGCTAGATCGTCATACCCAGAGAGTGGTGGTGGATGGGTCATTTTCAACCTGGAGGGATGTGGGCAGTGGAGTCCCCTAGGGCTCGGTCCTGGAGCCTGTACTGTTCAACATCTTTATCAGTGATCTGGATATGGGTGTGGAATGCACACTGTCCAAATTTGCTGATGACACCAAGATGTGTGGCGAGGTGGGCATGCTGGAGGGGAGGGACAGAATCCAGTTAGATCTATACAAATTATAGAGGTGGGTGGATGAGAATAGGATGGAATTCAGCGCAGACAAGTGCGAAGTGCTACATCTAGGGAGAAGGAACCAGGAACACCCTTCTTGTCAACACGGTGGCAGAAAGGGATCTTGGAGTCATTGTTGACTCAAGGATGAATATGAGCTGCTAATGTGAGGAAGTGGTCATTAAGGCTAACCACACCTTGTTCTGCATCTATAGATGCATCATAAGCAGGTCCAGGGAGGTGATCTTTCCCCTCTATGTGGCATTGGTCAGGCCACGGTTGGAGTAATGTGTCCAGTTCTGGGCGCCGCACTTCAAGAGGGATGTGGCTAGCATTGAGGGGGTCTAGAGGAGGGCCACTTGCATGGTCAAGGGGCACTGGGGCAGGCCCTACAAAGAGAGGCTAAAGGGTCTGAACCTATTCAGCTTCCACAAGAGAAAGCTGAAAGGGGATCTGGTGGCAGTTTACAAACTCACCAAGGGGGACCAGCAGGAATTGGGGCAGGCTCTGTTCCCCAGGCACCACTGGGGTTACTAGGAATAATGGCCACAAATTGTTAGAGAGGTGGTTCAGCCTGGACATCAGGAGACATGACTTTACAGTTAGGGCTGCCAGGCTTTGGAATGGGCTCCCAAATGAGGTGATACGCTCTCCTACCTAGGGGGTCTTCAAGAGGAGGCTGGACAGATATTTGGCTGTGGTGATATGATCTTGGCACCTGTTCCTGCCCGGGGCACGGGGTCAGGCCTGATGATCTGTTTAGGTCCCTTCCGACCCTAAGTACTGTGAGACTATGAATATAAAATATAGCTATTTAAAAAAATACATTTGTATCAAATTACCTTTGTATCATTTTTCAATTAAAGTAATGAATAACTATTATTTGAGACTTCTTAGATTAGTGAGAACTATCCTATGTACTATAAGTAACAATGATGCATTTGCAGGGTGATAGGTTAGATGTGAATGGACCTTTCTGATCACTAGCTTTATTCAGATAAGAACTGGCTTGAACTTTGACAGAGCCATGTAGGGCTCATCAGAGGTTCTCATGGTTTTAGGAAGAAATATGGGATTCTAGTGCTTATTGAAGGAAACTGAGCCAGAGAGAACAAACAACCTTAACTGGTTTAGACTGTGAACACAAGATTCTAAATTTCATCTAACACTCATTTTTGCACTAAGAAGGATGAAAGAATCTATTGTTAAGAATGTTTGGCTTTTGCTTAGTGGAGAACAAGACTTCAAAATTGTTTAATAGGTAGGTGGAAACCAGTCAAAAGCTTCTCAAGTTAACGAATACAATTTGTAATGTTTATGCAATCAAAAACAAAGATTTTCTTTTGACAGTGGTTTTGTATGTAATCACCAATGAAACAACATTAATTTAACTGTTTTCATTATCCAGTATGAGTTTAGAAGATACTGATTTGGTATGGAATGGGTGACAGACGGCCTTTTCTTATTCACAGTTCTCTATTTCAGACCACCAGTTAGTAGGGCACTGCCACAGCCTGAAAAACTTCAAACAAATAACGTTGGCAAAAAAAAGAGACCTATAGAGGTAAGGAAAGCCCAGATTAAAACTTTCTCCTATTTTAATCATCCTGTAATCACATGGGCTTTCTTGTGATTTTCTGCAAAAAAAAATGTGATGTGCTTCTCAATTAAATCAATAAATAGTTGGATAAAAATATTTATTCATGTGTATGTTCACAGCATCAAATCTCATTTTGGGGAAAAGATTAATTTCTCTCTTGACCTCTGAAAAATCCGTTGTCCTTCTCCCCCACAAAGGTGCTTGAACACAACTTTCTTCAGAGCTTATCAGTTACAGAAGCATCATATTCTCCTTCTGAGGTGCACAGTATCCCTCTTGGATGACTATAGGGTATCAGTAAAAGATCAAATTTAATCTGAACTCATCTTTCATATGGTTTTGCACTATACTACCAGTAGGTCATTAAACTAAAGTATTTTTACTTTTAAATCCCTAGAAATACAGTAACTTTCCCTGAACAAATTTGTAAATTTGTGTGAGTTCTCCTTTATTCTTGTCTAGGTGCTCTCTCAGCATGACAATTTCAATCTAGTGGAATATGGTGAAGGAACTGATTGATTTAGGGCCAGGACACCTGATGCATTACAGTGGTGCAACTGGACTTTACAGTGGTGTAAAAAACAGAACAAAACAAAAAAAATGGACAGATGATGTAAACCCTTAACCTGGGGCAACTTTTTCAATCTCAGAGAATCAGGGATAGACATCTACCAGGGGCTGTTATCCTGCCATTGATGGCATTTGTGCAGTTCCACTCCAAAGTAGACATTTGCTTAAGAACAGTGAACTGTTACCTGCCTCCCTGTCACCTAATATCAAGTGGCTTCAATAATGTCATGTTTCATGAAGCTACCTTCATGTAATTTACATTGGTGTATAAATCATTTAAGCATGTCACTTGTCCAGGCCTTCAGTATCTATTTAATTAACTGAGTTGTATTATTTGGCTAGGGACAGAAATTACACATAAACCAGTATAAGTGATCAGAAACCAACTCAATTGTGTAACACAACAGAAGTTCAGTGCACATAAACTACTTTCAAGTTGGCTTAAACCAGTTCAAAATGAACCTGGATGGATGTATTATCAGACCTAACTGATTTAGGTTAAATCAGTTTATTGAACTTTTGTCCCAGATTCCCTCCAGATTCAAATTAACTCAGTCCCCCAGTATCCCAGGATGCTTTGCACCTCTCCAACAAAACCACTCCTAGCAGGGTGTGTGGGCTAGTTTTGGCTTATGGTGTCTGCTCCAGCTGAGCAGGGACCCTGGACCACTGCAACCATGTGGTTACATTTCTAGAATCAAAAGTGAATGTCTGTTCACTTGCCTATGGGTTCAATATACACAGTTCGGATTAATCTGCCAAGATTGAATCAATTTAGCCTTGGTTTTCTTGACTGTCTGTACTTAGCCTTCAAGGCCAACCTAGAAACTTTTTTAGACTCAAGGTACCCCTCCTTTGACTTGAGACACCCTCCACAACTTGTGAATTGAGCAGCACCCCATTTCAAGAATTAATTGATTTATTACAATCCCTTTGCAGGGGACCAGGCAGTGGGGATGGGGAAATAGCCAGGCAGGAAGATCCTGTGCCTGCCTCAATCTGCGTATCTCCTCACGCCTGGAGGCTGAGCCTTTCCTTATCTGCTTATCTCCTCATACTTCCTGATGCACCCTTCAAAGGATCTCACAGTACTCCAAGGTGCCCCGGCACCCTGGTCCAAGAGTCATTGTTCTAGGTTGTCAGTAGTCTGTCTCATAAATAAAATTCCTATAACATCCAAAAAATATTATAGGATAAAGTGAACAAGGGTAAGTGAGATGCCCTGGTGCCACAGAAAGTTGATCAATCCTGATGTTTTTGTGTATCCCTAAAAGGTGTCATCCCCTAGCATTATAGGCAACTAAAAATGTGTTTTTAAAAATAAAGCACTATGAAATCTTTAATTTTTTTTAAAAGTACTTAACATGCTTAAATCTGTTTTTAGGACCTAGTTTTGGAGCTGGTATTTGGCTACCGAGGCAAGGACTGCAGGAACAATGTGCACTATTTGAATGATGGTGCTGATATAATTTATCATACAGCATCTGTTGGAATTCTCTATAATGTGGCAACAGGTAGGATAAACTGGTAATATTTTTATATTACACACATTCAGCCAACAGTCCATGTGATAATCAGTATACTTTAAATCTTACAGAGCTATCTGGAAGAATGAATTTACATGTTATGAATATTGAAAAAAATCAATTATGGAGGAAAATCTAGCTAAAATAAGTACAGTCAAAGGGTATATGATATCTATTATTCATGCTGTGTAAAAAATAGATCTTAACAAATCCCTGTGGTAACAGTGTTTGGAAGGAGGTAAGAATCCAATTATTGCAATATTAGCTTTCTGAAACTCAGTAGTGCTTCTTATCCTCCATTCCCAGGTACAGGAATCAGGTGTGTGTGTGGGAGGATGTTATTAAAAAAAAAAAAAAATTCATGTTCTCTGCTGACAACAATGTACTACCAAAGAAACTATAATTTAAGAGAGACTATAACTTCCCATTTTTATGCTGTACTAACCCTGTAAGACATTCATCAGTCTTCCATGGTGCCTTGTCTAGTATAATTGCTCTTTTAGAATCTCTCTTGTCAGGAGAAATGAGGGAATGCCTGCTACTGTGTCATTTTATTTTTAATTGCTTTAATATATCTTTGGTCAAAGAGGAATATCAAAAGTAAAATTAAACTTTAAAGCTTCTGTTATGCCCTCAGGAACCAGCATGAAGTAAAATTTTATTTCTCATGAATCCTAAAAAGCTACATTTCGATTTTAAATGTTAAACTTTTATGATTTACACATTTCTGCAAGGAATTTTCTTTTAAACTAGTTCAAAATGATAGGCATATGAAACATGTATTGGAATGTATCTTGAACGAGTTTGGGTAAATAAAGTGTATGGTGAAGGCTTCTATAGGGCCTCATAGTTCATTTGTGGTCTTTCAAAAGGAAGGCAGAATATAAATTAATTTGTTATGATCATTTCCACTGACTTTTGTTACACGTTACATGTTCATGTCTTATTTTTCAGTGGTCACATTATTTAGCTATGCATATTGTCCATATGAAGCTCCAATAGAATTTTTCATGTTGTATAGCAGCATCATATTTTCCATATGTTACAGAAAACCTATTTTAGGAATGTTTTACAGAGGTTTTAACATTTTTATATTGTCTATTTTTTTTAATTTCCATTTTTGAACTAGTGTCGAGTCTGTAAAGCACCATCAGGTCAACACTGCACAGAAATATTACAGTATCTTAGTACTACATGTATCTTTAGCTTATGTATAAGAAAAGCTTTTTCTCTATCTACAGATGTGTTACTAGTAAATCTGTGATCTTTAAGTGTGTCCCTTTATCAGAAAGGAAAGAAAAGTTGCTTACAATCAACAGTGTTTGCTTTGGCATATATTTTCTTACTGTATTTCCTTTCTGTGTTCGGAAAATTGATTTTTTGTAACCATTAAGTAACACAGCTTTTAGTGTCTCTGTGTATCAGCTATGATTCATGTTATTCTTTGCCATCTATTCTCTTGATAAAGTGGAAACATGGTGGTGTCTGTCAGAACATCTCATTTAGGAAAAATTTGACTACAACATATTGTCAATCAGCCTCCTATATAGTGGATGCTCAATAAGTATATAAGTTACCATCTAGGTTGATCTTTTAGAGCATTTTACCTTGAAAGATATTCACTTAATAAGACTGCTTAAAAATATATTTTGACTTTTGACTAAAGACACAGAAGAGATATTTACTTAGCATGTGTATGAATGT
Organism: Crocodylus porosus; assembly: GCF_001723895.1. Lineage (NCBI taxonomy): Eukaryota > Metazoa > Chordata > Crocodylia > Crocodylidae > Crocodylus > Crocodylus porosus. The sequence goes on along the minus strand of NW_017728947.1, from coordinate 85,929,392 downwards.
TCTAAGGTAATTTTTCCATGGCACTTTTTCTGTACACTGATTTACTATACTTTTGACAGATGCATTATTTACTGTGCATTATACATTATACATTTCATAGTTAGTAGGGTCGGAAGGGACTTGAGCAGATCATCAAGTATTATCAATACATCACGCATTTTCTATAAATACACTTATTGTTATTTATTTTTCAAATGTAAAGTTTATTACATGTATTTTTAGTATAATGCATAGAACATTTTCAGAACCATTTTCTAAAGTGGGGTGCACTAGAGTTATATTTATAGATTTTCATTTTCACAACTGTTTAAATATACCATAAAGTCTTAATTTATAAGTTGACCTCATGTTTTCAGGCTCAATTTTAAGAAAAAAAAAGTCTATAACTGCAGATAAAGACCTTGAATTCCCATTGCTTTTACAAAGTCCCATAGGAGAATCAAACAAAAGGGAAAGAACATAAAGGGTTAAAAGCAATAAAAGCCCCAAAATACAATCTGAGCTGAAAGAATTCTAATTTGGTATTTGTTTTGCATGTACAAAAATTAAAATATAAAAGTCAAGATCGAAGGGAGCCAGTTTATAAATTGTCCTCTTGTATAAGATGACTGCAATTTTTATGGCTTTTTTGGAGTGAGAAAAATAAAAAGGTAGACTGAGGCTCCCTCTATGGCTTACATGTGTTATGCAATTACCTAGTTAATTGCATAATTAATTTAGACAGGCCACACATGCAAATTAACTACCACACCATAAAAAGGTCCATCCAGCTATATAAAGTTAGACCAGGAAAACATGTACTAACTTTATAGCTGTTTTCTATCCAGCTCTAATTTGCATGTGTAGCATAATTATGCTCCCCATGGCTAAGAGCTGTATCAGGTGACGGAGTGTCCAGCTGTGGGGTGCACCATGCACTGCAGTGGCTGGGAGTCTAGCAGCTGAGGGGTCTTCCAGCCATAGCACCATCCCAGGGGCTCCCCGGGGTAAGAGTCCTATAAGCTGATGAGAGACTCCCATCAGTGGCAGTGTTTTAAGCAACTCCGATATACAGCAGCCCATGGGGTGGCACTGTGGTTGGGAGTCCATTCAGCTGCTGGACTCCCAGCCGCTGCAGTGTGTAATGCACCCCCATTAGCTGATGAGTCTCCCCCTACACCAGAAATAAGGCATGATAGGATCTCATGTTGTATCCCACAATCACGCCACCTGCCATGCACATTAGATCCTATCACACCTTTACCTGAATATCTAGAAAAGTCCTAATAGTCAGATCCATGTAATATCAACTAGGTGCATCTACAGGAGGTGCTGATTGTGCAGTACAATTGCATAGCAAAAACCATACCAAGAAGCTGCTGCACAGTAGTATTAGGCTACTGTGCAGTAGCGTTACTTAAAAGGCATTCATCAGGGCTACTTTGCAATAACCACTGCACAGTAGCATCTCATGTAGATGTGCCCACTAATCATCGAACAGCACCCCAGCTGCATAAGAAAACAACTATTTGTGATCCTTTTTTGTTGCTAATGTAACAATAATGAAGTCTAAAGTCACTTTGGGGACAAATATGACCCTTATTTAAATTTTCTTATAGGAGAATGAGGCAGAGAATTTAAGGACCTTGTCCAGCCTCACTGAGGGGTGTCAGATTGAGGATTAGTACTCATAGCGGTCCCTGACTCTCAATTTTTTGTTTGGACTATGAAATCAGCATTATGTCATTCACTAATAAACATTAAAAAGATTTAAAATGTCGAATAAGTATATATATTTTAACAAGCACCATGTTGTTATTTTTTTGTTGTAGGCTCTCAGTCTTTTTACCAGGAACATAATGATGATATTTTGTGCCTCACTGTAAATCAGCACCCCAAATTTATCAACATTGTGGCAACTGGCCAAGTAGGTATGTTTGTATTTAAAAAAAAGAAAAGAAATTAACATATAAGCATGTTAGGGTCATGTGAGTTCAAACACAGAGATTATTTGATTATGCTATCTCCGTTTGCATGAATGTTACTCAGTTACCTGTCCTCTTTTATTTTTTTGTTTGAATGTAATTTAATCAAATTAAACTAAAATTGCAGAGGGGCCACCAATAGGCAAAGATTATTTTTCATTTGAAGTATTTTCAAAGAGAAAATTTGGAAATGTTGAGCCCCATTTGAGTTTATCTGTGCTTTTACTTAATATCCAGCTTGCATTAGGACATCATTATCATGTCCAGTCCTTCCAATAATCTCAATAATTATTTATTACTAAAAAGAGAGACAAGTGAAAAACATTTCAATAAAAGACCCTGTTTTTTATCTTGACTAGAAAAAGTTTTTAAACTAGTAGTGTATTTATTCCACCCAGCAAGGTGTACTCGTATTAAATGTTGCTAATCGTCTAAACAGAGCCAATGCGATGAGAATCTAGGCTTTATTAAAAATTTATGTATCAAAATAAAGTTAAAATTGACACACAAATTCACCAAATCAAAGAACTCCTTACAGCCACACAGTTAAATCAACACTGCTGAGTCTACACAATACAGCACGACAAAATCTTTGGTTATTTGCACAATGCAAACAAATGTTGCATATATTTGAATATTTTTAGCAATTGATAGTGCATGTTTTAAACCCAAGAAAATGTAAAAGACAGATTCATTTAACATAAGTAGGTTTATTATTTCTCTGCAGGTAATTCTAAATGCGGTCTCCTCTGCCACACCTCAGTTTCTGTAGCAGTGTAGTGTGTGTAATTTTCAACTCAGCATTTTTAGTAACAGTGTGTTACTTCAAAAAAACCCAAGCAAGTAGACTTCATTTACTGTAGCTGCATAATTGAAATAAACATTTTCTCATTGATTTATAGCATGGTTCCCACAAATGATCTGGCAGTCATAATTCTGTATTTCTGGGCTTTTCTAATTTCCCCACATCTCTTTCATGCAAAACTTTTGAAAAACATTTAAATGGAGTTTTATCTGGACACTTTTCACATATGATGTATTGGCAAGAACATTCACATGAAAACAGTTATTGCTGCCCCAGGGTCATTAGATCCTCTTTATTCCTTTATTGTTTGATTTATTTTTATCCCTCTGGAATAGGCGATGCTGCCACACTGCAGATTCTCATGGGTCATTTCATGTTCTTCCATGCTTTTTTATACACACACGGAACCTCAGGGCACTTCATGTTTGTGTGTCACATAATTGTGCTCTGTAACAGGATGACTTCTGCTTGGTGCTTGTTTTATACCCTGCATTGAGCAATTAAGACCAGGATCTAATGACTCCTTAGAAATAAAACCATTTTCATGTAAATAGTGCCAGGAATTTGAAAGGAGAAAAGGAAGTTTAAAAAAATGAAATAAAACCAAGATGTTCTCTCATCAGAAGTTTCTAAATTTGAACATGCACTAAAGTCACATGCATATGTTTAATTGATGCTGTTATTTGTAACTGTTCTATAACTTGAATCAATATAGTTTCCACATAATGCAGTCTACAAAGACTTGCAGAAACATTATTTTAATGGATTTTCAAGTTTCAATGGTATCATAGTGGAGTCTTTGTAAATTGCATTCGAAATAAATTTGAGATCAGTTTCTATATACTGTATGAATTTATCGTCATCAGTATCATGCAAAATACCTAGCTATTTCTCTAATTTGGGTTACATCCTTTATAATGCTGATAATTCACCCTTCCTAATGATATATGGGAGTTGAGGGTAGTTGACACTTTTTAGGATCAGGCTGCTTATCAATACCCAGTCCCAAGTTTTATTAGTGTCCAAATGGCAATTGGTCTTTTTTCATGCCAGAAACATGAAAAATATGCTTCTTATTTAGCGATTTAGCCAAAAAAGATCTGAATATAAACCCAATGACATTTTTATATTCTGTAACTCAAAGTGATCGAACAGTTGAACACAAAATATTAATCCTAGTAATTTGTATTTTATGACGTGACTTTAAACACTTACACACTAAACATCAATAATTATTAGCTCAACTTTAATGATAACAGCAGTATTGGGGCTGCAATAATACAAAGAGATGACCTCAAGGTGTGTGTTAAGAAATGACGCTTTATGTAGCATATATTTCTTTAGCACGTATTTTATTCTTGGTCTAATTATTTTTCTGCTGCTTTTCCATTACAGGAGACTCAGCAGATATGTCAGGTAAGGGAAATAAAATTTTAACATCTTCAGGTATAATTAGGCTTTTAGTAGTCTTCTACAACATTGTAGAGCAATAAGTTATGTGAAAATATCTGAAGCCTATTAAAATCCTATATCAATCATAGCATTGCCTCAGTACTGAACATAACCTACAATAGTTCAGTAACATGTAAGAGTAGAACATTTCTTTTACCAAAAATCAATCTGCTAAAAATGTTAAAGCTATTTTGCTGAAACATATTCCCTCTTTGCTGCCCAGTGATAAACTATTTCTAACACCATATTGCTACTATAGCATACCTGTACAGGCATGCAGTTTTGACAGAAGTTATTGGGGCTGACAGCTAGCATTTATTTTATATAATTCAACTGAGGAGGCCTAGGTGACTGAGTGAATAAAGCAATCACCCTTTACATCTACTGTATGATTGTCTTGCAAATACTCCCAGTGATCCAAAATGATTGTGATGTCAGTTCAATTTTGTGATGCATCATTTTGGGTCTTTTGACAGTCTTGACTGAGCTATTTTTAATTTAAAAATGTTTAATTGTGATCTTGAGGATCCATCGCCATTATGTGTGAGTGCATTCATTGTCGGGCAGTCATCGTAATGTTGTTTGTCATACATCTGACACAGAGATGCATAAATGTATGTTCATGTGTACACACTGAATCTGATACTTTTAATGTTTTACTAAAAATATTTCACTGTGCAGAGGCATGGTGAAACTTTAAAATGTATGTTGACTTTTTGGGATATGTCAAATTGTGGTTGTTCTGGGGCTGGAAGGAAAAACACAAAGGAGCTTTTCCCCCGCTCACATCTCCTGTGTAAAAGGCAACCATAAGGTATTTGTGCTTAGGAGTTCAGGAGGAGCTTCTCTACTGCTGCATATAAGTAACTCCAGCCACTTCTGCCTGGGAACAACTCTTTCTCTTCCATCTTCCCCATAGAACTACTCTATTTTTTAATATTTTAAAAATATTTTAAATAAACCTATATAGTTTCTGGAACCATATTATATTCTCTGTAAGAGGTGAAAGCCAGGCAGGAGCTCCAGGGACTTGAGGCCAAATACTGCCTAGGAATTCTCAGGGTGCAGAGGATTGGGCCCTGCAAGCCTCCAGAGTACCTGCCCAGAGTGGCTGGAGAGCATGGGCAGCTCTGTGCTGCCTGCACTCTCCTGCCACAAAAGCAAACAGATATCCATCACTAAAAAGTTTTACAATCTATTACCATCTCTGGCACAGCCACAAATGTTGGGCATTCATGGTGTGACAAGGGGTATGGATATCTGTTTGCTTGGCAGCTTAATGGTGAGGAAAGGTAACATCTATTTCCACCCTTAGATAAGCCTGACTGCTTTGTGAGCAAAGTTTCACCTTTTGTGGAGATTATTATTGATTTTCAAGTAGATGTGGACACTTGAATTATAAGGACATTTAAAAAAAAATCTGACATGTAGTTTGGATTGAGGCCTTCATTATTCTAGACACAGATTGCAAGAGGCAAGGATTTCAGTGCACCAAATGCCCTGATGGAAACTATATGGGTGAAATCAGACAAAAACTAAGCACCAGAATGAACGATCACAGAAAAAAGATAATGGACAGAGGCACTAGAACACAGCCAGAACATTTTTCACAGAAAAAACCACTTTCAGTCTGACCTTGCAGTTTTCATGCTCCAGGGAAACTTTCAAAAGACAAGCCTGTGAACAAAGTAATTAGGCTGTTGGACAACAAGAACCCCGGAATTAACATAGGTAATGATTTCATGGCCCATTATAATCTATGGTGATATTTACTAATCTCTGCACTTCACAGGTGATAATGAACCTTCTAAACTGTCTTGCTCTCCCACTTACCAGGTTTTTAATGCATCTCTCTTATCTGTTGGCAACGTGATAAGTTCTCTTGTATCCTGTTTTTATTTACAATAGGGAGTTTTACACAAGCCTTTGTTTCATTTACTCTTTAGGCCTAATGTGTCTGCATCAATATTGGAAACCTGATGAAAGACACTGATACCTGAAGGCTTGTCTTTGTCTTTCTTAGCTATACAGTTGGTCCAATAAAATGTCATCCACACACATAGCCTCTCACATTTTTCTTAGACCATCATGGTTACAATCATTCAAGCACTACATAGATTGCAAGTGATACATAGATCTTTGGGATCTCTGAAGAGCCCAGGTGTTTTTGTTCTAGAAATAGCAAATAGTAATAATATTCTTGTATCTTAAAGAATTTTCAACTGAAATAACACACACAGAGAACACACCCTTGTTCTTCTACATTGATAAACTAGCCAGTGATTTAGCTGATGTACTGTTGCATGTAGCCTGCACTTTTAGACTGATGGTCATGTTGGAGAAAACCCCACTCGGATATTAAATTATTAACAAATTACAAACATCTAGAAAACGTGTGCTTCAGTATTCCAAGCTTCTAAGTTAGTAGATCAGGCTAAGACAATTTACCTGGAGACATCTGAACAGACATTCAAATGCTGAGTTCCTGAAGAGCAGAGAGCTTGCAATACTGATGCTGCCATGCCAGGAGGTGCCCAGGAACACATTTTAGTGCTCTGCTGGCTTCCTCAGTTTACCTGGAGACAGGTGAGAGCAGTGCACAGGGCAGCCCAATTGACTGAACTGGACTGTTCAGATTTAGTCTGTGTTTCCCTGTAGCATAATGTGGGGACTGTGAAGGGGCATGTTCTGTTCTCTGCTCAGCTGGAGCAGCAGAGTGTAGCGAGTGCTATGGTCTCTCTGAGAGGAACAAGAGCAAAGCACCCTGGGCCACTTGAGAATCATGCTGTGGCTTCTCTCAGAAAAGAACATGTACAGGTATTTAAATTCCCAGGATAATTTATCCTGGGAGAGATTTAACCAAGGTTGTTCCTAGGTTATCTTTTTTCCTGGAGCACCCATTTGTGCTCTATGAGAAAAATCCTGAACATCTGTACATTGTTGGTTTCTACTGGAAGAGCAGTGAGTCTCCAGAAATACTGAATGTCTATATGTAGCCTGGGGATAAAAGGAAGAATGGACTGCCACTATAAGGGGCTCTGCTATATTTTTAAAGTCAAGCAGCAGTTGGAGAGAGAGGTTAGCCACCAAGTCTAAGTAGGACAACATAACTTGCCTCTAAGTGATTTTGTTCACAGAAGTTCAATTTATAAAGTAGAGGCCAATATCTTCCTTTTTAACCAAACCACTTTAATTTTGTAGTACTAAAAACCTTTTTTGCTTTCAGGACCAAAAAAACATTGATACAGTTTAAATATATAACAAATAACTGATTTGTTTATATTTGTTTAGCTACAGCTCCTTCTATCCATGTGTGGGATGCAATGAGCAAACAGACACTGTCTGTACTGAGATGCTACCATTCAAAGGGAGTTTGTTCAGTCAGTTTCAGTGCCACGGGCAAACTTCTTCTCTCTGTAGGGCTGGATCCTGAACACACCATTACCATTTGGAAGTGGCAGGAAGGTAGGAAAGCATTTGTCTTGATAGGCTATAATTTTATTTCTTCTGAATCAATTCAGAGTACATGCAAAGCCTACAATGTAAAAGTATAAGTATTCAGGTGGTAACAATGATAATAAATGCTTTACATGTAAATGTTTTATAACCTTTACGAGTAAGCTTAAGTTGGATGTACTTAACTGTTTTAATAACTGCTGAAGGCATTTTCATTGAGTTTTCTTTGTAAAAATTGTATATGAAAAATCCTTGATTTCTAATTATAAAGCAAATCCTACTTTTCATTCAATTTCTTACCAATTCCCTTTGTTCCTGCTAATTAGAAATGTTTACAGTTTTCTTTTACACCCAGAAGGAATCCTCTAGTTTAGATAATGACTGAATTGAGTGAACTTCCAACTACCAAGGTTTCAAAAAAAGATGAAATTCTCGATAATCTGATGCCTAAGAATTGTCTCCTATCCAGTCCCTGGAATTTTGTCATAGGGACTGTAAACTTTTGTTCCAGCAGATTCACTCTGGGTTCAAGAATTAGGAACCCCTGGGGTTTTTTAACACCTTCTCTTCTACATGTTCCTGCTCCTTCTCTCCTTTCTTTCCTATCTGGAAAGTCTGTACTCAGACCTAGACCCAAAGTTACCACTGCAGACTCCTTCCCCATCTGAATGTCTCTGTTGGCCAAAGAAAATCTATCAGAAGTGACAGTATCATAAAAAAATAGAGCTGGAAGGAACCTCAGGAGGTCATCTGGTTCACCCCCCCTGCTCAAGGTAGAAAGAGCTATATCTAATCCATCCTAGACAAGTGTTTACATAAGGTTGGGTAGGTGAGTGAATTGGATATGAGCCCCAAGCACTACCTAAAGAGGGTGTGGGGATCCAGAATGGAGCAAGGGCTGCATCTCATCTGCTCTTTCTCCTGACATATGCTCTTTCTTCTGCCTTTCCAGCTCTAACCCTGGCAGCAAGCAGCAGAGGCACAGGACTGTGTCAGTGAGTGAAGGATGTTCAGGGAAATGTAGTTCTGTTAAGAGTGGCAGTGCATAGGAGCAGCGGTGAAGTCTGCTGCTGCTGGGGGGAGATGACACCCCATTTTTTGCTGCTGAAAACAGGATTCCTTTTGCCTATATGACAGGGTTGTCTGCATCAAAAAGAAAATGAGGTGCCATCTCCCACTACCAGCAGCCAACTTCAGCAGCTGCTCCTGTACGATGCCCACTGCTGGGCTGTCCAGAGCTAGAGCCCTGCAAAGCAGGTACAGAGGGTGGGTGGAGTGCTCTCGGTGAAGTTCTGGCCAGTTACAGCTCTGATTTATCTAATTTATTCTTAAAAATTGTAAGAGCAATCCTCACTCACAGCTACCAGGCCTAATGCTCAAGCTTTACTAAACTCAAAGACCCAGGCTGTTGCTGCTGTGGCACAGGTTCCTGCACCAGGGCTACTACTGCCATGGCTCCCTGGCAGCCAGTATTCTTGCACAACTCTATAAAGCAGCACCCAGGGGAAAGGGCCCAACCCTAGTTAGGTCACTGATGGTAGCAATTATTCAGATCAGGTCAGGCAGAGACTGATGCATGTTGAGCATGAATACATGATATACAAAGGAAAAACCATACCATTTCAGTTCAGGCATCCATCTTCAAATTGCCCATATGGCATCCTCTAGTACAGGGCTGCCCAACCAGTGGTCCACAAGGCATTAATATGTGGTCTGCAGGCTCCTGCTCGGCTGCTGCTCCTTCTCATTGCTCCTGCTGCTCTGGCAGCCAGGGCCTCTGGTGCAGGGCAGCATGGTAGGAGGGGGTAGGGAGGCCATGGGGACCCACACCCCATATGGCATCCATCCACAGTCAGTCTCACTTCCATCCTTGGAAAGGACTTTGAAAAGGTTATGAAGGATCATATCTGGGGGAGTCCAGCGGGAAAAATAGTGCAGCAGGGAAACCAGCATGGATTCATAGCAGGTAGATCATGCCTGATCAATCTGGTTTCATTTTATGACAGGGTCACAAAATGCTTAGACGCAGGATGTCATTTTATTGGATTTTAACAAGGCCTTTGATACGGTATCTCATCCCATTCTCATAAATAAATTAAGAGGCTGTGATATAGATGTCCACACAGTCTGGTGGGTGGCAAATTGGCTTATCGGTCACACCCAGAGAGTTGTAGTAGACGGGTTGGTATTGACTTCGAAGGGTGTGGGTAGTGGGGTCTTGCAGGGTTTGGTACTTGGACCTGTACTCTTCAATATCTTCATCAGTGACTTGGATGTGGGTGTGAAGTGTACTCTGTCCAAGTTTGTGGATGATACTAAATTGTGGGGTGAAGTGCACACTCCAGAGGGTAGGGAATGATTGCAGGCAGACCTGGACAGGTTAGAAAAGTGGACAGTACACAATTAGATGCAGTACAACAAGGACAAGTGTAGAGTGCTGCACCTAGGGTGCAAACATATCCAGCACACCTACTGGCTGGGAAGTGATCCTCTCAGCGGCACAGAAGCAGAAAGGCATCTCAGAGTTATAGTGGACTCCAAGATGAACACAAGCCATCAGTATGACAAAAGTCATCAGCAGAGCTAACCTCACTTTATTGTGCATCAGCAGATGCTTGACAAATAGAACCAAGGAGGTGATACTTCCCCTGTATGCTGCATTGGGCAGACCACAGTTGGAGTACTGCGTCCAGATTTGGGCACCGTACTTCAAGAAGGATGTTGATAGAGGGTCTAGAGGAGAGCCACTGTGAGGAGAGACTCAGGGACCTGGACCTCTTCAGCCTCCGCAAGAGAAGGCTAAGAGGTGATCTTGTGGCCACCTACAGATTCACTGGCAGGGTGCAGCAAGGGATCGGAGATGCTCTGTTCACCAGGGCGTCTCTTGGGGTAACAAGGAACAGTGGTCACCAACTGACAGAGAGCAGATTTAGGCTAAGTATCAGGAAAAACTTTTTCACGGTAAGGGTGGCCAAAGTTTGGAATAGGCTTCCAAGAGAGGTGGTGCTCTCCCCTACCTTGGGGGTCTTTAAGAGAAGACTTTATAGGCATCTGACCCCAGCGCTCTTTCCTGCCTAGGCAGGGAGTTGGACTCAATGATCTGTTGAAGTCCCTTCTGACCCTAGCATCTATGAATATGGCATCCATCCCCTGGCCACTCAGAAGTTGGACTTCAGAATGTATATGGTTCCACTTGGTAGCTAAGAGCTGTTGAGCTTTTCCTGGAAAGAAAAAGGTATTTTGGGGAGCCAGATGTCTTGTTCATCTTCTCCCTGGGTAATAACAAAGCTTCAGCATTTAAGACTATGGGCTTATGAACATGTTACCACTAAGTAAGATGGGGTGAAAATTTACACTGAGTAGTATGTCAGTGACTCTGGGTGCATATTCGTACAGTGCAGGAAGTTGAGAGATAGCTTTTCCCTTGGTGAAAGTGGAATAAGCTATCCAACATTTACCGTGTGGCAAGTGTGCTCTTGGGAAGTTACTGTGGAATACCCGATGTGCTTTAAGTCCACACTATCATTTACCTCACAATTGGTTATCTTAGGATGTGGACGCACAAATTAGTATCTTTAGATATGATGAAAAATTCTTGATTTCACAAAGGCACTGCCTTATAAACAGGGATCCTGGTTTTTTCTCTGATAGCAAATTCTCTGATTAAAAACCCAAAATCTGTGATAAAAATTAAAGGACCCCCACAGCCCCCCCCCCCAGCAGCACTGTTGTTTCCCCGCCTTCCTGATGCCCCTCACAACAGCCCCCAAGACAGACACACAGGCACAGACATGCAGACACAGAGGCACACACAGATACCACACCCCAGCAGGTAAGTGCAAGTGGGGGGAAGG
>NW_017728947.1:85908347-85917761 GCF_001723895.1 Crocodylus porosus | reverse complement strand
GGATTTCTCTGCTAAAAAGGAATATCTGCATTTTCTCCGATAAAAATGGGGAATCCATGGTTTTCTCCGTTTTTCCATGGGAAACAGAAAACTTGGATCCCTGCTTATAACTCATCCAGCAAAATCAGTTTCTGCATTTAGTAATGAGAAAAAATAAGAGAACATCTTTATAGAAAAAAAAATTTAAAAAGTCTGCAGAACAGCTATCTCGTACACATTGCATGTTTTGTGTAGGTGCAACTGCTGGGATTTTCAGAGAAGCCTCATTGAAATGTAATGGGATTTGAGCTCCTAATTCCCTTATGCTCCTTGTAAAATTGGAGCTTATAAACAGACCTTCAACTTCAAGATAGTATTCTTGATTACTGGATCATATTCCACTGTTCCTTTCAAGTCTCATTTCATTTCTCTTATCCAGCATTTCTAGTATCTGTTTCTCTAGCTTTGAATTTTTCCCTACTCTGGTCCATGTATGTGTTTTCTTATGTTATTCCAGGGCTTAAAAAACATTTGTGTATGCAATTCCAAGCCACGTATAGGGAAAGCAGTTTGGGTTTGGGGTGCCTTTTTGACAGTTGTGGGCATTAACTGTTCAATTGCACTCCAAAGTAGAGAGTTTTGTTCTGGAAAGAATGTATATTTTTCACAAGTTCAAAATCTCCTATTTTTTTGACAGGTGCCAAAATTGCCAGCCGAGCAGGTCATAACCAGCGTATATTTGTAGCAGAATTTAGACCAGATTCAGACACGCAATTTGTTTCAGTGGGAGTAAAGCATGTGAGATTCTGGACCCTTGCTGGAAGAGCTCTTCTTAGTAAAAAGGGGCTACTGAGTTCAATAGAAGATGCCCGGATGCAGACTATGCTCGCTGTAGCTTTTGGAGCTGTATGTACCTTAATGAACTATTTTAAAATGCATAGATAAAACATTCTTTTTGCTGTCTTGTGCATGGTTATGCACACACGTGCATGCACATGTGTGTGCATGCACCCCCCCCCCAAAACAAGATAGTTTGTCCTGATTTTTCTGTTTTAGGTTAGTCATATAACAGATCTTTGTAGTCTGCTGATGAGTATGTAAACCATGCATTTAACCCACTTTATTATTTTCAGCACTTATTCATTAAAAGTAACTAGTTTAGAAAATAAGTTTTATAAAAATTCAGATATTTCCAGTGTTTACTGACCTTTATATGTACTTGTTTTGGGCAACTAAGAATATCCAGGTATAGTCTAATTTTATTATGTTATTAAGGAAAAAAAACCCTATCAGAAGATTTGACGTGTTGGCAATAAATGTCCACCTTCAATTCATATTTATATTTGAAAACAATATTTAAGAAATATCCAGTTAAGAATAATTCAGTCTGGGCATGTATAGGAAATTTATGAAAAGGTATAAGAAAGATCTATACCGCTCACACTGCAAGTTCATTATTTTGTTCAAGTATTGAGACAAAATTCTACTTGGATGGAAGACCTCCAAGAGAAGCATATGATGGTGGAGGAAGAAGTTTGGTACTTCAGTAGGTACCACCTTAGCTTTTAAGTCTATTTATTCAGTTGCCTGGTGTAATTAGGTGACTATGTTGGCATGTATTAGAAGTGCCGTCAATCAGATGAAACCTAAACTCTCAGATCCTCACAGTTCACATTCATTGAAGATGCAGACTTGCCTCCAGACAACAGCAGAAGTGGACAGAGGTGCTCTGTCGTATTGCTGCTTCTTCCCTGCCTGAATCCTCCAAGTAGGTGGCATAGGGAGGTTCCCTTTTGTCTAAAGGCAGCCTCTTGTGGAGGCCTGCAGGGCATAGTCAAGGTCAGAAAGCATGGGGTGCCAAGAAAATCATAAACCAGGGAATCAGAAGCATGGGTACTGACTGAAGCAAAGGAGTCAGGAACAAGCAAATCAGGAAGCAGGGACCTAGGCTGAAGACAGGAACAAGGAAAGAGCGGGCAAGAACGAGGAACTAGCAGACAGGAGCTGGGAAACCACAAGCCAGTAGGCAGGGTCCTATTCCTGAACAGGATACCATGCTATTAAGTAGCCTTCTGGGAACTGACAAAGCTGCTGCTTTTAGGCAGATAACCATAACCATAAGGGTAACTGTAGGTCAGCTGGAAGCAGTTAGGCCGCTGGCAGCCCCTTTTATTTTTGGGTACAAATCTAAATAGTTCAGTTTAAGATGCATGTGCCACTTTTCACAAATAAAGAAGATGGTGTCAGTGGCAGCTTTCAGGTCACACACATATATTCATTCTGGCTAGCTCCATGCTGCAGTTTCTGTTGGATACTGAATTGGATTATCTGAATTCAGATAGATTTTTCCCCTTTTTGTTAATTGTAGTGAGAGGGTTACTATGCAGGTGGCACATCTGCACATACATTAATGTGCCATTGTTACTGTGCCTTATGTTTAGTACCTCTGATATGAGATACTGACTAAATGCATAGTAGTACTGGCACATGGTCTTTTCATGGCACTTACTGTGCAATAGATTAATTCTACTGCACATTAGCACAGCTTTTGCTGTGACATACTAGTGCTCGGTAGAATCAATTTATTGGTGCATTGAGCATCTCATGTAGACACACTTAACTGTCAATCAGCTCTATCACTCCCATATAAAATCAGCTGCATTTCTGTGTTGGTTGCAAATGATAATTTGAACAATGAATTAGGATCCTTTGGCATTAAAGGTGCTAAATGAGTACAACATGTTTTTAGCAATGTTGTAAAGATTCACAAATGGTAGATTTTGTTCAGATTGTCAGTGGAATAAATGGATGATTCCTTTTGGGGAATTCTATATGCATTTCACTGTGCAAAGTACACATGTCCTCTCTTAGAAAAATAAAGTTAATATTTTTGTCAGGTGAAGTAAAATCATGTCACTAAAAATATTAAGTTTCCTGATTTATGCCATTTTTAGATTGAAGGAAGGATTTTTTTTAGGTGGGCAAATGTAAACAGACTAAAAAATTACCTCTTACAGGAGTTAGGCAGGAAGAGCAGTTGGTCTGGGATTTTGGATCTTGGGTTCATGGACGACTGGTGCCACCTTAGTCAAGGGGGGTAGATGCCTCCCCTCAACCAGTCCCACAGACCAGGTGGGAGGGCCCCTGGGCAATCTTGTGGATCTGGTGGAGGGGTGATCATTGGACTCAATCCTCCAGCCAATATCTGTTGGGTCAGGGGGAGCATTGTAACTCATGGCCCTTGCTGTGAGATGTCATGAGTTCCAGCAGGGAGCTGCACATCTGTCAGTGCCCACAGAGCCAGATTTTTAAATGTATTTAGGTCCCCAACTGCTACTGACATTCTGGCCACATAGTCTTTTTGTGCACCAGTAAGATGGAGCTAATAGTACTTTCCCACCTCACCGTAGTTTTGTGAGGATAATTACATTAAAGATTGGGAGGAGCTCAAATACTACAGTGCTGGGACCATATAAATACCATATTTACCTGCATCCAAGATGACTTTGAATTTAAGATGACCCCCCCCAATAATTAGATTCTGTGCTTGGAAATTTATAAATCTGTTATAATTTTCCAGGTATAGAATCTAATCAATGGACAGCCATCCTAAATTTTTCCCCCCCACTACTGTGGCAGAGAAAGCAACAGTGGGGGGCAAGGGGCCATACCCCTGCCCCTTGCATCCCACACCTCTTTGTTTTCTCCACCTGCCCCCCTGCCATTTGCCCCCTGCCTCCTGGAACCCTTGTCCCCACCCCATGCCTGTGCCTAATCCCTGACATCTTCCCCCCCTCAGTGCCTCTCCCTCACACACTTTGTCACATCTCCCCCATGCCTGTGCTTAACCCTTGTTGCCTATTCCCCTCACTCTGCCCCCATACCTGCTTCCCTCAAACCCTGCTCAACAAAGCTTTTTTCCCCCCATGTTGTGTGCTGGAAGAAAAAAATTGTCTTGGATGCAAGTAATATGGTAGATAAGGTCAGTAGCATAATGAAGGGTAAGCAAGAGTGACATGCATCATTAGTACATTGACTGCTTGTAATTTACTATTTCATGGTTGTGCAAAGGGATGATGGGGTAAAGGTGCAGAGATCCCTACCATTGAATCCTATATCTTAACTTCCTTTATAAAGGTATAGTATTCATGCTGCCTACAGGGCTGGACATCACAAACCAGGAATGATATTTGCTGCATCCTTCACCTATTTTGCTAGAATGGAACACAGGTGACAGTTTTAAGGGACTAGAACTAAAGTCTTTCATGCATATGCTTACTCTTTACCTTGGGAAATTTCTGCCTACCTCTTTCCTCTGCCAATAAAATGCCACCATGAACTGCCATTGGTCTGCTACCCTAATACCAGATGCTAAAAAACCTTAATCTACCCTCAGTATAGATTATGATTTCTTAATGTATTTATTTCTCTTGCCTCAGTTGGAATTATATGATGAGTATATTTTTCCCCTTTTCAGAATAACTTGACATTTACAGGTACCATCAGTGGAGATGTTTGTGTTTGGAAAGAAAATGTATTGGTACGAATTGTGGCCAAAGCTCACAATGGGCCTGTTTTCACAATGTACACCACACTAAGAGATGGCCTGATTGTAACAGGAGGCAAGGAAAGACCGTGAGTCTTATTTTTATTCTCATGCAAATATATGTTACTAAGATATTATGTAATGTATAAACATACTTCGTGTCATTAACTTTCAGTGTGTACCCTCAGTCATTTTATGTAATCACATATGCAGACTACTTCTAATTTTTCAAGATGTCTTTACTACCATATTTACCCAAATATAATACAGCTCTGAATTGAAGATGACTCCCCTCCATAATTAGATTCCATACATGAAAACATTTATATTTTTTTTTAAAACATTCCATGTATAGAATCTAATTATTGGAGGAACATCTTAAATTATTGGAGGATCATCCCTGCCACTACTGCAGGTGGTGGGGGGAGAGGTGATGAGGGGGACAGATAGTGGGGAAGGCAATTATGGGGAAGGCAGTAGAAGGACAGACAGTGGGGAAGGCAGTAGGGGAGCATGTGGTAGGGCAGGCAGTGGAGGAAACAGTGGGGGACAGACAGTAAGGGGACAGGTAGTAGAGGGCAGGCACTGTGGAGGTGGTAGGACAGGGAGCAGGGGAGGCAGGCATCTTACCCCCTGTTGCCTGTCCCCTCCTTCCCCCCCCATTTACCTGCCCTGTTGTCTCTTCCCCTTCTCCCATCCCCCCACATTTCCCTCCATGCTGCTTCTGCTCCCTGCAGCCTTGGGTCCCTACCCCCTGATTATTTCTGTCCTTTCCACCCACCCCCGCACCTGCCTCTCCACCTCCCCTTTACAATTGCTCCATGCCAGCAGGCTGTATTCCTATGGCAGCCTAGGGGCACCAAGTACAGCTCCAGCCTGGCCCTACAGCAGTGGCCT
This sequence comes from Crocodylus porosus, assembly GCF_001723895.1. Lineage (NCBI taxonomy): Eukaryota > Metazoa > Chordata > Crocodylia > Crocodylidae > Crocodylus > Crocodylus porosus. The sequence continues at coordinate 85,912,339 of NW_017728947.1, read as the reverse complement.
GGAGCCAACACCACTGCTACAGGGTCAGGCTGGAGCACATACTCCATGCTCCCGGCTGCCATGAGAACAGAGCATGCTTGTGCAAAGCAAAATTGAGGCGTGCAGCAGGGGGAAAGAGAAGAGGAGAAGCGGCATGGCAGGGATAGAGGGTGCAGTGGGGGCTTGAGGCCAAGGGGGAGGAGTGGCAAGGTATGCAGAGGCAGTAGAGTCAGGCAGCAGCTGTAGCTCTGACCCCAATACAGTCAGGCAGCAGTTGCCTGCCCCCCACTTCCTCGTACTCGCTTACAAGACAAGGGGATTCATCTTTTGTCCATGTTAAATGGGGAGAGTCATCTTTTAATCAATGGGGGGATTCATCTTTTAATCAAGTTAATACAATATTTGCGTGTGGCTAGAAGACCAACTAGGTACTGGTAATACATAACTGTTCCTTGATGGAAGCATTAAATATGTTTCAGCACATTAAATAACTAGAGTTTCTCTGAGTTCATTCTGTGGAGTCCTCAGTGAGATATAGCAAGTCCTCTTAAGTTGCAGTTGTGTACATCTGTCATGGCACAGTTGTAGAGCACTTTCAGGGAGCTGATCACATTAAAAATGTAACTTCTGTCTGCACCCTACAAGCTCTCTCTACTCCTGTTTTTGTGGGGCAGTATTCCCTGCACTGTCCCCCCCTGCAAGCTCTGCAGCCAATATGGACTTCAGGGCTTGCAGTGGATGCAATGCTGTGAATGCTTACCCCGCTGTGAGCATCGTTGGCTGGGGACTTACAAGCAGGGCAATGAGGAGAACACTGCCTCCACTGAGAGCCTTGAGGTATGGGGCTCTCAGTGGCGGCAGCATTCCCGCACACTGTCCTTGCTGCAAGCCCAGAGCCCGTGTCCCTGTGGGGCTTGTAGTGGAGGCAGCGTGGAGGAACATTGCTGCTATTGTGAGCCCACACCACAGGAAGCTAATACTGGAGGAAATGTTATTCCCATTGCCCCTGCTTCAAGCCCCGCAGCTGGGGAGGCTCAGGGGGTAGGGGGCAATGTTCTCTCTGCTGCAAGCCCCTCAGCTCTGGGATTGGCAGCAGGTGGTGCACCCCTGTGGCTCAGAGTCCCTTAAACGATGTGGCCCCCAGCTACAGGGGAGCACTTGGCCATACAATTAATGGCATGATTAGAACAAGTTACAAGGTTTTTACACATTTTTGTGGAATAACTTTGTAGCTTGCTGCTTGTTTTATCACACCATTAATCGGCTGAATATGTAGCTGGGTCACAACTTAAGGCAGGATAACTTAGTTAATCATGCCTTAAGTGTAATGTGTACTGGAGGCCCTATAGAGCAGGCATTATATTTGTAACTTGTTCTGTTAAACATCTAGCACACTAAAGGTATTGAATAAATGCTGACTGATTATAGTCATTAAGAGTGTGTACTCCAAATCTGATTCTCCTTTCTGATTCTCTGGTTTCTCTTTCTCATTTCACATTTTTCTCTTCTGTTTCTTTTTCTTTTAATTCCCACTTTCCTCCAACTTTTTTTCCTCTCACCATGTTCTGGCTTTAGTATTATATTGTCATAGCATCACTTTTAATCTGAAGTACTAAACCTACAGGTTTGTTTGTTTCTTTTGCTTTGTCTGCTTCTTATTTTATTTTTGTCACATGTTAAAAGAGTTTTCCAAATTTAAGTTCACTGTTGTAGAGGGAGAAGCATCCCAGTAGACTGGATTGCAGAACCTAGAAAGTAATTCTGTCGATTTAATTGATTTTATTTCCATGGACAATAAACAAGAAAAGTGTTACTTAAACCAAGTTGGTCAGCTTCATAGAAGTAGTACATCATCAATAATTCACATCAAATAGTGGGTATGTTTTGAAGGATGAGATTGAGAGGTTCAAAATAACTGAAAAGCAAATCTATCCTTAAATCAAAAGCTGAAAATAATTCATAATTAACCATTCTACATGTATAAACTCTATTTGTTTTGTTTGGTTACAGAGTTTTATAGAGGGCTGTATTAAATATTAAGAGCTTTTCCTATACAAAGCAAAAGGAATCTTTAAGGAATAAACTTAGAATGTCTTTATTGAAGTTATATTTCACTATATAATATTTTTAAAAATTCATTAACATTTTCAGCTGGCTTTCATACTTCGTGTGTTTTGGCTGTTTTCTTATAAGGTCAAAGGAAGGAGGAGCAGTTAAACTATGGGATCAAGAGCTGAAGCGATGTCGTGCCTTCAGACTGGAGACAGGACAGATTACTGACTGTGTTCGCTCTGTGTGCAGAGGCAAAGTAAGGCTTGTTCTCTTCCATACACTGCTGAGAATCTTTGGGTTATTATTCAGCTGCTAGATATGTAGAAGAGTTTGTTGCTGCTTTGTTGCTACTTGCTCTCGTGAGTACTCATTTGAATAATTAACTTAAGTTGATGCCAACTTATTTTACATAGTATTAAGTAGTGTCTAATTTAAACTGTTAAATGCTCTTAAATTAAAGGCATTGGTATAGCTATGGATAATTTGTCAGAAAGCTGATTTTCCAGCAAAAACAGAAATGCAATTCAGAAATCTTAATTCTAATTAGGCTGATATTTCTCTATTCAGATTTATATCTCATATCTGTCTTCTGAATGGAAATTCAGGTAGTCATATAATTGACATATAATATTTCCACAATTCTTCTAGAATGTTGCCATTTTGGTTTCAAATCATGAAACAATTTTGAAAAAAACAGTTTCAAATATGATCTTCCCATTAGAAAATAAATGACCTTTTATTGCGTGATTTAAGCAGTCCCTGTTGGTAGAACTGTAGCAACAGTTGGTTTCTTGGTATTTGTATTCCTAGTTTGTGTAAAACAGTAGTACTTCTTTCACTATTGTTCAAGGGGAAAATTCTTGTTGGGACAAGAAATGCTGAAATAATTGAAGTTGGAGAGAAAAATGCAGCATGTAACATTTTAATTAATGGCCATATGGATGGTCCTATCTGGGGACTGGCAACGCATCCTTCAAGAGATTTTTTCCTTTCTGCCGCAGAAGATGGAACAGTGAGACTGTGGGATATTGCTGAAAAGGTAGGTGCACAGTTAGTAAGATAAGGCAACTATCTGTTTTCCTTGGCAAAAATGATCCTTAGATTTATCTAACAGCTGAGGATTTGAAATTTATTTTTCTTAATGTAGTTTGAGAAGTGACACTAACATGTCATTTCATTGTCTTTCATTTTGAAAATAATTAAGTTGATACACTTTTAAATTGATTGAAGGGTATTTTGAAATGTGCATAGAAATAAATGTTTACTCCTCTGTGGGTTTTTTCATTATTTTCTCACAGAAGATGCTGAACAAAGTCAGTTTGGGACATGCAGCTCGTACAGTTTGTTACAGCCCAGAAGGTGATATGGTGGCTATTGGCATGAAAAATGGGGAATTTATCATCTTGCTTGTGACCTCATTAAAAATATGGGGGAAAAAAAGAGACCGAAGATCAGCTATCCAAGATATCAGGTCAGAAAATTCATGCCATTTAACTAGTCTGGTGCAGTAGAACTGAGAGAGATGAACTGAGTTTGTAAAGTTAAAAAAAATACATTTTTTTCTTCTGGAGTAATCTATTTTATAAGCCCCAGATTCAGATTTGCTAAAATACCTAAAAAATATATTTATTCACTCTCAACTCAGTATAATTTTTTTAATGTGTGCTTGGAGTGTAGTTTTCAAATATGAAAATAAATTGTTCAGTATCCATTGTACAGAGCTGTATACATTTTCTGCAGAGACAGAACAGAATGAATAGTTCACAGAGTTGGTGCAATGACACCCATATAGAGCATAAGCAGGAGAAATGACATATTATCTGAAGATGCAACAGAGTAACCAAACAGAAAGCAGAGACTTAGAGAAAAAAAAAAGTTTCATAGTTTCTAGGGTCGGAAGGGACCTGAGCAGATCATCTAGTCCAACCCCCTGCCATGGCAGGAAAGAGTACTGGGGTCAA
>NW_017728947.1:85904482-85906162 GCF_001723895.1 Crocodylus porosus | reverse complement strand
GCTGACTTGAATACATCCAACCCCTCCAGAAGCTCCCTAACTAAATCCTCGCTAACCCGTGGCCCAGGTGTGCCTCCCCCGGGGCCTGAGGGGGACCCAGCAGGGAGGTGGCTGTTCTGGTCCCTACTTAGGAAGACGGAGGCAAAGAAATCGTTGAACATGTTAGCTTTGCCGTCTGGTGTGACGATCAAGTTTCCCAATGCGTCCTCCCAATGTTAGTAAGTCGAGCCAGAGACTGAGATGATGATGGATCTATTAAGAGGGATCTATTAAAATCCAAAAGAGAAGAAATTCCTCCTCTTGTGAACAGAAGCAGAAACCCTGTGCAGAGAATGAATCACAAATGAAGAAGTGACTCTTGAACTGTGGGAGTCACAAGGAGGGGAGGTAGAAGATAAGAGCTGAAGTTGTGTAGTGAGTAAGGCAGAGGCTGAATACAAAACAAAAGGATAAGATGGAAGAAGCCCATGGAGGGATTTTGAAAATCAGGAGGGCAGTTACAAAATGCAGTTAGATATAAGTTGTAAGTTATTACCTGTAATGAAAGATGGGCAAGTAATAACATCCTTCTCATTGAGGTGCAAGCACAGTTAAGCTGCCACTTGCTGAACCTTGTGTATTTTAAAAAGCTGTGCTGGATATTCTGTCCAGACCTATTGCCATTCCAATTTCTGACTTCCCCTCAAATTAATATTTCAGTTTCAAACCTTACTATATATATGAAGTTGTTATTTTCTTTTTTCAGCTGTTGTTGTTCCTAAAAAGTATATATTCCTCCATATTTAGTCCTGCTAAATTTCATATTGTATCTACATTTCATTTTTTTATGTCAAATTTTTGTGCTCTTCTTTTACGAAGTAGTGAAGGTTAGATCACATCCAGGGGCTGGAAACTTATTCTTTGGCTAGAACAAAATTCTCTTATACTAAACATAAAATGGTTTTGTGAAGAGATCTCATAGGGTGTGTCCACACATGCAAGCACGTGGACTTGCAGCACCTCAAATAGAAACGGTGCAAATTTGAGCCAGGGCTTTTTGCCTCAGTGCACATGCTTGGACATGCGCTTTGTTGTGGAGCAAATTGTGCAACTTAGAGCAAAATAACCCTGCCTGGCTCCTCCTGGATCTGCAGCCAGGGGGAGGTAGAGCCCAGGGCCAGCATCTGTGTATAAAAAACTGCCCTGTCCTGGCCCCAGCAGTACAAAAAGCTGCCCTGGCAAGTAGGTCAGGGCTACTCACTCTCAGGAGCTTCAGGGCCCCAGCCAATTGATACCTGGGGACACTACCCCTTGTGCCAGCTGGACTGCTGAAGGAGCTCTGAGAGTTCCCACTACAGAGGTCTGACAGTGGGGGCTGCTGCCTGGCTGTGACCAGCTGCATGCTTGCCAGACCCGGATGGGGACTGCACAGCCAGTAGAGGCATCTGCCCCTCTGGGTCAGGTGCCAGTGAACTGTGGTTGCAGGGTTGGCCTCTGTACGGCACTATGCCATGTGTGCCCCCTGCTTGCTGTCTGGGCAGCTATTGCCCGGAAGATGTTCTGGGTGTGGTGGCCTGCTTTGAACTGTCAAAGCATGTCCTTCTGGCCTCGTTTGGCCAGGAGGTCAGCCACAGCCAGCTGGGTCCAAGGTGCCAGCTCTGAGCAAGCAGGGTCCTGCCACTGGCCTCCCTAGCAGGAATT
>NW_017728947.1:85900080-85903902 GCF_001723895.1 Crocodylus porosus | reverse complement strand
ACATGTGAGCTCATCTGGACATACCCATAGGGTTGAGCAAGAGTAAACTACAGACAGCAACATCACAACATTTGCTCCTTTAGATGTCTTTTCTTACTATTTAATAATCATATTGGTGGAGAAAGTCGCCTCAGATACACATTGCTTCATGTCTTTTACCCCTCTGAATAAGACCTTGATGTGCCATGAAACTTGATGTCAAAGGACGACAATGAAAATCGCTTACAGATTCTTATTTGCTGCCGCTTATTGATTTTAACGTATCTTAAATCATTTCTTTATTCAGGTTTAGTCCAGATTCTCGTTATTTAGCGGTGGGTTCTAGTGAGAATGCAGTAGATTTTTATGACTTAACCTTGGGTCCCACACTTAATCGAGTCAGCTATTGCAAAGATATCCCAAGCTTTGTGATCCAGATGGACTTCTCTGCAGACAGCTGCTATCTCCAGGTACCTGTCATTTGAGATTACTGTTTACATTGTATATATTTTGAGATAATTGTGTATATCATATATATAATTTAAATGTTGTCAGTTAATGTGTTGTTGATGAAAGCATCAGAGTCTGCTAATATTTACTTGTCCAAATACGTTAGTGACAGATGCTGTGTACAAGATGTCTTATGAAGCTCTACCCTTTGTATCTCAGTCCTGATCAGCAGCTACCTGAGGTGTCTAAATTCAGGCCTTGCATAGTTAAAATTGATAACTGTCCCAAATGGGGTGTTCTTTTTGTTGTAGGCTATATAGATCTCAGATAAAAATAAAAAATGAGTTGTTTGGCCTCGTAAATATCTAAATATGAGAAACAAATACAGAAAGGAGAAATATATTCCAGAATTACCATGAGACGGCAGTCATTCTTTCCCTGCTATATATTTTTCTTAATGAGGTTGAGTGTACAACCTTTTGAAAAAGGGAAAAAAATACTGCCTTACATCCAAAGATTATCAGGAAGCCATGCCATGCCCAGCAGATTCCTGACCATAACAATGGAGTAGGTGGCCTGTCAGTACATGCATTCTTTGATCAGCACTCAAACTAGACTGTTGTGGCTCCACTGTTCTATATCAGAGGTGCTCAACCCCTGGCCCATGGGCCAGATCTGGCCCCCAGTGCTATGTCATCTTGGCAACAAGGTACCTATGGGTCCATGGAGAGTCCTGTGGCCACTGACCCTGTGTGCTAGATGGGACACAGGACAGTGCAGGTCCTTAGGTCCTGATTCTGGCACATGGGGGCAGCACAGGGCCCTGGAACCCAATCTTGGGATGCAGGGCTAGCTGGGCCTAATTTGGCCCATGGACCAGCTGTAAACCAATTATTTGGCCCACAGAGCCAAAACCTCGAGCACTGTTGTTCTGTACATACAGCCTCCCCCCTTCCCCTGCTGCACCCTTTGATAAATTATAAACCCAGCCAGGGGGCTGCAAATGGCTTCAGTAATCCAAGAATATATATGAATGCCCCAGCCACATTCTCTTTTCCCTGCTGTGCCACCATTAGAGAGGAGGAGGAGTATGAGGGTTTCATTTTGAGTGCTGTATATGTAAAGGACTTTCCATATATTTAACTTGTGTATTAATTTTTAGACATTTTTCAAATAGCTTTCCTTTTTCATATTCTGCATATAAACATTTTTGACAGGTATCAGATCGTTGCACAGGATACCTTACTGGATTTTCTTTTTTCAAGGAAGTGTCCATTTCAGTGTCTCCTAGATTCAGACTGATAGTATAGTGATATCTTTCCCACTTGAAATCACTTCCAGTATTATAACTCAAACTATTATTTGTGTTCATACTCCAAGGTTTCTACTGGGTCTTACAAAAGGCAGGTCTATGAAGTGCCTTCAGGAAAACAGCTTACAGACCAGGCTGTGATTGATAGAATAACATGGGCTACTTGGACCAGGTACATAATTCACAGTTTCATACTTGTTGCTAAGGAGGCCATTTCTTTTCCACCAAGAAAGAAAACCTATATGCATAAAGGATACTGAAACACTGATGTTTAACCAAGTGTGCTTTTTAAATACCTGTCTTCTGGCAACAGAATAATAGCATAGTGCATGGACATAGTGTAATGACTCTGGATATTGTTGGCACTTAATCAAATCAGGATATCAGATGTATGTAGGCTCTGGCAGAAGAGTGTCTTTTGGCTCTTTCTATGGCAACCTGAGAGGTCAAATGCATCCTGCTCTCCCAGTTAATCAAAATATGTTGTAGTAGCAGCTGTGACATAAAGCAGCATTCAAGGACAGATAAAACCTTGAAATTGCATCAAATATAAGCTATGTAATAGAATACAGGGCTCTGGCAATTCAAGTTTTATATAGCCTATAATAGAATCCATAGTGGACAGAACTAACATACACACAAGTATTGCTATCTATAGACTTTATGGAACAACTATGATTTCTGTTGTTAAAAATGGTGAAACATTTTGGTCTGTTAAAAAATATAGGAAACATTTTAAGAACTGATAATATCTCTACCATAAATAATATCTTATTAAGTTTGGAATCTTTTCCCAAGATTTTTGGGGATATTTTTATTGCAGTTATTTATTTTATTTTTAAACAAATCTGAAACTCGCTTACCAATTTCGGGTCCCTTCGTGAAGCATGTAAAATCACAATCCATGCAGAATAGTAAGTCTAGTCATATACATACATCCATGTATATAACAGTTAGTAAGTGAAAAATCCCAAAATTGCCAACCCATATCCTTCTCTCCCAGAACAAAAGCTGGGGTTCTTGTATATTCTGAAGGCTGGCACGTTCAAGCTACATTGCACCATAATGAGATTCAGCATGCTGCCAGCATTCTTCTTTAAACCAAATGTAGGGGACTATGAGTTCTCATCACACTTGGGGTAGTGTTGGACAGAATTTGAGAGTTTTCAAGTCATTAGATCCTGAGCCATTTTTAAACCTCTCCGTGTTATGAGTTAATATTCTGTTGATTAACATTATTATATATTCCTTTGTTCTTCCATGCGTTAGAGAAACACAGTCAGACCTAAACAGATCAGCTAGGGACAGATATTCAAAAACCCTTAGCCTACATTGATTCAGTTTTTGCATGTTAGTCTAACGTACAGAACTTGAACCAATTTGCAAGTGGATAGACATTCACTTTCAATCAAGAAATCCAGACACATGCCTGTAGTGGCTCAGGCTATAAGCAAGAAGGGCTCTAGAGCAGTGCTCCCTTCCCTTCTTCAGTGCTGAGATGAGGGAGGGGAGGTTGTCAGACCCCAACAGGACACTATAATTAGGGAGGGGTTTAAAACTCCACCCTACCTGCACAGTCCCCAGACAGGATATTCCTAGATGGGGAGGGGGAAGCAGCCATCACTGGGCTTTTTCTGGCTCACTGCTCAAGGAGAAGGGAGTGTTGCCAGCCCCCAGCTAGTTGGACTGCTTATGTGGACTGCATGCATCTGTTGATGATACTGAGCTTTTCAATCTCCCTCTCTCTGCTTCTTCATAGTTGCTACAGCAAACTGCAAGCAAGCCAGCAGGGAGCTGATAACACAAAGTTTATCAGCCATCAAGAAAACAAAAGTCTCTTTAAGCTCTTCTTAAACAGGTTTTTTCAAGGAAGGAACAGAAAGACAACCAGTTTACCTGTTGATTAGCTCCAAAAAGCCCTAAGACTGTTCTGTCTGCCTTTGTCCCAGTGAATTTGGAGACGCACACACAGCTGGTTTATGTGCACTGAACTTATGTTCTGTTACAGGTTTAAACCAGTTTCTGATCAATTAAGCCAGTTTATGTGTAACTTCTGTCCCTAGCCATCATAACTATCTTTT
>NW_017728947.1:85898283-85899365 GCF_001723895.1 Crocodylus porosus | reverse complement strand
GTGCAGCTCCCTGGGGAGCTAGGTGAAGTAGGAGCCGGGGGGACATGACCCTCCTCTGTCCACTTAGCCCACTCCCAGCTGGCTAGATCCCTCCCTCCATGGGCCCCTGCTTAGCTACCAGCAGGCCAGGGCTTGTCAGAGGTCCTGGGGTCGCTGCTGGTGTCCTGGGCTCACGGAGGCACAGCAAGCTTACACCCGCACGTCTCACACTGGAGCTGGGACGCTAGTGAGGCTTATGCCATTGCCAGGCCCTTTTTAAACTGCACGCATGCGCAGAAAGGCCGGCCAGCACCTCAGTGCTTTTGAGGGAAATAAGGGGAGTCCCTCCCCTCCACCGAGGGAAGGAACAGGTGGGTGACTTCCCCCTAACCTGGTAAGCGCACCTGCAGGGGGGTCACGTGGCTCCCGGGGGGGTGGGCCAAGAAGGAGCTATGGGGGGTGTGACCCTCCTCGGTCCACTTAGACTGCTCTCAGCTGGCTAGATACCTCCCTCCGCAGGCTCCTGCTTAGCTGCTGGCAAGCCGGGGCTTGTCAGGGGTCCTGGGGTCACTGCTGGGGTCCCTGGGCTCATGGGGGCGCAGTGGGCTTACACCCGCACATCTCGCACCAGAGCCAGGATGCTAGTCAGTCAGTTATACAGGAGTCCTCGACTTCAGGAAAGCTGACTTTGACAAGCTAAGGAGACTTGTCAGAGAGGCCCTAAAAGGCCACAACCCAAAGAGGAGGGGAGTTCAGGATGAGTGGTTGCTCCTCAAAGGAGCAATCCTGGATGCACAAGCAAAGTCCATCCTGTCTCAGAGGAAAGGCAGCAGGAGGGCACAGCAGCCCACTTGGCTCTCCAGGGAACTGGCGGGCCTCCTTCATCTTAAAAGGAGGACCTATAAAGGATGGAGAACTGAAACTGCCACCAAGGAAAAATACTCTGCATTAGTCCAGACTTGCAGAGAGCAAATCAGGAAAGCCAAGGCTGCGATGGAACTTCAGCTAGCTACAAATATCAAGGAAAATAAAAAGTCCTTTTTTAGATATGTGGGGAGCCAGAGGAAAAGCAAGGGCAACATTGGACCCCTGCTAAACCAGAT
>NW_017728947.1:85846220-85898183 GCF_001723895.1 Crocodylus porosus | reverse complement strand
CATGTCTATGAAATCTATGAAATCTTCATTCAGCTAATTTACTGTGCTAAGGCACCTCATGTAATTGCCAAGACAGAAAAATAAATTATCTCATTGATCAATTTTAATGCTATTAGTTTCACACCCTACTTAAGTTTTTGCATTAGCTATATTATGCATCTGTCTCTCTCATCATTTTAAATTAACACTGGCTCATAATCACAAACTAATAGAAAGATCTATTTGTATTTCTTTTCCTACAATGCAAGTTTCCAAGGGACCCTCTTGCTCTTCTTTTTCAGCGTTCTAGGGGATGAAGTAGTTGGAATCTGGTCCAGACATGCTGAGAAAGCTGATGTAAATTGTGCCTGTGTTTCTCACTCGGGAATCAACCTCGTAACAGGCGATGATTTTGGCATGGTCAAACTGTTCGACTTTCCATGTCCTGAAAAGTTTGTAAGAATCTTTTGTTTGTGTCAATGCAAAAAACAGTGCTTATGATACTGTGATTTCTTTAGTTTCTCTAGGGGAAGGATTGATGATAATGCTTTCTTCTCTAATTTGTAGGTTTTAAATGTACCCATCTGATATTACCTCTATAGTCTCCTGAGTATATTTGCTTTCAGGTTTTCCAAAAACCTTGTACAATAGTTCTTGTTCTTTCCAAAGATCTTGTATAATAGCACAAGATTTCAAATCAATGGAGCACTAAAGATAGATGATAAGATTGTTTCTTTCCCTTGCACGTGCACACAAGTATTTAGAGACAATTTAATAGCTGCTGCATTATATCCCAATGGTGGTTGTTTTTCATGAAATAACTCCTGAAACTAGGAGCCTATAAAACATTTAGGAGCTTGGGGATACAGTGCTATATATATAGATAGGTACAAAGGCATATTTCTAGATGCATCTTGTAAACAGAAGAAGAGTATTTATGGCTTTACATTTGTTCTTTGTTTTAGGCAAAACACAAACGATTTTTAGGTCACTCAGCCCATTTGACTAATATTCGATTTACAAGCGGGGATAGATATGTTGTCAGTGCTGGTGGGGATGACTGCAGGTATGTATGGCTTTCCATTGTTTTGCCAAAGTAATTCGGGATTTAATATAAACAGTTTTTAATAATGAAGAGGTAATATTAGAGTTCAGTATCTGTCTTTTAAAGCTCTAAGCTTGTTCTTGATTGTACAGGAGTAATCACAGATTCACAGCATATGTTTTTTTCCTATTTAAGAGCACAACCACTAGTATGAACTGCTTAACATTCAGTAGAATAGAAAGTTAAACTGCTTCTGCAAATGCTAATAATGTTTGAAATCATTTTTTTAAATTGACTGGATAATAGTGTTAATAGAAGTTTATCTTATAAATATGCTAACCTGGCTGTATTTTTTTTATCTCTTGCTTAACTTCTTTTTTGAAAATACAGCTTATTTGTCTGGAAATGTGTGCATATGCCTCATTGAGGGATACGTGGAGGCTTTGCAAAAAGGACGCTGCATGAAGTAATAGGCATGAAAGACCCAGGATTGGAATGCGACACTCTTAAGTGCCCTGCATGCTTAAGAAATGGTGCTGATCCAAGACACAGAGTAGTCTGTCTCTGGAAGACAAATGGTTAGACAGTCTGTGAGAGAGATGGACTGTTACAAATGTGCTCCACCCAGTAGATTTGCTCTAGAACTGGAAAATCCAGGTTTGTATTCCGCTCACTGCCAGAGGTTGAAAAAAGAAGCACCTGGATAAAAGGGTTCTTAGCTAAAGAAGTGAGTTGTGGATCAATGTACAGTTTCCCAGTACAGTCCTGGGTTTTACTGAAGACATATTTGGACCTAGTGCTGTACATTGATATGTTTATTTTCAGCATGAATGTGTTTCCTTTGAGTTCTGCAAACTGAATGTCATTGAGAGAGAATATTCCATATTTTATTACTGAAAGAGAAGCATTTAGCAGATCTTAACTAAAACTACACAGTATTTTAATAAGCACTTACAGTAATAGAATGGGAAACAACATTTCTATGAGAGATCAAAATATGAAGCACTGTCAGGTGAAGAAATAAAAATAGTAAAGTTTGTTGCAGTATTCTTGTATTGAGGCCTGGGTCACGATCATGTCTAGTGAGTCCTGCTGGATGTGCATGAATCCATTCTTCAAGGCTAGTTTAGTGTTTTTGTTGCACTTAAACATTAAATTAGTTCTGTGAGCAAAAGCCAATTTGCTCACTTTGCGAGTGCCTTGCCCACAACCTAAAAGTCTAACTCCAATTTTTGCCTTGTGAATAAAAGTGAACTCAGTGAAAGAGATTACTGCTGTGTTACTTGCCTGGGCTGCTAGCTTACACTGGAAATGTTGAATAAGGTGATGAAGATGATAGTATCTGTGATTGCTAACACTTGGGATTGTCGCCAGTTGCAAAAATAGATTTTCATAGCAATAGGAATCATTGATTTTATTTTCTCAGCATCACTTGGGGATTCAGAGAAAACAGAATCTTTCCAAACATTGGTATTTTGTACATTCTAATTTTTTAAGAGGAATAATTGGCTAGAAGAGGTCTCTCTTTAGTTTTTGCTCCTGATTGTAATAATACCCCATCATACACTTCTTTAAAGAAGCCGTCCATAGTAAGGCCATGAATCTGCTGTAACCCTTAGGGTATACTGAAAACTGCAAAATAATGAGACTCGAGAAAGAAAAAGTCTTTAAGGAGTGTTGAATTTCCAGAGCAAGTTTCGTACAAACTGGTAAGATTGCTTCAACTGTTCGTCTGAATGGGTCACGTGGCAGAGCCATTTGCTAAGCTACAGCTTTGAGGTATTAGGCCAAATGGTTATTTCCCATGCTATGTGAAAAGGGACAAAAATGATGAACTTGTCAGGTGAGCTGGCAGCACTATGCTTATTAATTAATAGCATTGGTTGAGGACATAGGGCTTTCAGAGTTTCTTTATTTGATTCCACAAGTCAGGCAGTGAGTAGACTCCTCTTATTCACCTCTTCCCTTGTCTTACTCCATGTTCATGTTAAAATTAAACCAGTAAACTTCAGCACCCTGTGTAATTGTGTGTGTGTGTGGGGGGGGTGATGGTGACAGGAGGAATGGAAGAAATGTTATAAATTAGGTATGAAAGTAGAAGCAACTCAGCCAAACTTCTGCGCTCTGCTATGTCCAGCAATGCTTGTTGTTAAACACTGTATAAACTAGTGACCCAACAAACATCCTAAGATGGCATCAGGATGCTTTCTTTATCATACTAGTTTAAGCAGAATTTTTCCCATGGAAAGTGCATTGAAGCAACTCAAGCAGGATTTAGACCATACTGCTTTATTACGTTACTAGAGTGCATAGCCTTACTAAGCGTGCAGTTGTGCTATAGGACCAAAGCATTAGCTCCTGGGACCAAGGTCTGTGGCTCTGATGATGATCTCACAGTAACATTACATTGGTAACATCACTGACCAAGTGGAACCCAGCATGATCTATATGGCTGTGTCCTCACCCTCATGGCAGAGTCAAGCTGTGTTTGCACCCTCATTTCCCACATATGCCTTCATATGAAAATTAAAAGTTGGCACTTAAGTCCTACTGCACCCACCATAGAGAAGCTGCCAGGGTGTGTAAACCTGCTCCTGGAGGTTCTTCATGCCAGCTATTAAAGGGGGCAGCAGCCAGCAAAAAGCATGGGGGTGCCTCTGCATGCTTTGGGTTGGTTGCAAGATGTTCCTTTGCTGACAGAAGAAAGAAGCTCTACTGCCCAGGGATCTGTGCGTGTAGAGGCACTCCCCATTTCATCAGCAGTGATTAGGCCTTCCCCATGTCACTGTTTTATCTTTGCCCTGTTTTCTTGCTGGGAGTGAATCTAGCACTTTTAAAATCAGCAATTTAACCCAGAGAGCCCATTAGAGAAAGGAAAGAACAGACCATGCCCGCAGACCCAGATCTGCTCTTGAAGATTATTTCCTTTTCTCATTAATTTAAATAAACTAGAAAAGGAAATTCCACATCTTGCATAAGGGCTGGAATTTAAAACAAATCATCAACTCAGGCTTAACAATGTTCCTATCAGAAGCAGCAGCTTGGAGCCTCGATGGGCAAAAAATCCTTGGCTTGAAGGGGGTACTAATTAGCCAAAAGTAGTGGATCATTTAGCCTTAATCTCTCATTTTGTTGTAGTAAATCCTCATAATGAACCTTTTTTGGCTGTGGCAAAATAGGGAGACTGGACGGTGCTTTTGGAATTCAGGCTGTCTGGATTGTGCAAAGTTCCCTCTTGATGCTTGAACGTATGCACGCAGCACTGCTTGTTTTGGCTAAAAACAGACTTCATTGCCCTGAGTAACGCAAACAAGATCTGCACTACCAGAAAATCTTACTGTCCCAGTCTAACCATCAACTGCCTAAACTGAATCTATGTACGGTACAGAAATTAGATGGGCCTTCACTTATGTCCTCACATAACCTACCTCTTATACAATACCTTTACCCAGAGAGTGGGGGACCTAGGTTCAATTCCCTCCACACCTTCCCTGTTTTTGCAGATGTGCCATTATCCTGTAGAGAGTTGAGGATTCATTAGGTCAGAGTAAGTGAGTGTGAACATGAATCTGATGCAATAGCTAAGAGGTTAGGATGCTCACCTGAGTGTGAGAAGTCTTGAGTTCTGTTGTTTCCAGCCCCTGCTCCAAGGTCTGCTTCTCCATTTTACATTTAAATAGTCACTGGACAGATCTGTCCCTATCTTCTTGGGCTAGTGCTCTACTCCATGGGATATTGCACAAGATCAGCGCCATCTTCTCCAGCCACATTGCAAATAAAAGGAGCACTATGGCATTCTTTCAGAGAACAGGTTGTAGGCACTTTCCTTCAGGGGAGGATTCTGGGGAGTTGACTGCAAACAGATAGAGGCATCTTCCTGGAACCCTAAGCCAGACAGGATTCAGACCCCTCACTATCACCAGCAATTCCTGCTGGCTGCTGGTAGGCAGCTTCCTGTTAAATGTGCTGCCTGTTGAAACCCATTAGGAAGAGCCCAACTGCCTCCATGTACCCACCTCTGAGGCATGATTTCCATCTGGAACAAGATACCAAAGTCCTTTATTGGCTCCAGCCAATAGTAATCTCCCCTTGACACTGTGAAAGCATGAGAACTCTGTTTATTTCTTGGACTTCTCTTACACAAGAAAACATATGTATTTTGGTTTCATTTCTCAATGCAGGAGAAGTGACAAGCCTTAAATTTGGTTGAAAAATGATTTTTATCCATAATCAAAGCTATAGATGAACATCTTTGCATCTCTAGATACAGACCAAGACAAATCTCCCAATTGGATCATAGAGAGTCACATGGGGGACACCAGCCCACCAACTGTTAGCGCAGACTTAGTGAAGGGGCATTTGGAGGGGCTAGATGTGTTCAGTTCAGTGGGCCCATATGAAGTTCATCCAAGGGTGCTGAAGGAATTGGCCAGTGTCATAGCAGAGCTACTGGCACAGTTGCTCGAATGCTCCTTGTGGTCTGGTTAGGTCCCAGAGGACTGGAAAAGGGCCAGTGTGGTCTCTGTTTTCAAGAAGGGGAGGAGGGAGGAACTGGGAAACTATAGTGCAGTTAGTCTCACCTCTCTCCTTAGGAAAACCCTGGAAAAAATCATTAAGCATCACATTTGTGGGAACCCTGCAGGGGAAATAATGCTCAAAGAAAATCAGCATGGATTCATTGCAGGTAGATTCTGCCTGACTAACCTTGTTTCTTTTTATGACCAGCTAACAAAATGCTTAGACTTAGGAGTCGAGGTAGATGTCTACCTAGGCTTTAAGGAGGCCTTCGATACGGTATTGCATTCTGTTCTTGTAAATAAACAGACAGGATGTGATGGAGATGATTACATGGTCAGATGGGTGGCAAATTGGCTTAGGGGTTGCACCCACATAGGGTGTGGTAGACACAGCAATTTCAACCTGGAAAGATGTGGGCAGTGGAGTCCCGCAAGGCTTCGTCCTTGGACCGGTGCTATTCAATGTCTTCATCAGTGACTTGGGCGAGGGTGTGGAGAGCACCCTGCCCAAGTTTGCATATGATACCAAATTATGGGGCAAAGTTAACATACCAGAGGGTAGGGAGCAGAACCAGGCGGATCTGGACAGGTTGGAAAAATGGTCAGAATTAAATAGGTTGCAGTTTAACAAAGACAAGTGCAAAGTGCTGCACATGGGCAAAAAGACCCACCCACATACTTACAGGCTGGGGAGATGACCTTCTCAGCAGCACAGCAGTGGAAAGGGATCTTGGAGTCATAGTTGACTCCAAGATGAACATGAGTCGTCAGTGTGACTAGGTGATCAACAAAGTTAACTGCACTTTATCATGCATTAGCAGATGCATGATGAGCAGGTCCAGTGAAGCGATCCTTGCCCTCTATTGGCACTGGTCAGGCTGCAGTTGGAGTGCTGCATCCAGTTTTGGGCACCACACTTCAAGACGGATCTGGAGAATCTTGAGAGGGTTCAGAGGAGGGCCACTCGTATGGTCAGAGGCCTGCAGGCAAGGCCATACAAGGGGAGACTGAGGGACCTAGATCTCTTCAGCCTTTGCAAGAGAAGGCTGAGAAATGATCTTGTGGCTGCCTATAAATTCATCAGGGGAGGGCAGCAGGGAATAGGAGATACTCCTATTTACTAGGGCACCCCTTGGAGTATCTAGGAACAATGGCCACAAATTAACGGGGAGCAGATTTGAGTTGGACGTTAGAAGGAACTTCTTCACACTGAGGGTTACCAGAATCTGGAATGAGCTTTCAAGGGAGGTCCCCTACCTTGGAGGTCTTCAAGAGGAGACTGGACAAGCACGTAGCTGGGGTCCCCAGTGCTCTTTCTTGCCCAGGGCAGGGGGTCGGACTTGGTGACTTACTGAGGTCCCTTCTGACCCTAACATCTGTGAATCTCTGAACTTCTTGCTCGTGTTTTGGACAGTGAGTGAATCATACTGTGGCCGTCTTCCTGAATGTACCACCCCTAAGCAAAGGGAAGAAAAATATTGCAGGTCACACTGTAAACTGCCATATTAGTTGTAACACTTGTGTTTTAGTGCTCCTACCTGTGGTTCATATGCATGCTCTTCTATACCTGCAGACTCTTTATTTCTCTTTGCAACTTGTTTTCCCCCAGTGGCCGTGATACCATGATTTTTTTTCTTGCATGAATAGATGGAAGCATGCCAAAGCCTGCTGTGCACTCTTTGTACCAGACTCTGTGGTACAGTCAGACCAAATCCCTTTCTTGCTTTTGGTTTTCTTGTACTTCTGGTCTCTTAACAAACTGATCTTGAAACAAACTCTGAATGCCCAATTATTTAGGAGAAAGAAAACAATGTGTGTATAATGTGGAGTGTGACTGCAGTGGATATGATTGCCCAAATAATTCACAAATAACTGAGTGAAATCGCAGCAGCTGACTTTTTTTTTTGTCTTGTTCACATTGAATTACTGAAAAATTGGGTTATTAGAAACTGAGTTATTTATAAATTTATGGTTGAAACAGGCCCCTCCCACCCCAAGAGTGCAGATTATAATTCTAATCTATGTGCATCATCTGGGTTAAAACCATTGATCAGGATTGGGGCCCACTTAGTTGGGTGGGTGGCAACTTAAAAATATCCAGGAAGAGAGTCATCCTTCCCTACAATCTAAGAAAATAAGAGGTTGGGGGAAGAAGTATACCCATAGCATTGTCATTATTTTCATTTTTTTTAATTGAGAGGATGAGAAAATAGGAACAAGGGAAGTATAGAGAAAGAAAAAACAGGGTAAAAGTTGGGGAGTGAGGTAGGCAGTAGTGAGGAGGGCTGTAACTGAGGGTGCAAGATGAAAGAATGAGTCAGACAACCTACAACTGCACCCTGCTGCTATCCCGAGGGCCCACTGGCTGTGTAAGGCTGGTAGGGAGGAGGGGGCAGGACTTGGTGTCACCTGAGGTGTAGTCTGGGACTCTCTAATAGAAGGCAACAGGGCATATCCCATGCCTTCTATTCCCGGGAAGTTGCAGCTGCTCCTGAAAGGTAACTTGTGTCCTAATCTGTTGTCTTGCCACTCACATCCCACGTAGCTGTGAGAGAAAACTTCTGGAACGAGGAAAAAACCCTCCCAGAGCAAGGCACGGTGGGGACTGAGACTAACCCCCAGAACATGGGGAAGACCCTTCCCCAGCTCCCAGCATGGACTGGGGATATCTTTTCTCTCCCCAAAGTAAGCAAAGGGCAAGGTGAGGGGGAAATTGCATGGAGCCAGACAGGAATTCCCCTACTCACCTGTGCTTTGCTTGGTATAAGGAGAGGGAGGCAACAGCCCAGGTCCTGCTCTGCACTGAGAAAGGCTTTCCCTGTATGCCTAGCTCTGTTCTGGTGGTAACTGTCCCCCCCGTGCTTTGCTCGGTGCATGGAAAGGGAGGGGCTCTCTCCTTGCTGTGCACAGGGCAGGGGCTTCCCGAGGCACTTGGCTCCCTACTGAGGGAGTAATCTCCGCGTCCTTCCCTCCCCTCCCCTCCCCCTCTCCACACACTGCTTTGCTCCTCATGGAGGGATTTCCTTTGTGTGTCACTTGCTTGGCTCAGGGGAAGGATTTTTGCACCACCCTGGACTTTGTCCAGCATGGGGAAAGGGACTTGCCAGGCTGTCTGGCTCCCTGGTGGAGAAATTAGCCCCATGTGCCTGGCTCTGCTCTTGAGGACAGCATGTACTCTTTGCCCAGAGCTAAGAGGCCTCCTTGACTCAGAGATGGGATTATCCCCTCGCTACGCAGCACCAGCGGGCACGACAGGGATCCCCTTCCTCCTCACCACTTTTGCCCAGCTCTGTCCTAGGGGTGGAGTAGAGCGATGTTAACTACTGGAGTCCTGTAACTCCGAGCTGTATTGCTGACCAGCTCTTCAGCAACACAAGCTCGTGTGCCACTTCCTCCTCCAAAAACTGGTTGTCCCCAACTTCCCTAGGACAAATGATCACCATCTCCTACTACAGAGCTATCAAAGACAGAGACCATAGAGCCATTTCAATCAGTCTTCAGGGCCCCTAGAGGGCCAAACTCTCAGCTGCGGAGTCCCAGCTGGAATATGGCAGCAGCAGGGCGGGGGCACGTGACAGCTATGTTAACTCCTGCGCTGCCACTGTCAAACCCAAATCCGGCCTCTGGGCAGCCCCACAGTCCTGAGCCACCCCCAGGGCCCAGGTTAGCTTGACCTCCCTATCCTAAAAAATCTGTCTCCCCCTTTCAGGAGGCTTTACACACTAGTCCTTGTTTAAATTCCCAAACATACATTATATTAAGATGTGAATTAAAGTAATGAACACTTAGCAGCAACATAAGGGGAAAAAATCATTAGTTCTTTAGTTATCTCCAGAAAAATTGTTGTGAATGCAGGAAATAGGTTAAAACTGCTAATATCCAAATCTTTTCAAGTTTGGAAATCCAGTTAGTCACCTGAAAAACTTTTATTTGGCCCTGAAGAAATACCATGCAAGCACTGTAGAACTGTAGTGACACACAGCACATATGTCATCCTAAACTGGGATTGAAATGCTTTAGTTTTTTTCCTCTTAGTGTCACTAAAGGACAGAATTGAGATTTATTAGTACCGTAGGTGTATAGTCTCGTTTTCTTTTTTTATTTTAACCTACATGAACTTCCTGGGTTCATAACACTTCCTTTGGGATCCACTGGGACAGTTATGGTGCTTTTATACTTAAATTACTGATATGTGTTTTCTGTCATACCTCCATGTTATTGTAGATATTAGCTGGGAGTTTTTACCAAACTGCTTAGATGTTCATAAAAGACCATTATGAAATCCCAAAAAATGTTGCCATGGGATATTTTTCATAATGAAAAGATAGATAGTATCATCCTTTCATTTTGAGGCCTAGATTTACCAGTGCACTCCTGCAGTTTCTCAGGCTGGAGCAGTGCAGCGCAGCTGGAGTATTGTGGCCAGTTCCCTTAGAGCAGTGGCTCTCAACCAGTCAAGGGTGATGCGGTGTGTGACCTCCATGTTCCCCCACAACCACCCACATACCAGTTTCCCCTCACCCCACAACTCCCTTTGCACACCTCTATGAAGCCTACCACTACTCTCTTTTGCTTGTAAACCTCTTTTCTTTAAACAAAAATTAAGGTTGAATGTTCTCCTTTAGTTTCTTCTTCAGTACTGCGTGAGGAACACCTTTTTCAGCCGATTTCACGAAGAACATGCACTTGCAGAAATGCCCTATTTCATTCATGGGTATTTTAAGAGACACTTTTCCCTGGAATTTTCTGTAAAGAACACTGTTGTCAGCCCGTTGAAGAAGAAAGTTAAGAATAATGGCAAAAACTAGAAGTTGATCTTAAACAAATGTAGTCAGTGCATGAGATAGATAAATTGGAAAAATGTGGGCTGGATAAAACTACAAGGTGGTAGATAACTGGCTCAATAGCCACAAGCAAAGAATAGTTATTAATGGGTCTGCATCAGAGTGCTAGGTTTCAAGTGGAGTCCCACAGGGGTCTGTCTGTCCTGTTTAACATGTGTATTAACAGTTTGGATGCTGGCATGGAAAGCTTCTTGAGCATGTTTGCAGACAACATGAAACTGGGAAGAATTGTGAACCAAATGTAAATGCAATTCAGAAAGATCTTGACAGATTGGAAAACTGGGCTGGAGCTAACAGGATGAAGTTCAGTGTAGACAAATGCAAAATGCTGCACCTCAGGAGGAATAATCAAAAACATGCATTCAAAATGGGGGACACTTGGCTGGATGGCAATATGGAAAAGGACTTGGGGAGTCTTGGTAGACCACAAACTTGGTACGAGTCTGCAGTGTGATGCAGTCACACAAAAGGCTAATCTGGTTTTGGGCTTCATTGGGCGCAGACACCAGGATGATAGTGTCTCTCTACTCAGCCCTATTTACACCTCATCTGGAGCAGTGTGCAGTTCTGGGCTCCACATTTTAAAAAACATGTGGACAAGTTAGAAAGGGTACACAGGCAGGCAACAAAGAGGATCAAAGTCTTGGAAGGCAAGTTGTATGAAGAGAAGCTGAAGGATTTAGGCATGTCCAGCTTGCAAAAAAGGCACTTATGCGGGGACATGATAGTGGTCTTCAAATACCTGAGGGGCTTCCACAAAGAAGAGGAAAAGCTCCGTTTCCCTCTTGCTGCAGAGAGGACATAGACCAATGGCTTGAAGTTGCAGCAAAGTAAATTTAGATTATATATCAAGAAAAACGTCTTTACAGTGAGATGGTGAAACTGGACTGCCTAGGGAAGTTGTGGACTCTTCATGACTGGAGGTATTCAAGAAGGGGTTGGACAGCCGCTGGTTGGGGATGATCTAGATGTAGCTATACCGATTTTCTGCTGCGGGTATTATGCAGGTTTCTGGGCTTTGCTGGTTGCTCCCACCCTGCTCTACCCCTTCTCTCACCCTTTTTCTGCTATATATGTCAAGATGTTTTTAAGCCTTCCCAGAAGCACTGGGTGTTTGCTGCACCTGCTAAGAGCAAAGCCAGACGTTCCAGGCTAGAGGGTCTTGCCTCCTGCTCAGGGTCTGCCCGCTCGCCACATCTGGGGTCAGGAAGGAATTTTACCCCATGGTCAGACTGGTATGGACTATGGGGTTTTTGCCTTCCTCTGAAGCAGGGGGCGTGGGCCTCTACCTGGAACCTCTTGAGTATATATTGACATTTTATAGGAGCAGGACATTGGCTGCTGTGGTTTCCCTGCTTTACCTGTGGCAGGTTAGGGTGACCTACCTGTGGTAGGTCTATGTTGTGTCAAGGTTGAGGGCAGACTTATGCAGTTTAGATTATGGTTGTATGGGGTGGTTTGGATAAAGATGATACTGCCTTAGGCAGGGGGTTGGACCCTCTTGAGATCCCTTTCAGCCTTACTTCTCTGTGACTCTGACTGTCATTAAGCTTGAACTACGCAGGAAGTTTGCAGAGTCTGTCATTTGAAATAAAACAGTTGCTAGACAACATTTCAATTGTTATAGTCCACTTTAAAACCGGTGAGCTCAAACTGGTTTGTAGATTGACTTCTGATTTAAAAGTAAGGGCTGCAATCTTGAATGATAGTGTGTTCTTCATACAGAATAAAATGCTTGATCCCCAGCTTTCAGTGCAAGACTTAAAGCTTACTACTCACCTGTAACGTTGGAGCTGCATGTGGCACTTCCATAATTCTGTGCTTTTTTTCAAACATCTGCTGTACCCAGGACATGCTCAATTATGGAATTCTTTGGGAATATATTAAATGCATTTTATAAACTCCAAGCATGAACACTGGCACAAACTGCATGATAAAGTTGGTTTACTACTCTTGTGGCAATTTTGGTGTTGTCAGGTAATGCTTTCCATATTTCTAGTCGTTTTCCTTTACTTATTATTAGTTATCATCCTGTTGTGCTCTTCAGGCTTGGCATAGCTACTGTAAGTTTAACAAAGAAGCAGCCGGTACTTGTGAGCTTTGTTCAACTACTTTTTAGTTAATTTCTGAGTATACCGTATATTATGCTACGTAATGGAGAAGCTGCTTTATTAATTTGTAAAGAAAGTTAATGTACGTCTTATGTAAAGTTTTACATAAGAATAAAATCAAGACCACAGTAGGCATTTAAAATAATTAAAATTAATCTAAATGGCACACATTAGAAAACATTCCCCTCTGTCTGAAACTACATATCCTTTTAAGTTTGTGGCTTGGTTAACCACTATTTTTATTAGTGAAGAGTATCAGCAGATTGCCTTATGCTAAATACTGTACAGTTGGAGATAAAACATCAAAGCTGTCAAAATTCAGTAGTGAAGATATTATGAATCTGTTCTGCTACCCCACCAATGATAATGTTTTTCTTTTCTCTCATACTCAAAAGGTTAAAACAGCTTCCTGCTAACAAATGTATTTCTGAAAAGTGCAGCTAATGGAAATATTTTAAAATTCTGTATAACAATAATTTCATTTGCAGTCTCTTTATTTCGGGGGAAAAAAGAAGAGTATTTCAGCACTGTTCCTTATGGGAAAAGATCCTATCCTGTGCCCCTCCACTCAGCTGTCAGGTCATTTTAGGAAAATATCTTACTGTAGTTATTTAAGCTTAAAATCACAGATCCCAGATGTCTTTTTATATTTGTTGCGTTTTATTATGAAGTGTTTGTCAGATAATCCCTCTTGCTTTAACCAAAAAAAATGTACTCTGAACTAGTCCAAAGGTGTATGATCATGTATTACTGTAATAAGGATCATGGTTTTAAGCGTGCTCCCATTTTGTTTTTCACCATGACCATGTAACCCCTGTAACCATGCAACATTGTAGTTTCTATGTTGTTTAAATATATAAATTAAAACTTCAGATTTTGCAAAAATTAAGATTTTTTTTAAATTTGAATATAAGCTAAACTTAAAGTACTTAATCTCACAAATATATTTGAAAATAATTTCCTGGAGTGTTAAGTTTCAGAATTCAAAAGTATAGTTGTCAAATTTAAGTTATATATATGTAGCTAACATTGTTTTCTGGTATCTAATGTAAATATTTGTAAAGACAAAATATCTTTTGTATATTTTTGTGAAAATGTAATTCCCCAAAAGATACAAAAGATTTAATAAAAAAGTGCATTCATGTTACTGTTTAACACTTTGTCATTCCAGCGGGTGAATTACAGATTTTAAACTGTTTTTAGAGTTATTATTCTAATGGAGTCTGTCTTTGTCATGTGAGTTGTAAACGGTCTCTAGAGTGAGACAAGAGTATACTCAGTCGGATTGGGTGCCTGTGGAAAAATGGTTTCTGGAAGAGCCATTCCAGATGATGTCCTCTTGCTTGCCGATGGCTGCGTGCTCAGAACTTTCAACCTGGATTTCCATTTTGATTGCTCTTTAATTCGGAACAGTGGAATAACTCATCCCTTTGCCTGGGATGTTTAAAAAGAACTGCTTATGAATGACAGCTTTCACTCTTGTTCTCATCTCCTGCTCTCTGGCAATTTAGCAAGGGTCTGTGTCTTTTTGCTTAAAAACTAGGAAGCATTAACCTGCCTACGGAGTAGGATATTCATCAGCACCTCCATCTTTCCCACATGCCAGACGTGGCTGCATGAGAGAATTAAGAACACTGCTTCCCTTGCCTATCACTTCAACTTTAGACACATCTGGAGATAACACTGTCCATTACCCACCCCTAAAAAAATATCATGGTGACCTAAGCTGGAGGAACAAGCTCTGTAAAAAGTTGATTCTATTTTAAGAAATGGATTAAGTATATGATCTTTGAGTAATAACAGAACAGGGCCAAACAAACAGCAGATCACCAACCTGTGCCTTGAAACTTTTTAATGGAATTTAAAGTAAAACCTCTCCCTACACAGACATTTTCTCTTTACAGTGTAAAAAAATGTAAAACCAGCTATTAAACTTACAAACTTGGAAAAATTAGAGACATTTCAAATATGCAATCAAATTTGTCTTATGAAAACAATATATATTCAAAGTTCATATTGTGTAAAGTTCTGTAGCATCCTCTTTTCCTTCTAGTGAATGTTCCTCTCCACTCTGTCCAAAGGTGGTAACTTTTATCCACAAGATGTATCATAATTATTCACTGGAGAGGGAAAAAACCCCACACAATTAACCACTTACGAAAGGTGATGGGAGGAGTGCTATGCCATCCCATTCAGTTAACAGTCAAAGCAGCAAAACTTCCTTTTCAGGTAAAAAAAAAAAAAAAAAAAGGCTCCAAAGATTTGAACTTTTAAGGCAAGCCAGCATTTGACACCTAAATCTAAGCTCTTAAATCTCTGTTTAGGCATTTTATTCCAGGACAGGCCTGGTTCAACTTCTGTTGGAATACTTCTGAAAACTAGGCCATTCACTTAGGTGATTTGAAGTTTGACATCTAAGTTTGAAAGTTTTGGCTTTCAGAGTTTGTTTTCAAAACCCGTAAATCCTGCTGCTACATAAGCATTTACTTTTACTTTTAGGGGAACTGGAATATAAAGAGAAATAGGTTAAAGGTACAGATTTTCTTAACGAGATTTTTACAAAGGTTTTTCTGGCATAAAGCTGGTAACTTGTAGAAACTGTTATGTAAATATAAGAAACAACAAACCAATAAACTGTTACTACCAGAATATGCAAAACATGCAGAAAAACATATTCACAGGGATCTTAAATCTTTATAGTGAAACAGGAAAACTCGCAAGCAATGACCCTCTCAGCACAAACTAAGTCAGCTGTAAATTATGACTATTTTATATTACATTCTTTTAATTCATTTCTCTCTGTACAACAGAAGTTTTAGAGGTAAAATTTCTCCTCCTATTAATATTTTCAGAAGTAATTAATATTTTCCAAAAATGGTTACTAATGCATCAGTTCACACCACATTAGAAAAATCTCATTGTTTAAGATGTGGGCTAATTAACAGCTAGGGGTAAGAGGAATCTACATCATCATATAACACAAGGTGGAAGAAGAAATCTGTTTGCAGCTCAAGTGGAGAACAGTAAGGTCTACTCAGAGGTCACAAATCCAGTCAACTCTGTTCTAGTTCCTCCATGTTCTAAGGCAGAACTGATCAAGATACAATACAGCCTGATCTGGTATGTCCCCTTCTTCCTCCCACAACAGCCAGATAAGCTGAGTATCACTGTTCTAAGGTTAAATAAGTAAATATTTAAATAACTTAATAAAAAAATACACAGTTCTAAAACTTAGACCACGGTTCTATAATAGGATTTTTAAATAAATATTAGGGAAGCTGCTTCTTGCAAACAGTCTTAGGCCCTGATCATTCAAACTCTTATGTCAGTAAAGTTGCACACATGCATAAATATTTATGGGATCAGGGCCTTAAACCTAACCAGAGGAAAGGCTGCTTAAGCTCACCTGGCTTGAGTTCGAGTCCACTTCAAGGCATGGCGTGGAGGTACGGCAACAGCTGGATGGTAGAACGTACAATCTGGTCTTGTACACTGCGTGTTAAATCTACAATGCTAACAAATCAGATTAGAGACATTCAGAAAGGACTGAAATTAGTCTCCTAAATCCACAAGCAACCTAAACTGGCACACTGGATGCACAAGTACATAGTGCTGTATGATCTAACATACTATCACGGGTTAATAACTTGACAAATGAATCGCATTGTTAATAGAGCCCAATGGTAGAAGAGATGCTACTTCCTGTACATGCACAAGGTATTTCATGAATAATGAGCATGAAAACATACATTGGAATAAACTGCACTGAAAGATACAGTTACTGATTTGATTAACACCTGGGGGGTGGACAGAGTTGGGAAGTATGTATCATGGGACAGCATCAACTGCAGCATACGGTTCATCCAGTTTAGGGGACCAGTATTTCAGACCAAGGAAAGCTTGCATCTCAGAAGGTGCAGCCTGGGCAACCTGTGTATTCAGGTTAGTGAATAGCACTGGGGCATGTCTGTACTGCACTGCTCCCCACAATAACATGTGTGTTCCACTCAGTATTACACCTTAGAGCTCTAGCCATGTCATCACACATGGGATAGTTACTGCTGGTTCACTTTCCCATGTACCTAAGTCCTTTGTCCTCAGCTACTTGGTGCTGGGTAATATATCTAAGGTCTGCATATTACTTACACAAAGTAAATCCCACAGTCTTGACCCTGCCACCAGCATACTTTCTACGTGAGCATGCAGGAATGCACATTATAAATGCACTGTGGACACCCTATGATACAAGCTGCAGACAAATCTCAAAAAGTTTTAACCTTTGTTTAGAGTTACTACCAGTGGACACTTTGACTCTCTGGCTTGGTTTATTTTGGCCTTCAGGTTTTAATTTTATGTACTGAATAGCATCCACCTGCATCACAATCTGTGACATATGGGAAATGGGGGGATACGGTAACTGGGGGCTCTTGAAAGTATGAAAATGTTCTTAATGGACATTAAAATATCATTAGTAAAATAGTAATTCAAAATAATGTATGTAAATACAGCACATAACCACATAACACATTTCAGATATCCCACTAGAAAGGAAAAGAGGAGCAAAGAGGGGCACTTACCCTGGGGTGGTAAAATGGACATTCCATTTTCTTACAAGCAGGAAAGAATTTGCAGAGCAGGCTGCTGGAAGACACAGGCAGGGCCGGCAGTGATGCTAGTAACACAAAAACAAAAATGCTGCAGGGGCCAAAGTGATTCCACATTCCCATCAATTAACAGTTTGAACCTTGAGCACCCTTAGGTCTGAGGATCTCAAACAATTAAACCTTATCATAGCTTGGTGATTTATGTGACAGTTGTTTCCAAGTTTTTTAAGAGCAGAACAGACAGACAGTTATCTGTAACAGGGATCTAAATGATGCAAGATCATTTTAAAGATGCCGTGGGAGCTATACAATATTAGCACTATTAAGACCGGAAGATTTTGAATGGGACTCCAGTGTCAAAAACATCCTGGCTTGTTGTGGTCAGAACTTCCTTGAGTTTTTTGCAAAAGAAGAATTGCTCTAGTATTTTTCCACAGTCAAAAAACACAAGTGAAAGCTAAGAGCTGGCATTTTCCAAGGGGGTGCCTGAGTCTGAAAAGGTTGAGAATTACTAATCTAAGATGATTCAGACAGGGATGATCCTGCCTTGAGTAAGGGGTTGGACTAGATCATGGGTGGCCAACCTGCAACAGAGTACCGTAAGTGGCAGAGCCAGCCTCTGCATGTGGCCTGTGACAGAACAAGGAGGGGACAGATAGGGCAGGAAGCAGAAGGGAGAAGATATCAAGTTGGGTACTAGGGCAGGGAGTTGAAAGCAGAGCAAGCAATTGGATAGGGAACACTGAATATTGAGCAGAAAGCAGAGCAGCAGAACGGGCAGAAGAAGGGGATGGGAATGGCATTTAAGGAGACTGTGGGACCAGTCTATGGCATACCTGCCCAAAAAAGCTGGTCTCCTAGATGACCCTGACCACCCTTCTAGCCCTACTTTTGGCCCCTGCTAGCCCTACTTTTCTATGGTGCACTAAAGTACCACAAAAATTGGTATGGAACAAGACAATGATGTAGCCACATGAAAAAGCTCTTCAGTGCATCTGTACAGAAGGTGCCAAGTACTCTTTCCAACTCTGCACCAGAATTTAGGCAGAATGGCTCAAAGACTGTATTTAGGCTGTGGGTGGGGTTTATCCCACAAACACTTAGGACTGCCGGGAAATGGCACCATGCTGCCAATCACTATACTGGATTGTGTCCTGACATCTGTGTAGGACAGCAGAAAGCACCATACCAGTGGAGGTACGGTCTTTGGGATGTGACTTAAAGGATCATCAACCTAAGTAATTCTAGCAGAAGGCAGGGTAGATTTGCATTTTACAGACTAATTAAAGTAAATTTCTGTATAGCACAAGCTTTTGTAGGCTGAGACTAACCAAATTTCCAGTAAGCTGTTTCACTCCAGAAAGTGAGTTGCTATGATTTCTGGAGTAAAAGATCCATCAGATGGCAAGCATGTAAAATTTGGTGGCCAAGCCAGCTTCTGGAAAGTAAGTCTGCAGTTTGTGTCAAGAGAGAGTCCCTGTTCCACTGCACATCAAACCTGGGCCAAGCTTAGATGTGTTGCTCTTGCATAGCTGCTGCTTTATTTGAGCTATTACAAGTGCTTGAGCCATCACCTTGGCGACACACAACTCAGCTTCCTGCAACCAAGGGCAACACAACCAACACAACAGTGACAGTGGCCTGGCTGACATTGTTCCTTGTCTTTCTGACATCATTTAGTCCCAGTGCCAGGTGGGTAATAAAGTCAAAACTATCTAATCTAGCACATGCTATGCCCCACTTGGATTCACCAAATCAGATTTTGCTAGGGAAGCTCCCAGCCCTCTATGCACCATCTCTCCCCTACTCAATGAAATTCCCATGGTTGTAGTAAAACCTGCTCACCTGGTTTTGGAGGTGGCAATGGGGTGCGTCGGCTGGCATGGGTGTAGGGGCAGTCTGGCTTGGTGCACTTGGCGTCATATTTACAGTTTGGGTGGATAAACAGGCATTTGTCAGCAAATTTGCAATTGGGAAAGACTCTTAGGGAAAAAACAAACCAATTATTTTAGGCGTTGTCCACACAGCAGCTCCTGCACACCCCCTCCTGAAGCAGAAGAGTTCCTAGGGTGAGATATGGTCTGTGGCAGCACCCCGGGCTTGTCTACATGGGACAGTTTCTGCCAAATAAGCCACAGGGTCCACTTGTAGCACACTAGCTACTCTGTGCTAGCTACTCTGGTGCTTTCAGAACCACATTCTACACCAATTATGCCTCCATTTGGGAGTCTATTTCAGCCTGTTCAAGTTCTGAAAATCCATTAATGCATCTACTGCTGTAACACATGGTCTTTTAAGACCAAGTCAGTCAAACAAAGCAGTGAGGAGGAGGAGAACCCACCCACCTTCTGCACTCAGTTTTTCAGGGATTTGGGTGAGGTGGAATAGAACTGCACGTAGGCACCTAATTCCACTACTGTATGTAAAAGATGGAAGAGAACCTGGCCTTCAGTGTAAAGTAAGTGCAGTAATTTTCCCTGCGCTTACTGTGCACAGGGGGAGATAGCATAGAATAACTGGTGCACATAAATACACCCTCCAGCCTACTGCACAGTAATGACTGCATACAGACACGTGTATACAGCTTATCTGCCTGGAAAAAGGTGAGACTTCAAGCTTTTGATTTGTGTTCTAAGGATATAATTTAAAATGACCTTCTTGAGTGAGATCAAACCACGACTGATGGAGGCCAAACTTAATAATAAACTCACACTAAAGCAGTAGGCTCCTCCACTCCCTGGTTCAGCAAAATGCTCACCTACCTGCCAGGATGACAGTGGCAAGATAACATTATCCTGGACAGCCACCGCCTTTTCAAAAGAAGTCAATGGCATAACAACATCCATAGGCCTTGTTTTTTAAAGATCTACATAACGAGGCTCTTAGCTTTTGTGTTCAAGTCTCTTGTGGCCCCTCACTGAGAAGTACTCCTGCTCTCTCCCCTGAACAGCACAGCTGTGATCCCACTAATGAGAAAACTCACTACTTCTCAGCAATCAGTAGAAAAAAGAAGGGGAGGGGGCTTAGCTTAGCCCTCAGATGACCAGCTTTACACTGGCTTGAACCATGTTCTTCTAATAAAGAAGGTGAAATATCTGAAGCAATATCTGGAACGCAGAAGGGCAGTGAAGATCAGAACTCAGGGAGAGAAGCTTTGTGTCACTCACTTGCACGGCAGCGTGGGGTGATGGTATGCACATTCATCTCCATTCTTACAAGCAGGCCAGTACTTGCAACGCTCAAGCACCTTCTCCTGTTTCTGTGGCACACTCATTTGCTCTATCTCCACTGTAGAAGGGAAAAATACAAAGGGACATTTCCTACTGCGTGCGCAATACCGTATATGAAGCAGATCACCTTATATGCAGCACATGCCCAGCACAGGGTTGATGTCAGACAAAAATGGAAATCACTCAGACTACAAATGAACTCAGATTTATTTTCTGCCCGCTTTGTAAGCCCAACCTCAGATGTGAACATTAATCTGGGTCCTCCCTTCCTCTTCAGTTCAGACTTAGTTAACTGTCTTGCTGAAGCATGAGTTTACACAACGCTGCTCCATTTCTCTGGGACAGTCTTTCAGAGCCAAAGCCATTATGCAAAAGAAGCATAAAAATGTTATTTCTGACACTAAGCTAATAAGCAATAGGAAACCTTATTACTCTGAGGCCTGATCTGTTGAGTTAGAAGTCCTCATTATTATGCCCCCACTTTCTAGCAGTTCCTGTACATTAGTGATTGGGCCTGCATCCTTATAAGGTATTTGGGGGCACCTATACACGTGCACTAAGGCTGCTCTGATGTGCTGTAATTACAGTGCATCAGAGTGGACGTAATTAATCGAGTCTGCTGGAGTGTGGTAATTACCGCTCTCCAGCAGATTCCAGCATCATGCGTATTCAGTGTCCCAACACTGAAAAATGGCAGTGGAGGCGCTTTAACTAAAGCTTGTTTGATAAGCTTTAGTTAAAGTACCCCCCAATGCCATTTTTCAGTGCAGGGACACTGATACACATGATGCTCCAGGTGCTTTAATTAGAACGGTTCTTGGAGCCACAATAATTAAAGTGCTCCATCTTCCACAGCACACGAATAAGCAACCTGGGTGTCTACTTCCCACTGAAATCAAGATCTTAATACCTCTGAGGATTCTCAGCCTTTCTGTTTTCCTTACTGTGGCTTGCTCCTTAGACTATTCTTAAAATCTCTGCATTGACTGATGAAGCAATTGGGAAGGAAATGGCATTCTATCCCTTCATTCTGAATCATCAAATTATAGGCGAAGTGATATAGATATGTAGGCTATAGTGAAAAAGAGCTTTGGGCAAACCTGATTCGAAAGATTACAGTTAATAACCAAATTGATACATTCCCAGAGGTTCATGGTAAGTTAAGTAAAAAGGTGCATCTCAGAATCTCCTGCTCTTCTACGTGGAACTAAAACACTCCTGGATCAAACAGTGTAATGAGGCATTTGGAAATCCAGGGAATTGCAGAAATAACAAACACATTTTACCAGGGTATTAAACTGTGTGGAGCTGAATTCCCGATGTGAAACTGGATCACCAAATTAAATACCACTAAGGTTATATCACCTTTAACCTCCTGCAATATTTCACTTATCTAAGGGGACTCTCACTGTTATATCAATGAGATACTGAGTATTAAAACAGGTGAAGGCAGCGATGTTTAAGATTAAAATAAATAAATAAACCAACCTAAGTGTTCTCCCAAGTGTAGCCCCTCATCCACCCTAGCACAAAGGTCCCACTGGCTAGAATAATTACCTTCAGGGCTCCCCAGCTGTCTGGTTACAACTTGCATCTGCTGTGCTCGAGGGATTTTTAATCCCTTGCTTGTGACTGAATGTTGGGTAACTGGTTTCAGTCCTTCAGTTATACACAGCTCTTCCTCCTCCTGATCAGACACGTACCCTGGTGGGCTGGGGACACCATCCAGTGTCACTATGAACTTGGGACTAGGAGGCTTTTCTGGCTGTGCAGGCTGTTCTCTACCAGACAAAACAGAACACAATGTACTAATCACAACCATTGTAAGTGAAAAGAAGTTCAAGTGAAGCAAGCTGTACTGATACAGAGCTCTACCAACAAATCCAGAGATTGAAAGTTAAGCACGAGGAGCCTTTTCACTCACTGGAACTGAACTTCTCTAACAATAATAATTAGCCTCAAATTTCAGTGTTGCTTGAGGTCTCACTGAAACTCAACTAGAACTGGTTTTTGCCACAGTGTAGAGCAGGCAATTGCACCACAGTGGTAAGCTTCACAATAGTGCACTCTGACCCAGTGGACTGATCGGAGAAGCATTTATGCAAAACTTACCAAAGGGTTACAATTAAGCCAGGGGTTGTCAATTAAGCCAGTGGGTACTTGGGAAGGGCCTCGGGGGTATGCGCAGGCAGGGATGGGGCACTGCCACCCAACACCCTGCACTGCCGCCACTCCATGTCTGACCGTGACCCAAATCCCGCCCCTCCATGTCCAGCCATGCACCATTCCCCACTCCCTGCAATCCAGCCACCAGGGGTACACTTATTAAAAAAGGTTGAAAACCATCGAATCAAGCTGTTCAAGAGAAATCAAGTTTGGAAAAGAAGTATCCAATGCATGTGCACTTGTCCCCACACAGACAGGCCCAAACATCTATCCTGATACATTTTAAAGATTTTACAAGCATGAGTTTGGGGTGCCTGCATTACACAAGCTGAAAAGGCACAAGTGCATTCAGCAGCTATCCCAAACAAGTGCTGATACAGCTCTGTCCTAAATACGTTACAGAGGGAAAAACAACTAAAGTTTAACACACACCTCCAAAAACAGACATTTTTTAAATGCATAAAAACTATTACCAGCTTAAGGCCCAATAAGTTGACTCTTTCATGATAGAAGTCAAAGCTGGGGCCCCTTAGGTGGGATGGCTCAACTCATACTGCTGATATAAAGGAGTAACTGTAAGCCCTGGAGGGCCACAAGTTATTGCAGTGGTCTCCAAATTTTTTTGATTGTGCGCCTCTATCAGTAAAAAAATTCTGAGCATGCACCCCCAATATATGTATATTTATTTATTTATAAATTATATAAATGTACTACTCAGTGTAACACTGTAGAAAGTTTGAGACCACTGTACACTGTACTACTGTACCTCCGCATTGTGGAACTCCCGCTCTTCCCTCAGGATACCTCGTGTACCGTACGTGACATGTGACCGTCTAACATATGGACCGAGTGAAGACACCAGTGTCAATCCGTATATTAAATATTAGTAAAGCTTAATTTCTTTCTTATTTTTTTAGATAAATATAAATAGAGGTTCTAATATTTTCTCCCCACACCCCAATGGATCGTCTTGTGCACCCCACTTTGGAGACCACTGAGTTATTGGGACCCTCACTATGTCACTAGTGCTGAACTGAATCATGCCCATTTGGGCCTCAAGTCGGTGAAATTTTGATAAGCAAATTCCATTCTCAGAGCAGGAAAATGTGGAAAATGGTTTCTCTTTAAACAGAGGCTGTTTGCAGTTGCTCAAGGGGTGGAAATATCAGAAGTTTTCTGAGGATGCTAAACGAAAAACAGAGTAGCAGTGAAGTGGTCAAAGGAGTCTGCTAAATACCACTCAACACAGGGCAACTTACTTCCACAAAAGTGGTTTGTAGTTCAATGAGACCATATTTAAGATGCTGGAGGGTGTGTGTACACCCTCCCCACCACCCTCACTGGTGGGAGTTACTTAGCTGTAAGATTAAATAAAAGCATTATTGCCACTGGTCACTGAGTTAAGCTAATGAAAAGGACTCACTAATGTGGACTGTTCTCAGTTGCCCCAAGTCCCACACTTCCCCTTGGTCAAATTCTTTAAAGGCCAATTCTGCTAACTTAGTTTCCCTCCCTGCACACCCTACTCCCTTAACGAGCCATTTGCTTGCTCCTGGGCAATGATTCAACAGTAATAGCAGCAAAATTTTTACCTACACTCCCAGGAAATCCTAATCAGGAAACAGCTGCTATCTCCACCATCAAAAAAAAATCAACCTTGTTTGCCACCAACTCTTTGCTTAACTATTGTTTAAAATGATGGCAAGCAAGAGGTTATCGATACAACTAGAATTATTTCATTAGTGATGTCTGACAGGCTAAGAATAAATAAAACTAGTACAAGAGTTAAACAAACTAAACTTCTTATCAGCCCAGGCATCTTCCTGCTAACATAGCAGAACATAACAAGTATAAATATAAAAAGGACAGTACAAGTAGGCCAACAGTCGCATACTTGCAAGCTACCCAATTCCAATGACCTGCTCAAGCTACATTCAAACCTGGAATCCATCTTCACCCTAAAAGAAATCCATGTCAGATTGTATCCCTTCCTTCTATACTGCCAGCACAGTTGCCCATTTTTTTTTTGGCAATCCTAAATGGACTTTTGCAACATACAAAAACCAAGACACATACTTAATTGCTGCTCTAATTGTGAATCCCATTATAGCTAAATCAACACAGTAGGTGGAAAAAATGTATTACCAGAGGATGGCTTAGCATATATACATTTGGGCCTCTAACCCTTTACTTGCATTTAAAGAAATGACATTTTACCGTGTCTGTATGAGACGTCCTGACAGCGCCTGCATGGCTTCTGCAGCCCTCTTCCCCAGTTCCGGGTTCTGCGGCATTACTTCCTCAGACAGCTTCGGCTTCTTCAGAATAAACGATCTAGTGTCTGTGTGGACCACAGACTCCACGTCATAATAACCTGGATAAGGCAAAAATCACTTTATTGTACTCCATTGTTCAACTATTTGTTTTTAAATATATACTTAGCAAAGGCTGACCAACTAGCAATTTGTTTTCAACTCTTTCTAACAGTTATTGATAGAAAAATCATTTTACTTCCTTACTTACATCACCAAACACTGATTATATCAGCTGACACTATTGCAACACTGAGGGTAGAAACAGATATCACCTAATGTCTCATTTGTGCCACCAAAAACATTTTTATGGCAACACAAATAGTGAGGAAACAGACATTGATATCCTTTGTCCCACCACATCAAAAGAATATCAGTGGCTTAAAAGACAGTAACAGACTCTGCCACATTATTGCAATGAATGTCTATTACCTCTGTGGCAGAAGAGTGCAGCAGCCTGAGCTGCTTGTACTCTCCCACCACCCCAGGCAGGTGCTCCAGGATGCTGAGGGCCCCTCAAGCCCCTGGGCCACCTGCCTGTTTTTCCCGCTCACGGAGGCACCCCAGGGAATTTTGGGGTGCTTCTCCAAGTATGGAAGTAAGGGTTCCCCACTTACCCAGACCTGCAAAGGGGCAGGTCTGGCTGGGCAGGGAAAAGCCTGGTTTTAAAGCTCAGTCAGGACTGGGTCCCTCAAACTCCCACAGGGAGTTTCCTCTGAAGAGGAATTTCCCCACGTGCGCCTGCAGGTGTGGAAGGACACCCATGGAAAATTTCCCCATTCCCCAACATGAGGGGCAATTCTATAAGCAGGGGCTTCCCCCACTTGCAGATGTGCCCCAAATTGGGGGGTGGCACTGGGGACAGCTGTAGATGTCTCTGGAGTGCAGTGAGTTGTGCCACAACATATCGCAGCACAGATGATAGAGCGCTCTACCAAAGACGTCTGTTTCCAGCCTGAGCCTGACCAACACTTTGTTACTGGGGTGGGCGCTGGAGAGAATTCATATGCCAAAACCTCAGACTTTGGCACTCATTGACAGAGGGACTTCACTTCATAAGCTCTACAAACCAAAAAATATTATAAATCAGTATATAACTAACTGAAAGGGAAAACTATTTTGACCCATTTGTGGCAAAGTAAAGAGTAACACATGGTAGAAACTTTTCATGAAACAAAAGACTTTGGACCTTGAGCCATCTGCAAAGTTTCTTCAACATAAGGGTCAATCTGGAGCCGAGAAAACAGCTGCTTTTGTTCAGTTTCTAAAGAAAACAGAAATTAGAAGCACATTTTATTGCATGGCAAAATTAAACCTACAGGGTGAATGAGAACACCAAAGCAGGTGCTAATTCTTTCCAGTCTTAAAATACATAACATCTAACATCTGCCTTCCTGCAATTTTTGTGTTCTTTCTCAAATTTTTCAAAAGCAGTAAGAAATGTCCTGCAACAGGATAGGATCATGGCAATATCCAGCTACTGAAAGACCCTAGTCTCTCTCACTGTTGTCCCTGGCTGTTGAACGTGTTTGTAGATGCAGAATATTCAGGCAGAAACAGTACAAGAAAGACCAAATCTGTCAGCACCTTCCTTCCTCCAGGTTTTAGATGGATTAAGAGCACGTGCATGCTTGAAGGCAGGGAACTAACTCAAAGAAAGGTTAATTTATGGTGACATTAAAACTACTAGATAAATTAGCTTAGCAGTCTTCTGCATTAGATATGTTGTTAGGACCTGGAAAAACTATTACACCAGTCCCCCTCTACACATTTTAAGGAAACATGATGCACGCAGTAACACACACACAGAGACTCACACACAGACGCATTTTTATAAACTAAACTAAACCAGAAAAGTTATTTACTATGTATTACTATATATTATTCCAAATGATTCTAATGCTGAAATATTCTGCCTGAATAAAATACTAGAGAAAATATGACTAAACAAAATAAAAGGCATTAAAAAAACAGCAATTACATTACTTTAATGCAAAATGGTGACCACTTTTATGCAATAAAATGTAACCAATCTAACAGTCATCCCACTCAAGTCCACGTAACATTTTAACTTATTCTACATGTTTAATATGAATAAATAAATTCTAAGTCTGGTATCTTCTTTAAAAAACAAAGAATTAATTTCTCTGAACATTTCTCATTGGAACACGTGCTACAACCCACCACTGTTATGCATATGACCAAGTATTTCTCAAGAACTATGAGGCACCTTATCATCAAACTTTTAATTAAAAAGTAAGCATACTAAATAAGGGCGTGATCATTAGACTGTTGATTATGGCTTTTCAGGCCACCAATGTTCACAAACTTCTGTTTGGGAACCATTAGTTTATAGCCAAGTCACAACGAAAATAGTTTTTCAAAGACATTTCCACAAAAATGTTTCTACTGAACAAGAGAACAGCCCTTCAAATACCTGCAGGATTTATCATTGTGAAAGGACAACCTAAGACAATGTGTATTTGCAAAATTGAGGCTAACTGAGCATATAGAACAAACAGCGAACTCTAGTAGGCAAGACCAATACTAAAGAACACCAGTTTGTAGGTACAACATTGGCCAGATATTTGTATACACAGTTTATATTCAACTCACACATATGGTTCAAGGAATTCAGCTGTATGATATTAAAAGACAAGTAATATCTTCAAACATGCCTATGTTAAGTGACTTAGGAGCAATTCTTTGATATAACAGGACTTAGGCTCCCAAGTCCAATCTTCAAAAGTGCTTAGGTACTTTTATCCATCTTTCAAGAGATTTTAGAAGGTTTAGGTCCTATTGCTCCAACAAATCATGTCTGTTATATATTATAGTAAAACTTCATTATAACAAACCTTGGGTGCATGCAAGTTCTCAAATGAACCAGTAGAAGTTAACCAGTTTAGTCTGAGCAGCTACAAACACTACTGTGTAACGCTTGTGCAAGGTTCCATGAGTCTGTCTGGGTAAGTGCTCTGAGACGGTCTGTGCTGCCAACAGCACCTAGCCAAGGGGCCCCCAAGTACTTCGCAGGCTCCCCTCTTAGCTTGGAGACAGCTGACAGTATCCAAAGAAACAGGTCAGGGCTGGCTGGTTGAGGGGGCCATCTGTCCTCCTCACAACCCCACCTCTCTCTCTCAGCTATCAAGCTTTCAGACAGAAAACCCACTACTAACTTTTCAAGCCTGTCAATTTCCTTGCCAGCAGCCCTGGAGCCTTACTCTTTGCATCAGCCCACGTTCCCAGTTTCAGTGCAGGGCAGGTGTGTGTGGTTGGGGTTAGATGGTCCTGGGAGTGCAGTACTGGAACAGTGGGGCAAATCCCCTACTCACTCCTCAAACCAGAACCTCAGATGTGAGCGAGCAGACCCTTGTGGCATTGCTCACACCAAGGAGCTCCCAAGTGGACTGAGCAACAGGGCCACTCCTCCATTGACTCCTCACACTAGGAATTTCCGTCTGGGGAGTGGGCAGCAGCAGCTTCCCTACTCCGTTCCTGGCACCCAGGCTTTAAATACCACTTCCATTGCTAGGATGGGCAATGGGGGCAGCATTTAAAGCCTAGGCACTGGTCACGGGACTTGTCAGTTGCACATCCCTGGAGCTGTGGAGAGGGGCTGGGGGTTTTCTCAGCCCCAAAACTGACAAGGGGAAAGGTTTGCTTTGGTGCTAGGCCACAGCAGCAGAGTCCAGCTATATCACAGACTGTCTCTCTGGAGGGGAAGGGACTAGAGCTCTGCACTCTGGGAAGCCAGAAAATAGCATGGAGGCTTCTGTTGGAGAGGTAAAGTATACAAGTGTTCATTTCTCCAGTAGAAACTCTACTTTTATCTCCTCAGAGGTGGTGGAAATTTCTACCAGATCTGCTACTTTTGCTCTGACAGAAACTGCTTGAAGGCTTTTGCACTTAGGGCACATCCACACACGCAGGCATGTGCTCTTGCAGCAGCTCAGACATATTTGTGCTGGGGATTTTTGCCTTAGCGCACGTGCCTGGACATGCACTTTGGCATGGGGCAAGTTGTGCCACTTGAGGCAAAATGGCCCTGCCCAGCTCCTCCCAGATCTGCAGCCAGGGGGAGCTAGAGCCCAGGGCCAGCACCGGGGGCCAGCTGTACGTCCCAGTCCTGTGCAAAGGCACACTAGTGCATTGTGCTGTGCCAGGTCAGGTCACACTGAGCCCACTCAGACTGTGGGTCCAGCAGCACTGCACTGGACATGGCCCGGCAGGCTAGCAGTGCTAGAATACTAGCACTGGGCAAGTGGGTGGCTTGAGCAGGAGCCTCCACACGCTGCCCGCCCCCCGCCCTGTGGCATCACCGTGCTGTGTGACATGGGCTCTGTACACACTGAGTGGACCCAGGCTGGTCTGCCCTGCTAGCGCACAGCTTTCCTGGTCCAGAAACCAGAGCGTTGCTCTGGAGAACTGGCTTTCGGATTACCTCAGGGCACGGTTCAGGACTGTACCTTGCCCTGCTTTTTTCCTGCGGGGTGTTTTTTTTTTTTTTTTGATACCTGGATTTCCAGTGTGGGGAATTTTTTCATTTGCAGCCTCTTGTAGCATTTCAAACTGGAGGCACGTGCGCACTTGCTGAATTGCAATTCCACTGGTAGAAATGTAATACTTGTATGCACCCCTTGCTTATAACTGATACCTACTTTTAAAGCCAACAACAGGCATCAATTTTTGCATTATGATGCAGCAAATTGATGTAGCCTATTTTAGGCTTTCATGCATAGGAGTTTTACTATTTATTGCTTTTTGAACAGCATTGTTAGAATTACCTTGAATTCTTTCTATTGTCTGGTCTTTTAGTTCTTCTGCCTGAGTCTGCGAGCACGGTCTAGATGGTCGGGTCTGCACATGGATTACTTCTAACTGAGTTTCATTCTGGGCAACTCGAGTTCTGGGTGCAACTGGAACCGTCTGTTTCTGTGGAACTTTAAATCATGAGAACAAAAGTTGAGCACGATAACAGTGAAATATAAAGCAGTGATGCTAGATTTATTTTGGTATTACATGCAATTTATTTCTCAAAAATTAAGTAAATATATACAATAAAAGCAGTATATGGACTGGCCTGCTTCTCAAAACACCTAGCTGTAAGACATATTTTTGACCTCTCACAAAAGCTAGTGGGCTCTATCAGTAGCCTCCACTGAAGCAATCGCATTAGTAATAGCAACAGCATACATGAACCCACTTTCCAAGACAAAGAAGCATTATAATCAAATAAAGAATAAAATGGTAAACAGACCGTGTGTGTGTGCTGGTGGGGAGGGGGATGGTCTGCTGTAGTCTAAATGAATTTCATGTGCATTGGAAATCAGCCCAATGCAGCCAATAAATGCCTGTGTGTGAGTGCAGCCGCAGCGCAGCACGCAGGCAACAAGGAGCACAGCCCTGCAGCTTGGAGACCTGCGTGCAGCTGGTAAGTCCATTGTGGTGGAAGGGGAGGGCAGATCAACACTCCCCACGGTGAGGAAGGGAGTGGGGCAGAGGCTGGGATAGGTGCTGCTCAGCCAGGAAGGGGCAGGGAATGGAGCTGCAGTTCATCCGGGGGGCACGAGGGAAGCGGGGCATGTGTCCCTCAGATCTGCGTGGGGTGGGGCAGACAGGCTGGGCTGTGCTGGGCTCTTCTCAGTGGGAGCTGGGGTCAGGGTGGGAAGCAGTGGCATGGGAAGGGGGGCTATGGGGCAGGACTGCAGCCCCCCATAGCCCCATCTCCCAGTGCCGCCACTGCCCACCTGGTGCAGCCCCAGCTCTTCCTGGTATACGTTCCCATTTTGGCCAAGTTAAAAACCACACAAAATGATTGTTGTTGCAAGCACAGTAAAGTAAAGTTTTCAGTGGATTTGTAAATGTTTCTGGCCACATTTCCTCTCCTGCAATGTATGTGCTCCCAGGCTCCACTGAGCCTCCTGTAATGTTTCATGGTACATTTAAGGAGCCTGCTGCCAAAGCCATTTGATTGTAAATGTCTGGGTTGGAGTCAGGACTTATAGGTTTGACTTCTCATATCTCTTTCATTAGCTTGTTTTAATAATTCTGCTCCTCATCAGTAAAATGGGCATAACATGGTCCTCCTAACTCTTGAAAACAAGTTCATTAGTGGCCTGAGAGGTGCTCACATACTGTGGTAGGAGTGAAAGAAAGCTCCAGGAAGAACTGAAACTTCCATTACTTATTGGAGGATTTGAAGACTATTTAGTGAAAGACACTGCATAGTGAGGATAAAAAGAAAAAGGTAATGAATAGCCACCTCCTTCATTGGGCACCGAATGGGCAAGGGGCCTGTGAAGAAATTAGTATGTGAACATGCAATTAAAAGCTATGTTGGAATGCTTATACCCAAAGACATAATTAATAATGTACAAATTACTTTACATTGGGCATTTCCTAATTTATGAGTGATTAACTTCAGCCATTAAAATGTTCTTTTAATAGTTTATTTTTGTATGGAATGTGTTTTATAACAGTGATTCAATAAATTATTCTCCCAAACGACCTAACTTCATTGTTTCTTTATTTCCAAAGATGGTAGTGATTTTTGCCTCCTCCTCATACTATTCATTCCATCCCCATTTAAATTTATACCAGTTCATTCTATAGCCATGCTTCCTCCGTCTTCTCTCTCAGTATAAGAATCCTTTTAATTATAACACCTTATGTAATCTCAGTATTTTCCCCATCTTCTTTATTTCCTCTTTGTAGGACACATCTTTTCTTAAGGAAATTCATGCCTCAAGGGTCATGCTACCTATTTGACACCATTCCCTATATTTTTCCCTATACCACCAGTCGATAACTTTTTGCAAACTACGTTCTCCAGCTCTTTCAAACAGATATTTGAAGTCTTCTGCAAACATACTGTACTAGACTTAAAAAAATAAGTATCCAGTATTAAAATTCTTCTCCAAAATACCTCTCAGTTCTGATTTTTTTTGATCTAGCAAAAGAAAAGAAGCCTTGCTAAGAAGAAATCACCTTGACCTCAGAGTAATCCTCAACCATTCAGCCAAAACCATGCTACAGATCTATGCTATTTTCAGATTCCCTTCTAAATGTCTTTCATCTTAATGTTATCTTTAACCTTCAGGTGGTATCAATCAATACAGTTAGCTACTGGATACATATCTTTAATGACACATTTCCTGTCTGGGTCTTAAAAACCACCCAAGATGGAGATTCCACAACTTCTCTGAGTAATCTGTTCCAGTCCAACTCCATCCTCTTTGGACCCCCCTTTAGG
The DNA here is from genome assembly GCF_001723895.1 of Crocodylus porosus. Taxonomy (NCBI): domain Eukaryota; kingdom Metazoa; phylum Chordata; order Crocodylia; family Crocodylidae; genus Crocodylus; species Crocodylus porosus. The sequence continues at coordinate 85,866,120 of NW_017728947.1, read as the reverse complement.
GAGTTGAAGGCTGCTATTAAATCTCTTCTGCAGACTAAAGCAGCCAAGTTCCCTCAGGCTCTCCTCAGCAGTTACGTGCCCCAGCCTGCTCACCATTTTCATTGTCCTCTGCTGGACTCTCTCCACATATCCCCTGTGTAGCGGGAGGCCCAAACCTGAATGTAGTACTCCAGGACCTGTGCATCAGGACTCATTAGTGCTACCAATGCAGCTCAGTATACCATTAGCCTTCCTGGCAACAAAGGCACACGTGTTGGCTCATATTCAGCTTATTGTCCACTATAACCCCCAGATCCTTTTCTGCAAAAGCTGCTGCCTAGCCAGTCAGACCCCAGCCTGTACCAGTGCATGGGATTTTTCTGTCCTAAGTGCAGGACTTTGCACTTCTCTTATGGAATCTCATGAGATTTCTTTTGGTCCAGTCCTCCAATTTGTCTAAGTCTCTCTGAATCTTAATCCTACCCCCACAACATATCTATTACTCCCCACCAGCTTTGTGTCACCTGCTACCTTCCAGGTCATTGATGAAGATACTGAACAAAACCAGTCCCAGGACTAACCCTTGGGGCACGCCACTTGATGTCTAATTGGCTGCCTGGCAACTAGACATTAAGCCCGTGACTACTAGTCTCCAAACCCAATGATCCAGGCAGTTTTTTATCCACCTTATAGTCCATTCATCCAACCCATATTTCCTTAGCTTGCCTGTGAGAATGTTCTGTGAGATTGTATCAAAAGCCATGCTAAAGTCAAGGTAGACCACATCCAGTACTATCGTATGTGAGTTACTCATATGTGTCAGTGGAAAGGTGCAGACACTGGCAGAAATGGGAAGAATCACTCATTTGTAGTTAAATCCTTTCCTAGAACTTAATGCCTATATTTGGACAGCTGTTCAAAGGTATCCATGAACCACTCAAATGGAGTTACAATCCTCCTATCTAGAGTATGTTCAGAGTTCAGGAAATATGACTGAAGCATCATTGATGGAGTTTTGACAGGTTTCGTTATTCATAAATCCCATGTGGCCTGCCCCATTGCTATCTACTTAGCTTCATTTTTTATGAGAGCAGGAAGAGAATATGTGAAGGAGGTGAAAAGTAGCAACTGGCCAAACAGCACATATTTCACAAGTCAAAAGGGTTAAAAACTAAAAGGTAACTAGTTCCAGATGTTAGCAGTTACACTAGAGAAGCCCCTTACTGCTGGAACATATGACTTTTCCTGTGCAGCTCCTAACACTGGGGGAAGCCTTTTTGCATTTCTCTACCACTTCTAATTTCAAATATTTTAAGCATTTTTTCTTCTTTGTTTATGCTCTATTTCCAAAATTTCTCTCTATAGGTTATTGCCAGATACAGAATATATAAAGAATTCTCCATAGATCAAGTTGTATAACTACATCAGGTTTCAAATTACACTTTTATTTTCCTTGCAACACCATACATTAATGCTGATTTATCAGATATGATGTAGAAATAGCATAGCTTTGCCAAGCATAAAAACAGTATGCATTACCTGTGGAGTAATTGGTTGTTTTTGTAACCGATTCCTGGGCTTCAGAGATTGCTTTCAAAATTAAATTCTTATTTGCCTGTTTGGAAGGTGGCAGTGAAGGTCTGAGAGAGAGAGGGAGAAATACTATTAATTTTCTATGCAGATATATGAATTCAGCTGGCCACTGTAGGTACTTGTTTATCATTTTACTGACATAATATCCACTATCATAACACTCTACAAATGATATGTTTATACGATTAAGTAATCCTTTTTTCCACCGAAATGTTTTCAACCAATTGACCAGGTAACCAGGCAGCAATGAACCAAAATCCTTAGTAAAAATTCAAAGCAGCGGTGGTTCCGTGTGCCACTCGGGATGGGACGAGCCCTGCCAGAGCAGCAGGGGCTCAGCTGCATTTTCCCCCTGCCTGCGCCGGTCAGTCCCGAGCGGCACATGGCTCCGCCACTGCTTCTGCTGGCTGGTGCTGACCTGGTCAGCCTCCTCCTGTCCCCAGCAGCACATGGGAATCCGGCTTCAGCTGCGTGCTGCTCCGGAAGGGACAGACCCGCCTGGGTCAGCACCAGGCAGCAGAAGCAGCGGTGGAGCCGGCTGCTGCTCAGGACTGACCAGTGCAGGTAGAGGGAAGGTGCAGCTGCCGCCCCATCTGGGCTCATCCTGTCCCCAGCAGCACATGGCTACTCCTCTTCCCACACGCACCGCGTCGGCAACGTCAAGCTGACGCGGTGCGTGTGGGAACCTTGTCCCTTCCCCCGCCCTTCAGCAGCCATCAAGAAGCTGCTGAGGGGCTGGGGGAGGGACAAGGTGTGGGAATGAAAGTAAACAGTGTTTACTTTCATTTCCCATCGCAACACCACGGGGCACAGAAAATCAACTCTCAAGGCTTTCTGTTCCCTATTAGACTGATAATGAAAAATTTGAGATCATAGAAATTTTCAAGTACCTTCTCTCAGGTTTTGCCGGTACAGAAACACTGCTGGAGATGCTTCCTATCCGTAACCCATACTCTTCTTCTTCCTCCTCCTCTTCTCCATCATTACTGAATTTTTTCACTTTGACCACTGAGCTTATAACTGGCAATTTTCTCTTCCTGAAGCTTTCTTCCTGCAACTAACCAGGCAGTCAAAACAATTCACTGATCAGATTTGCATTGATATACAAACAAGGAAAAAACCATTACTCTGCTGAAAGGGAAAAGATGGTAAACTCCTGTTAAACAATACCTAGGACATCGAGATTTTTTTTTACTGTGTACAGAAAACATTGAGAACCTGAGTTCAAAGGATGTGAAAAAACAGCTATTTTAATTATTGGCAATTTTCCATGGTTAAACATTAAATAGCAGCGAGCTAAAAAAGAGAGTTACTTAGAGACAGTCCAACTAACATTAATAGAAAGAATGAGGTCTTGTAGGCATGTCAACTCCTTTTGAGTTAACATAAGGTGAAACCTGGCTGGGAAAGGGATCTTTCATATTCCTTGTATTTTCCTAAATAAACATTAAACTTCATTAAGAAGCTAGGAGCCCTAATAACCTGAAAGTCAGCTATTCCTTTTTCGTTCATACACACAGATGTCACAAAAATATACCTGGATACTCCTTAAATGATCAGCTAGCTGTCAAAAGGATTTTGGCTTCCATAAGAGAGTAGAACAGGAACCATCTTTTAATCTGTGTCTGTACAATATTTAGCATAACAGGATCCTGGTCTGCGACTATGGTTCGTTATTTGAAATGCAAATAATAATGTTTTTAAGACCAAGATTCAAGCAACTTGGATACTGAGGTGCTTGGCACATTAAAAATACAGAAATATGTACATAAACAAGTAGATAGATATATTTCTCTTTCACTCTTTACTGTCAGTCTTTATTTGACAGATCTGCAAAGAATTCATGCAAGACCACAACTATTCCAATGGCCTAGAGATCAAAATTACCATCATTTTTACTGTATTCACTTCCATACCACATACCAAAAGACTCTTCCAGAATCATGGATGAATTCTGACCACATGGGGCAGTGGCAGAGTATACTCTTCAGGTCACTCACCCTTCCCCTGGCTGCTTAGCCAAAATCTACACAGCCATTCATAGCCACTGCTGAATGGCAGCAGCCTTTGACTAAGCAGCCAAAAGCTGAATCCAATTTGGCAGTGGTTGTAGTTGTGACGCTGAAGAGTGGACTCTGCTCCTCCCTCAATCTGGCAATCAGGAGAGAGAAGTGGAACAGCCATCCCACTGCCCCCAAACTTCCATTCTGGCATAGAAATCAGCTTCCCTGATTAAGACATGCATCCCAATTTTGGGAGGCTGGTTTTGGGGGAAAAGGTGCATGTGCTATTTAAGTAAATATGGTCTTTCAATACTCCAAATCAGTAAAGCATCCAACTAGAGCTGCTCTATCAAATTAGTCAGCAACTTTTGAGACAATTTTTTAAACATTATACAATCAGTTTGGGATGGGAAACACAATGGGTAAAAACTTGTTCCAGATGAAATAAATGTCAAACTCCCAATGACCTCCATGAGGGCAAGATTTAGCTGTAGATGCCCATTATGGCCGCGTTCAGATCAGCGTGGCCATGCAGTATGTGGCACTGCAAACACATGTGTGACACCATATACCGCATGTTCAGTTATTTTCTGTGCTATTCCAGGGGTCAAAAAATCCTGCAGAGAATAGAAGTGGAGCACTGCACACACAGCAGCGTGCACTCCTCAAAAGTGGAGCTGGGCACCCAGAGCCGCACTGTGGCTGCCAGCCAGGCTCCACGCAGCAGAATCACCACTGCCGCAGCCCCAGGAGGTCCTCAGGTAAGGCTGCTGGGGCCAGCCCAGTGCTGGCTGCAGCCTCCCCTACCGCCCCCAGGGTAACACGCTGTGTGCAAGAGCATGCATGGCACAGGTGTTCCCTGGGGACAAGCAGCAGTGCAAGGTGCGCTGCTGCTAGTTGTCTCTGAGGAACCAAACGTCCACACCATGTGTACACGTGGCCTATGTCTTTGTTGCATGTGGGTCTAGCACAAATATAATTTACATCTGTACACTAACCTCATTGCTTATTTTATCAGCACTTAGTTTGGAGGCAGGCCTGTAACTCTCTGCTAAGCTGCCAAATGCTTCTGGATTGCATAGCTGGATTGCCTCCAAAGACCTGCAGCTTTGCATGTCTAACTGCCTGCCTCCCTGTTGGCCACCTTGCTGCAGCAATCTGTTTAAGTGCATGCCAGCATCTGTACTTCTGCTAGCTGGTGGTCTGTAGATTTCAGCAGCAGGACGAGAAGAGCTGTAAGTTACAGTTACAATAGGTTTCTTCCGTGACAACGGATTTTCCTGAACAAAATTTAGGTCTTCATCAATGAGATCATCTGGTTCAGGTTTAATGTCAATCACAGCTTCAGAAGGTGACAACTCCCTCAGGGGCTTGACTGTTGACATCAAGCGGGATGCAGATCCATCTTCACAAGACTGCCTGGTGAAAGAAGAGGTTGGAAATACTTAACTAATTCCCAAATAAACATTTATTAAAAAAAGATTGGAAAAGCCATTTTGGCAGGTAAGGATAAGAAAGAAAAATACAAGATTGATTCCTTAAGAATTCTGACAGATTTAACCTCTATCTTTTGATAGATAAACTATGCACATTTATTGCATGAAACAGCATAAAGATAACTTTCCTGGTATAACATGATGTTTATGCAAACTTGTTTTCTTCTTGAAGCTGAAATAGGTTCCATATCTTAGTTCTGATCTCACCATCTAATTGTTTCAAAGAGCAGTAGGGAATAACAAGAGTAACATATTTCATGTAGTCTGTGTACCTGCCAATTAGCAGACGTACCGTACAGCATTGGCTCTTTGCTCTTGTGAGCTGGTTGAAACGCGCGAGTCATTTCTTTCAGACCGAGAGTTGGAGACTGTAAGAGGCTGTAAGATTTCCTCACGTCTTCTCTCATCACTCCCACCTGAACTGTTTTTGCTGGGAGGCAAGCTGCTCTCAAAGATGCTAGATTCTGAGGATTTTAGGCTAGTCGGTTCTGTGGAGAAAGTTACATTTGACCTTTACATAAAATTTAAGAAGTAAAATGTAAGCAGCAAGTGCAACCTCAAAACTACAAAAGAGTGAGAAACTAACCATCAGCAGCAACTTGATTCCAATGTAAAAAAGCAGCAAGATCCATTTGCAAAATCACATTTTCTGAAATGCCAAAGCAACATACAACATTTTTCTCAATGGCCAAGACCCTTAAGTTTACATAAACTATATAAAAATCATACAAACTAAGGATAATCAGTTAATAACTTGAAAAATACCTGCCAAGCGTATATGGAATGCATACAAAACTGCATGGATGCCTATTTCCAAAGCTAAGTTATTGCTCTTCTGGACAAACTTTACTTACCAGTAGTTACAGATCTAAGTTTATCCAACACACCATGGAGCCTGAGAGATGGGAAAAAGGAGAAAGAAAAGATGAGTTATTCAAATTGTTTCAAAGCAATAATCTTTCAAAAGTCATCCTCATTCTATAGATTTTTTATATATGTTATTGTTACAATTATTATTATTTAGACTTATATTCCACTCTGTGCATCTAATTTGTGGGACATCCCACTTTTCATCTATCAATCAACCCTCCATTTCGATGTCCAACTGCAAAAGAAAACCAGTCAACATTTGTATCTAAATAACCTTTCAGTTATAATATGAACTGCAGCTAAAAATGACTCTACAGCCAACCTTTTTGAAAATGCTGTGTACTGCACCTAATCTAGTCAGTCTCCATATTTCTAACAGATGTTGGATTTATAGGCAATGCTCTTAAGAGATATGTTAAAAAATGAATGAATTTTAGCCAGATCAAATTCAATGTCTTAGCATGAAGAATGTATGAAGAGACACCAAATAGATACTACTTTAAAAGGCATAAATCAACCCTGTGTAAAATTTAAAACTGACAAAACCAAAAATGTGTGTCTACTTTTGGAACTCAAACCTCAAACTTCTTACATAAGAATTAGAACCGTCTGTTAAAGAAGCAAATCTAGGAAATGGAGATCTGACCATAAAAGCCAAATTTCAAAATACTAATCTCTTGATTTTTCTTTTACCATTTAATTTTTTAAATGGTAGCATAAATTTATGCTTCACATAATCTTAATCTTTTCTGTTTTTAACTACTATATTCTTCAATATTTATATTTGCTAAAACATTTGTTATAAAGTGAATTTATATTACTCTTATAGATCAGGACTCTTATTTCTCTTTATAGCTTAAAAGGATATTGTTAAAATCAGCAATCTAAAAAAATGAATCAATCTTGACAATAGTATTCAACAATAAAGAATCACTTCTTATTTTCTTTTTACACCTCAAATTCTCTATCCCCCCTACTTCATTATGAACAAATGCTTTAAACTTCAAGACTAAATGAACAACATTACTCTCTCTTACATACTACCTTCTCTCATACCACTGCATTTACTCGAAGACAAGACAATGTCGATTATAAAATCACCCCCTAATAATTAGATTCTATAGATGGAAAATGTATAAATATAGAATGTAATTTTTAGGCATTTGTCTTGAATTTATCCCCTTCCCACTGCTACAGAAGGGAAAATAAATCTGGTGGGTCACGTAGCCCCTTTGCCCTCTAACCCCCTCAATTTCTTTCTCCTGCAGCTCCTTCCCTGCCTCCTTACTTTTCAACCCTCCTCTCTCTAAGCACACAGAAATGAGAAGCAAATTTGAAAAAAAAGACTTAAATAAATATAGCTGTAGTAATTTGCATGTCATATTGATAGCTCATCCAGAATTCACATTTTTTTACATTTTTTTTGAAACTGCTGCAATTTTTAGCATAGGTACTCCATAAACACATTTTAAGTAGCACTTCAGCACCTACTTATACATAATACAAAGTATGCATGATATTAGCCCAAAACTAAAAGACTCAATTTACCATATGGCTCACTGGGTTGGGCCCCACCACAGTAAACAAACAATGTTTCAAGCCATGGTGATCCCACAGCTCAGTATTGCTCAGTTTCTGTGTACTTCAGATACCCCCTACAAAAGATTCAAGTGCTAATAATCCCCACCCCTCTGCTTATGACAGGAAACAGGTGTTATCACAAGTTCTGAGATCCTTCAAACTTTTATATGCAAATGAGGTGTAGGGTAACCTGGTCTGGCTCCACTTCATGGAGGGCAGGGCCACACTAATCATGTGCAACAGGCTGAGAGAGGGGGCAAAATGGATTCTAAATGAACTGTTTGAGGTCCTGTTTAGTGATGTCTGTCAGACATTTAAGGCTGATGAAGAAACAGGAATCACTGGAAACAGAAAAGAAAGGGGCAGCTCAATTGTGGGGGTGAAGAAAAAGTAAAGTGTATTCAGTGTGGTGGCTCACCATGACTTCAGAGTTGGTGTTGAGGGGAAATACATGCAACGGCTAATACCACGCATCTTACCCAGATGGGGTGCACTAACTTATTTTTGTGGTAGGTTCCCATCAGTATGCTTGTCCCATATAGGCCATGTGTTTTATAGTCATGCACAGTGTTGGCTACATTTAATCTACTTCACAGCTAGTTTCCATTGCTGAGCACATGCTGCTTTTAGCAGCAGTATAATGATAGACAATGTATTTAATGAGGTTTCCATGTACAGGAATGTAAGACAAGGAGCTTCCTTCCCCGCGCCCTCCCCGCTGATTAGAGTGGAAAACCTTGTCTTTTATTCAAGTAAGTATTTTATAACGTAGTCTGGGACAAAGTCTGTCTAAAAATTGTTAGGGAAAATTCTAGTACTGAAATTGAGAGTATCTATATTGTTTTTGAAAGTATTCACAGTCACTAGGGAAGAAAGACACAAATGTACCATTCTCTACTTAACTGACAAGCTAAAACAGTGTTTACGTACAGGAAGATAAATAATCAATGAGTGAGTAAAAGTCTTCCTATTTTTTTTAAGTATTACATTGCATACTCTTTTCTGATACTTCTGATGGTGTCAAGAAAAAGTGAGATATAACACTTTACCACAATTGAAAAATATGCCCAAGAAACATAAATGCAACATGAAAATCTACTTGATAAGTAGAGTTTGAGGTAAACACCTGCGAATCAGCTTCTCCTGATAATTTTCACCCCTTTACTATTTTCTTTCCCCATCCTTTAAAATTACTTTCCTGCCCTTTTGCTATATGAAAGACTCAAAGAAAAAGAAACTTGACTAATTATACAGGGAACATTTAAACTGATCATATACAAACTGCTGTGAAGCGAAACAAGCCAAGTGAGAAAAATGGATTTCAATTAAAAATATCACTTGCAACCAGATGAAGAAAAACCAGAAACCAATTTGATATGATGACAAAAACTTTCAGAAAGTCAGGAAATCTCCAGAATGACACAGTATCTCTTTAAAATACTACAGACCTGAACATAAGAAAAGGTTAACTCCATAAACCACTAGAGAGTTGTTTTAAATAGGTGTGTCTCAGGGCACTGAAGTGCCTGCTCCTATAGAAGGGCAGGTGTTGATTGCCGGGGCAACCACAGGGGTCAGCTGACCAGGAGAGGACATGGCCTGGCGTATATAAACATGCCAGGCTGAGACCAGGGTCAGTTCTCCTCTGGCAGCTGATGGAGTAAGAGCTCTGTTGACGTGCTGCAGCCTACAGAAGCTGAGGGCCTGAATCAGCTCCCGAGTGAGGAGACCGGGTGAAGAAAACCCTGGTAGGGATTTTGAGAGGATAAGCTACCAGATGGTTTGGGGTCACGTTTGAGCCAGGAGGCTTTGTTTGAGTTATAGCCAGTTGGCTCATGTCATTCTGTTTGGTCGTTGTTTGTTATTAGACTGGAGGACTGGGTGAGCCTGTAGGGGTTGGAGGAGGCCTCATAGGAGCTCCCCAGTAGCGTAGGGGTTCCTGGTGCCAGAGAGGGCAGAGTAGTTAGGGGGTGCACTGACCCCAACCCTGAGAAGGGGGTTCAGTGGACTGAAGGGCCAGGTAAGGCTGAGGCTGCCTGAACCCAATTGTGGGAAGCCCCAGTGGGGCGTAGGACCTGGAAAAGGGGTCTGGAGGCCAGGCATGGCTGCGGCCACCTGAGCCTCAACTGCAGGAGCCGCGAGGCAAGGCCCCAGTGTGGGCGGCGTGATCGCGGAGACAGGACCCAGTGCGGGCGGCGTGATTGCAGAGACAGGCCCCAGTGTGGGCACATGCGCAAGCAAGGCCCAGTGTGGCAGTGCTGTGTGGGAAAAGCCCCAGGGAGGGTGATTGTACACAGACCGCGGGGAAACGGGCAGCAGCCGCAGAAGAAGCTAGGGAGTGCCCATGCGGGTCCATTGGCGAATAGCCCAAAGGGGGCGCACAAGTATAGAAGCCCAGTGAGGGTGTGCAGAAATAAGAGCCCCGGAGGGGGCGCGAGCCCACAGAGGTGAGCCCCGGAGGACATTCGCAAGGGTGTGGGCACTAGTTAGTTGACCCAACAATGTCCGGTACTGAGAGGTTTGGGGCATGGTATTAGGGGTGGCAGGAGCCATGCATAGCTCATAGGGCTGGGTGCACCAAATCACTCTACACAGAACAGGCACCAGGATAAATAAGAGCACCATGTCCAGGGGGACAAGAAGGCAGCCTCCCTTAGAATACAAATACCATCAAAGACGTGGCGGGCAAGAACAAGGGTGCTTGACAGACAACTTGGCACGGTAGGGGCACCAGGAGAGATCACGCCTGCTCCTGGGTCCCCGCCCTGTGACAAGGTGAAAATTATATAGGGTTACCATACATCCAGGTTTTTCCAGATATCATCTTTTTGACCCCTCTGATCTCTGTCTGGGTGGGATTTTTTAAATCTGACCAAATCTCTGGGACTTTGCTTTGCTCTGTTGGTGGGAGCAGGAGGAGGGCAATCAGAGGTAACAGGGAACACAGGTGTACCTGCCTGCACCTGCAGAGGAGCACGCAGACCCATGTGGTACTCCCGATCGCCCCCTCCCTGCTCCTACCAGCACAGCAAAGCAAAATCCCGGACATCTGACATCTCTGACCTGATCAAGAGAGGAACAGCTGGGGCCCCTCCAACAGGGCTGGGGTGGGGAAGAGGGGGTTAGTTGGAAGTGCAGGGCACTGGCACCACACCAGGAAGCTGTGGGTTGGGAGTGAGGGGCACCACCAGGGACAGTGTGGGGGCTGTGGCTTGGGAATGAAGGGTACCATCGTGGTCTAGGGTGGCCTAGGTACTGTGGCTTGGAAGTGAGGGGCACTGGCAGGGCCCAGATCAATGGGTCACAAGCGAGGGGTAGCAGCAGGGCTGGGGGGGGGGCTATGGCTTGGCAGTGAGGGGCAACAGAATGGGTAGGGGCAGGGCACCAGTATGTCACTGCCTCTCCCATCATATTCCCCCCTGCCCTCCTCTCACATGACAGGTGTCCTCTTTTTTGACCTGGAAATATGGTAACCCTAGGGTATAACCAGTGATGTTTTAGGATACAAACTAAGCTCCTGACTGGATGGCCTAGAAGAAATTTCCCATATAACTAGGCTGGTTCCTAATAGTTCATAAGTATTTGGGTTTTTTTAGGGGGTTGGGCATATTCCTCTTTGTGAAGCATATAATACTAGTTACTGTGAAAGAGGGGACACAGGACCAGATGGACCAGACACACTAATTCCTATGTATCTACAGCAGGTGTATAATATCATCATCTAAGCCCGTGACAATGCACAAAAGAGACATTTACAAAATAAATCTACTTTAACCAGATGTGACTGCACTGCATGATGTTCTCAAGTTCATCTGGAATTCTGCAGTAATAACTTTCTGAAAACAATTCCCTTGATAGGATTCAAATGTTTGAAATTCATTTTGTTAACCTTTATGAATACAGTCCCCTCATTTACCATAACATTTCAAAGCCTTATAAAAAGGTTCAGCAGGAACAATGAATACACAGGGAATACTAGCTTCTTAATCACTTATTTTTGTATGTATTTGTTAGTATAATAATTACTTAATTACTGACAAGCTAAGCATATTTTTAACGACCATTTTCCCAATACTATCTCACCTTACATATAAAAAACCAATTACTTGATCAGTGTTATTTGCAGTGATAAGATACACAATTTCTCATAAGCTCAAACCTCATTTACAGAAAGCACTCACAAAACAACTGTATTAAGTAAGCTTATGGAGAAGTGATAAACATACCATACAGTAAACCTGACAGTGTTGTTTCCAAGGAAAAGAGAAAGATCCTCTGTCATCTGTTCCTGACTCTTCTTATTGGCAACCATGACCATGATATAATCAGGAAGCTCTTCATCTAATTTGAAAAGGAAAGAATAAACCTGTATGTTACTTTTAAAGTAGCTTTTCAGTCAGCAATGATATATTTTAAAGATATTTTTAAAGTATGGCAGACCTAGAATGGAGGCAGTGATTACAACCCCCCAAAAAATCAGACTATTTCCCCAATTTTATTATAAACACCACAGAAGATGTTTATTAATTAGTTAGTACTAAATGAAGTAATAAAGACTAAAATCTTGACCAAAGTGGTATATTTAAGTCCTCTAATAATTTCCTGCAAATCTGTATGCAAACTGCAAAGTTTTAAAAGTCCTGTCATTTGTACAAACTATTCTGTGGGCATGTCTACACGTGTGCTTTCATGTACATTAAAGTGCCACAAAAATGTGCTCTTTAGCTAATATGCATTAAAATAGGCTAATGCACATTTTCTAGTACCTCACAATGAAGGTACTAGATTTAATGCACATTACCTAAAGAGCATTAATGAATGTGTAAACCCACCCTGTATCACTGACAATATTACCGTAACACAAAGATATTTTAGCAAAACCCTTTTTTATGTTATGGAATACTTATTTATGACAGCACAACAGGGAGATTCTCTAATAAGCAAATGAACAAACAATATTTTCAGAGACAAATTTTTATACTTCAATACAAGCTTCAGACATAGCTAAAGCACATAAGATTGTCAACTCTATTAGAGCTCAAATGAAAAGAAATAATAAAACTTAAAAATGAATAAATAAATGAAGTACACACACAGAGGAAATGAAAAGAAAAAGGATATCAAAATACCTTTTCATTTTTGTATGACAGACTTTTATTTGAACACGCATGATATAATAACCCACTGTTGTGGTTCAGTGGTAGAATCCTGACCCAGGTTCACATATAACTACAGCTATCAGGCCTCTGAACATTCAGACTGTCTGGCCTTTGGATTCTGTCTCAATGGCCTAAGCAGGGGATGGAAAGTCTGAGTACCCTCCACTCCCCTGCCTACACATATGCATCGAAAGGCACGGTGACCTCTCACACATATACTGTGGTCCAGAAGGACAGACAGTTGTCTACTACAAGATACATTTTCTCATTTATTCAAATACTTTTAAAGCTAACAGCCCTATGCTGCAACTGCTTTCTCCTCCACTAACAGAGACTAAATGGCTCTTATCTAAGACCTTCTATACCAGTGGTCCAACCTTTTTATGGTGAAGATCACCTTTTGGAAGTAAAGGGCACCCCAGGATCTACCGCACCCCTCATGTGCCACCCCCTGCCAGCATAGGTGTGGGGCATGGGCCCCCGGAGCCTCTGCCAGGCTGTGCCCAGCAGCAGGAACCAGCCCCACACCCCTGGACAACCAGATCTTCCTAGGTCCAGGTGGACTCATCCCTGCCACCGAGCTGAGCCGTGCCTGCACCTAGCCAGCTGCTGCATGACTTGAGGTGCAGCAGCAGCCGCCTAGGCTGCCTCCGCCCCCACAGAGATGGGGAGGGAGCCCCCCAGGCTCCAATCCTCCCACCACCCTTACTTTCCCCTGCTTCTGGCTGGGCCACAGAGTCAGTCGCTCATGTAGGCCTCAATCTGGCCCCCACCCCTTCCCTTTGCCACAGATTAACCTGCTGAGGCTGGGGCCGGTGGGTGCATGCATGCATGCGTACCCAGCTGTCATCCCAGCTCAGGATCAACCCAAAGAGGCTCCAGGATCTACCTGTCGGTTGGGATCCCCAGGTTGGTGACCACTGCTTTACACTTCAGGGGCACAGGGAGATAGTGAACAAACCACATCAGCATGTATAGAACCAACCCACTAGAAATCCCAAAGCCAGGTAAAAATGGACAAATTCAAGTGCTTTCCTGAACGGGAACCTAGGCTTGTATGCAGGTTAAAACTAGGGGTGCACCAATACAGATTTTGGAGGCTGATACTGATAGCCAATTTTTGAGGCATAGTAGCTGATACTGATTCAATTTCTGACATAGCTGTGTACAGCTAGTAAGTCTGTTGTACTAGAAGAGGGGGAAGGGAAAGGGTATGGGGGGCAGATCGAGGCCCCTGTGGCGAGGGAGGGAGGCTGGGGCAAGCGCTGCCCAGCTGGCATAGAGCACAGACCGAGTCACAGCTCATATGGGGGGTGCGGCTCCACCCCAGGAGGGCAACGGGGGGTGGGGCCCACATGTACCTAGATCTGCACAGGGTGCAGGTGGGGTGGGCTACAGCTGTAGGCTGGGGCCTGGGCTGTCCTGGGCTCTTCCCGGCAGGGGCTGGGCTGGGCTGGGCTGTGCTTGGGGCAGACGGCAATGGCACTGGGAGGGTTAACAGGTTCAAATGAACATTAGTGAAAGAGTCTTCCTACTTTCGCTCCTTACTGTGTATAAGGTACTTTGAGATAAAGACTACAGAGAAGTGCAAAGTAGTACACATAGCTCTTGAGGCAGCCATATTTTTAAAAGCTTTTATGAAGAGAGTCAGAGATCTTATTTATTCATTTATTTTTTACTCAAAAATGTTGTTCAACCAGCAAGCTATTGTTATCAATAAACAAAAAGGAGATCCAATAACATTAACTGAGGAGAATTCAGTTCAAACCTTCACCTGTCCTATGAAGAAGTCAGGATAGTACTGGTAGGAAGTTGCAGTACATCCATTTTTTTTTTTTAAACATCCTGATCCTGAAACATCTGTTCTGCTTAAATTCACATAATGTAGGTAGCCTTCTGGATTACAGCAGGACTTGTATAACAAGTGCAAAAGTCTTTGCTGTATCAAGGTATAAAGAAAAGAGAGCCTGGAATGCTTAAATATAAATAAAACACAAGTGATCATGGTTACATTTTTTCCTGTAACCCTTTATGGATATTATCACCTCCTTATTACTGTATCTGATACAACCCTCAATACAAGGGAAATACGGAAGTCACAGGGGAGTCCGAAGATGATTGAGAAGGCTGATCCGAAATCCACATGTTCTACTACAGACATGGCAAATAGCTCCAGGAGGAAAGAGTAGATCTGGTGATGTCAGATCACAGCTCTTTTTATTTGTCTCTCTCATCTACCTACCTCCAAAGTGAGATGTATTTGCTCAACATGGTTAATCCCTTATCATAGATCACTGTGCCTTTGGGGACAATTGGTACTTGAGTCTCCCAGGTATTGATGTTAATATTGCAGTACTTCAGATTAGCATTCAGAGTGCCCTTGAATCTCTTTTTTTGCCCACCTCTAGAGCAGTGACTACTGGTGAATTGGGAGTATAGGACCTATTTCAGGAGCCAGTTGTCAGGCATCCTTGGGACAAGTCCTGTCCAACAGAGTTAATGCCATATAAACATGGCTTCAATGCTGGCGGTGTTTGCTTAAGCCAGAGCAATGACATTCATTCTTCTGTTCCTCCTATGGATATGGAGGATTTTCCAAAGACAGATATATTGTCCAAGTTTCACACCCATACAACAAGGTAGGGATGACAACAGTAGATGAGAAGTTTGGTTTGGGTCCCTTAAAGACCCAAGATATTAATGACAAGATATCAGAAACATCCAAAGGCAGCACCAGCAGATTTTATCTGGTGTTGAATCATCAGCAATCCCTTGCATTTGAGGATGATTGTCTTCCATGATTCCTTTATCTGTGGGTCTGAAGATGGCTAATGAGATCGTTCTGAGATCGACAGACTGTTGCAACTCAGGCATGTGTTTCTGTGCAGGGTGGGTGGCTCTGGATTCTTGATTCAGTCCATGACACACTGTTTCTGCTGCTCCTGCTTTTTTGTCTCCTGTTGTCATTGTAAGGTTTCAAAGTAGTGAAATCCTTGCAGCAGACTCTTCCACCATCTAGAGTGGTCATAGGTGATAATCATTTGTGAGTTGATGTTAATGTTACATTTTTTCCAAGTTGGCTTTGAGGATGCTTGAAGAGCTTTCTCTGCTCTCCTGTTGAGCATACGCCTTGACTGAAGTGGGAAAATAAAACTAGCTTTGGGAGTCTAGAGTCAGACATCTGGATGATGTAGCCGGCCCAGCAAAGTTGATTTTGGATGATCATCCTACCAATGCTCATGGTGTTTGCTTCCAAGAGGACGATAATGTTGATGCATCTCATCCATCTTCCCACTGGATTCTAAGGATCTTCCACAGGCAGCGTCAATAGAATTCTCCCACAACTTGAGGCGTCTCTTGTACACTGTCCATGTCTCAGGTCCATACAGTAAGGTGGGGATCACAACTGCTCAATAAACTATAAGCGTGGTTTCAAATCTGATGGTGCAATCTTCAAACACTTGTTTCCTTAGGTATTTGAAGACCGGATTTGCACTTTTAAGCTGATGTTGGACTTCTTCATTGATGTCAGCCTTTTGCTAGAGGTGGCTTCTGAGGTACAGGAAATAATCAATGTTCTCCAGTCTCTCTGTAAATCTGAAATACCAGAACTAGGGGCTGTGATCTATGTTTACTTCTAAAACCATTATCTATGTTTACTTTTTGAGAAAAGTGGCTACCCAGCTAGGGGAAATGCTCAACATTCACACTCTAGTTGTAATACCTGGAATAGCACTTGGCTTGGGATACGTTGGTAAAGTATCTTGGGTTTTGTGAGAGTGAGCCCAAGTATTTCACATATTTCACAGAAGCAATCAAGAGTGACCTGGAACTCTTTGATTGACTGAGCATATATGACACAATCATCTGCACATTATAGATCGGTAATGGAGACGTTGGATTATCTTGAATTTGGACCGTAACTGTTTGATGTTAAAGAGGCTCCACCCATGCAATATTGGATGCTGACTCCAGATGGAAGTCTATCAGCAACGTGATGCACCACAGCTGCGATACAGATGGAAAAAAGAACATTAGTATAACCTCGCAGCCTTGCTTGAATCCAGTTCTAATAGTGAAGGAGTCCATTTCCAAGCCACTGCTTAAGATGGCTGTTGCCATGTCATCATGAAGAAATCTGATAATAGTAACAAATTTTGGCAGCTTCATTGCTGGTTGAATTAAAGGCCTCAGTCAGGTCAATGTAAGATCTTGGTGTTGCTCATAGCATTCTTCCTGCAGCTGTCTAGCAAAAAAGATCACATCTACTGTACCCCTGAGCAGTCTGAAACTGTGCTGATACTCAGGTAGAATCTCCTCAGCCAGGAAAGTGAATCTGTTAAGGAGAATGCAGCCAGGTTTTTCCCAGCTATGGACAGGAGTGCAATACTATTATAACTGCTGCAATTCGATCTACCAGTCTATTTCATTTTTTGAATATGTGACTATAGCAGTTATATTCATATACCAAACCAAAAATTCTTAAGATTACATTTTGCCCTATACCACTAGTTTGTGACACATTATTACTGTTTCCAAACACGCAGTTATCTTACTACCACACGCAGGAATTACTGGCACACTGGTAAACAGAAGAGTATGTTCAATTTTTAAACAATGTTGATAAATTATGGATTAATATTTATGTTTTTCTCCATTATTTAATTTCCTATGGAGTGAAACTTTCCTTTAACAATTCTATCGACAAGATAGAAAACTTTGTCTTAAGCAATCTTACAAAGGAATAAACAGTACCACCTGTCACAAGACAGAATAAAAGTACACACACAGAAAACAGTCTATGTCTAGGGTAGTTAGAGAATAATTGATCAATTTTCTGAAGAGAAGTAGGGACACTTGGTAAACATTAACTGGAATGCTGATCCAAGCACTAATAGGTCAGGAGTAAGAAAGGAATAAAAGAAATGATCACAGAAACTTGGGCGTAGTGCAGGTAGTCAGAAACGGGAAAGGATACAATGAGGGCAGTGTGTTAGAACTGAATGAGGAAAACATTAAAATTAATTTTGAAAAGTCAAAGTTAACTGAAAAGAGTTAAAGCCATTGTAAAGATGACCTTTGTAGTGAATGGACTTAGTGAAAAGAAAACTTAGGAGACAGTAGAAGCAGCTGAAATCAGAGATTATTAATAATATCTTGGCACTAGAAATGGGAAAGGATAGTGGTGATGACAAAAAAGGCAGAAGTACTGCAAGCCTAGTGAGAGAGGAAGAGGGAACAAAAACTAGGCATGTGTAGGTTGCAAGCTTGGATAACAGAAACTAAAAAAAAAAATACTATTGACAGAAAAAATTGGGAAGAAAACTTGCAAGGTAAAAATGATGAGCCCTCTTCCTCAGGACGTGCTGAGTTTGAAAAGAGGATGGGATGGACATCCTTTCAAAATCATTTTGTATTGGTTTGCAAATGCAGCTATCCATTTGCCATCTCTAATAGGATAATCTAGGATCCAGTTATGAGGTTTGGCCTTGATCCCACAAGTGCAAGATGATTCCTGAATTCATGTAGCCAACCTCCTATGGACTACTTCACCTGGATTCTGTATGGTACCACAAGAGGAACTATAACAGGGGTGACCAACTATAACTGGGGCAGAGGGTCGCTTACTGAGTTTTGGCAAGCCATCAAGGGCTGCATGATAGACAGCCAGGAGCATATAAATATTAATTTTCTAAATTTTTTAGGGGCCCTGCAGGCCGGACAGAATGGCCTGGCGAGCCGCATCTGGCCCCCAGGGCCGCATTTCATCCACCCCTGAACTATAAACATATACCCAGTTTGAGGATTGAATCTCTTCTCACAACTGCCTATTAAAACCCACTTTGGCTGCACTAAAACAAAAAATGCAGCCTGCTGAATTTGCAGTCATGGGAGAAATTACATTTAATAGTGCTCTTTCTTTGGGGCCCATTTTTCTCCCTTGCTCACTTATCTTTGCTCCACCTATTACTACAGGGTAATAATTACTGCTTCCTTATCTATACTAAAAATCTTAGCCTGTCTCTCTGGTTTCCCCCTTCTCCATCACATCCAACGTACACCACTTGTCAACATTTTCAAAGCCCTCCAACCGATCCTCATCCTTCCCATGCTTTCATGCAATGCTGAGGTCGACTCCAGGCTCCACCTGGCGCATAACTTCAGGCTGCATTAGACACACACCTTTGTTCCTTTTGGCTGCCCCTTACTTGGGAAGAGCTGCCTGTAAGCACATGCCCGTAAGCACCTGCAAAGCCACTTCTCATTGTTAAGACTCCTTTCCTCAGGACTTACAAAAACGTTGACAAAGCTTAGTCTGAGAGTGCTTTTGGACCAAGGGCTGCCTTGTTATATCCTTGTCTCCCACACTGGTCAGCACCCACCTACTGTCTCTTCTTGAGTATATGCACTTAGGCTGCTTATAGAAGTAATTCCTCCCAAAATCAGTGCTTTACTTTAAACTCTGTGTGCCTCTGTATTTTTGCCGCGCAAAAAGAGGCAACACATTAGTTGGACCTGGCTCCCCCAACTTCTGTACAGATTGGGTGCCTTAATGGGCTTTTTTGGCACTGTTATCTAATAGCAGGTTGAATCAGCTGTAGATAAAAGCATGCCGGATCTATACAAATGCTGTGAAGCAGGGCTGAACTAACGCACTGCTTCGTCAGGTAAAGCGTGGTTTTTGTTTTCGACTCCTGTTAGCAGCTTTAGGGGCAGAGACTATCTGCTCAGGTTCAGACCGACTGGCGTATTGGGGGTCAGCAAGGAATTTTACCCCACAGTAAGACTGGTAGGGGCGATAGCGGGGGCCCTCCTCCTGCGACCTCTTGCGTGCATGTTAACAAGGCTTTACAGGAGCAGGAGCTGCCTGACTCGTGGGGTGGGCGGTCTCGCGGCTGACGTTAGTCTCATGTCGCGGGCAGACGGTCGGCTGCCGGGGAGGCTTGGACATGGCTTGTGCCGGCCGCGCTAGCGGCCTCTGGAGGCCCCTTCCCGTCCACGAGTCTGCGCTGCGGGGGCGGGAGGCGCCTAGCCTCGCCCGCGGGCCCAGCAAGGAGCACCTGGGCGGCCAGGCCGAGTCCGACCCCGGCCGCGGCCCCAAGCCCACCCGGACACTCACCCACGTAGGCGCCCAGCTCCTGCAGCTTCCCCTTGATGGCGCCCTGGGGAAAGACACACTTGCGTTAGGCAGGAGCGGGGAGGGGGTCTGCCCTGGCCC
>NW_017728947.1:85835047-85846120 GCF_001723895.1 Crocodylus porosus | reverse complement strand
CGGGCCCGGCCCGGCCCCGGCGCGCACGGGCAGTGGGCAGGAGGCGGCCGCATTTTAAAATGCGCTTGAAGTACTCATACCTGGGGGCTTTGGACATGGTCGGGTGTTGCCCCAAGGGCTGGGAGAGTCCTGTTTCAAGCACCGCTCTCAGTCCTCATCAAAAGTCCACCTCCGCCCCACAATAAGGTAATATAGCGCAGGCAGAGGTCTGTTTGCAGGGGACAGGGAGCCCGTACCAAGAGCCGGGAGGGGCTGGCTGCCCACTGAGACCAGTGGCGCGGCAGCCTCAACCAAGCAGCTGCCCATTTTGAGGCGAAGCCACTCACCCTTGAAGCACAGGAGAGAGCAGAGGAAGGAAAAAGAGAGACGTCCTGGCCTACGGCCTATTCTCCCCTGCAGAAAGACTTGCAACTTCTGCAGACAGGTCTGTGGCTCAAGGACTGGGCTCTGAAGTCACCTCAAGACCCATGGGCCTCTAGTGCCACCTTAGTTGGGGGTGGGGCACATGCCCCCCCCAGTGACCAGTCAGCAGCCACTCTCGCTGACCAGGTGGGGGTCCCCCCACGGCTGTTCTCACCGACAGCGCCCCCACCCCCCAGCCAGTGCTCGCAGGGAGGGCACTGGTGCTCCCGCCTGACCCCCCTGCCCATTGCCCGAGCAGCAAGCACAGCCGATTGGGGTTGGGCCATGCTTTGCCACTGTCAAGACCTGTCAGTGAGCTGGGGTAGAGACTGTCCTAAATGGAGGGACTGCAGTCAAGTAAACAGGGATGAACATTTAATCTGCATAGAAAGGATGTGGATTTGTTGTAACCTGCCAAAGGCTGGGTATGTCT
The DNA here is from genome assembly GCF_001723895.1 of Crocodylus porosus. Lineage (NCBI taxonomy): Eukaryota > Metazoa > Chordata > Crocodylia > Crocodylidae > Crocodylus > Crocodylus porosus. Next base: position 85,845,285 of record NW_017728947.1, on the reverse strand, counting down.
GACACTTCACAGGGCACCTTCTGCTTTTCGCTGCCGATGAATAAATTAGATCGTGGCATTCTTCCCCAATGTCCACAAGGTCTCAGAGATGCCGTGAAAAAAGAGCAAAGGGAAAGTGGGGAAGAAAATAGATTCGTAAAAAGGAGATATGATTTTAACCACTCCCCCTGCAATAATTCCTAGTCATCTCTTTTTTTTCTTCTCTTCTTTTTTCAGGAATCAGGATCTTCTCACTGATCTGTTGAGAACTGTGTGGAGATGTCTCTTGATGCAGAGATCACTGGATGTCATCCCATCCATTGTAGGTACAGTTCCAAGCATGCTCCTTCCATTAGAGTCTGGTCCCACGCCAGCCCTGGGATTACCGAAGCCTGGGGTATGGGCAAGGTAGATTTAACTACCTGTACAAACAAACATATCCTGGCTGTACTGACCAGCGCTGCCAGGATAGAGAAAGGTAGTGCAAGTTATGTTGTAGCCATGATGGTCCAGATGCAAGAGGCAAAATTTTCTTAGAGCAATATCTTTTCTTGGAGCAGCTGTGTAGTTGGGATAAAGTTAGACAAGCTTCCCCATGTAAGCCATTCTTCCTCAGGTTTCTGAATCTAGGAAGCCGGGCACAGCAAGTTATGCACCACCTAGCGGAGGGTCTGAGAGAAATTCTCAGGCATAGCCAACATACAGTTAGGAAAAGGAAGGAGAAAGACACAGTCTCAAGTTTAGAAGGCAGGGTAGACTTGCCCCCAATAGCATGTGCACACAAGTTTTCCTGAGCTGAAGCTCACTTCATGAATGCTGTCTGGAGACAGCTGCATGCAGCCTGTCCCTAAGGCAGGGGTTGTCAGCTGAGGGTACGTGTACCCCTGGGGGTAATTGAGAAGTCCCTAGTAGGTACATGCAGGTGGGTGGGGGTGGAGTGCTGCCACCCACCACCTTGTGCTGCCACACAGGTACCACCTACCCAGCTGGACACAGAGGGCAGGGGAAGCTCACATGCGGTGGCTGCAGCAACTCTGCATTTGGCCATGCACTACCTCCTACCACTCCACATCCAGCATTGCCCCATGTGTGCTGAGGCCGGGGCCAGGTGGCCCCCTTTTCAGCTGTATGTGCTCTGCGTGTCTGGGCAGGCGGCAGGTGCACACAGGGCTGTGCACAGACAGCTGGGGGCCACGAGTGCCAGCTGCTCAGGTGGAAAGGGAAGGGAGGGGAGGGGAAAGTGGGGAGGTGCAGGGAGGGGCCCAGTCCCTTGTTCCAGGAGCTCTGCTAGCTCATTCCTCCCCGGGGAATGGCTGCTGCAGCTGACCTGTGCTTGCCATGCCTCTTACCCCCCGGGGTACACATATTAAAAAGGAGGCTGCCAGGGGTACACTTATTAAAAAAGATTGAAAACCCCTGCCCTAAGGCACAGCCTGTTGGAACCTGTTTCCTTCAGGAGGAACAACCAGTCTCACTTCTGGTCTCCTCCTCTGCACCACACCCAGCCTCTCCCACGAGGCCAGCTCAGCGCAAAGGGCCACGCTGCCAGGTTTTGAGTTATGGGGGAGCTTGGGGGGGGCTGAGCCCTCCCCATAAGAGAACCCCCCCTGCAACGGCCCAGAGCCCACACACTGCTGCACACAGCTCCCAGCCCACCCTGTGCCTTTTTCAGCCGCTCTTTCTGGCTGCCACTGCTGCTGGCCCTGGCCCCACAGTACTGGTGGGGATCTGTGCACATCTTGACCCCAGTCAGGTTTTTTTTGCAGACTTCCTCCCTCCTCTCCCTCCCCCACTCCCCATGCACCACACACGGGAGCATAAATGACTGGTACCTCCTGAACCGGGGGGGGGGCACAATTTGTGGACGGCAGTGTTGGTGGCATGGTGGTGAGCGGTGACCACCGGCGCAAGCCAGCTGGGAGAGGGGCGTTATGAGTGGCGATTGGCAAATGCCCACAGAAGCCGGCAGTGGTGTTGGCAGTGGCGAGCAGAGGCTACCTGCAGAAGTTGGCCGCAGTGAGCAGTGATCAGCAACCGCCCACAGAAGCCAGCGGCGGTGTCAGCCAATCTTGGGGGGGCATGTGCCACCCCGCCTATGCACGGGAGGAGACCCTGCTGGATTAGAGATTCCTTGTACTTATGATCTTTGGGGCCCTGGGGAGATGGTGCCAGGTCTTAAATACAAAATGATTGTATTGGAAGCTCAAAATTACTGTATTTGCCGGGGGGAAAAAAAACTATCGTACACTGAAAATGCATGCAAATACGTCTTCTTCTGTACTTTATATTGATCACTGTAAGTCGCCAGTCCGCAAGCGAGAACCGGGTGGTGGAAGTGGAAGCACTTATTTATGTCAAGAGGTGCAGTCATTAGGAGGTGCTGACAGCCAGCCCAAAACCAGATTAAGATTCTCTGAGTGACTTGGGTTTTGCATTCGCTGCATCAGTGACCTGCCTCAAAAGTCATCATACGTTTTAAACACTTTCACTATTATTGACCCTGCTTGTACGAGGACTGGAACGATCTTAGACACCATGGCCGTCGTACCCCGCAAGGTTGGGCAGTGCCCGAGGTGCGGCTGCCGGGAGCCGGGCGGCCCTCACACACGAGGACGCAGAGCCCCGGCTCCGGGCCCAGCCCTGCGCCCTAGTGCGCGTGCGCCGCTGCACGGAGCTGGCGCGGGGGCAGTTGAGCACCAGCCGGCGTGGCGGCATCGCCCGCCTGGGCCCGGGCTACACGATCGTGGCACCTTCCGTCAGTCAGCGGGGGCTCAGGCCTCTGCTTGGTGCTTGTGACAGGCACCGAGTAGAGGCTCCTTGTTCCCGGCACATCCCGGGGCGGGGGGTGCTCCGGGCAGGTGCCGCGTTGTGCGCCCGCCTGAGGCGAGGGCAGCCCGGCCCCTCCAGCCGGCGCTGCCCCGGGGTGCGCGCGGGGCGGCAAGAGGGGACAGCTCCCGGGGGGCGGCAGGAAGAGAAGCAGCAGCGGCGCTGCCCCGCCCCGCACATTCCTCCTCCCTGAGGTCACGGGCTGCGGGCGAGCAGCCGGCGGTTCCGCCTATCCTTCCGCACGGCCGGGGAACGCCTCCAGGCTACGACACTACCCGCGCACAGCGCCTCCGGCTCCAGCCCCAGCGCCAGCGCCAGCCTGCGCCAGGGTTACTTTGCCGGGCCGGTCCCGACTCCCCGCCCAGCGCCGTGACCCGCGGCGGGGCTGTCTTCAATAGGGGCGGGGGGCGGCAGCTGTCCCGGCACAGTCGGGCCGTGCGCCCCGGGCTGGGCAAGGCGCCTGCGTGTCCCCGGATCCCGGCGGCAGGTAACGGGGCCGGGGCAGGCGCCGCGGGGGACAGCGGGGCTCTTCCTCCCTGCTTTGTTTCTTTCTCCCCCGGCTGGTGAGGTGACTAGAAGCAGCCTGGGGGACGGAGGTGCCAGGGGAAATTCGTGATAGTTTGCTGGTGCGCTTTGCAGAGCTGTGCCAGGGGTGGCCTGAGATGGGGAAGAAAGTGCCCCCCCTTGTTAGGCTGCTCTGCATAACCGCAAAATAATGGTGTGAGCTGCAAGTGTTAGCCATCCTGGGCACCTTGTTTCTCTGCCCTTCGCTGCACTTTTATGAGGCAGACTCATCCCTGCAGCTTCACCTGTTTTAAGTCAAATATGAGGCAATTCTCAGAGAGGAGCTAGGAGTTGTAGCGAAAGAGGAGCTACCTATGACAATCCTTGGGACTCCTGTTTGGCTTGTGAATATTGAAAACAATATATATGCGTTCAGATATAGATGTGTAAAATCAGACAAAAAATGTTTATAATTCCCAGATAGATACTAGGCCTTCTTAATAAAGGGAACATTCACAAGAAGTCTAAAGAGCAGCCAGACTTTTGGATTTCCAACTTCTGGCACTATAGCACCGGGCTCTTTTGTTCCCAAGTAGCAGTAGGTTGAAATAATGAGAGACAGATATGATACCAGCTGGTCCTTGGAAATGACAGCTGCTAAATAAAAACAATATTGTACTGTTTGCAAGAACTGTGCTTGGCCAGCAGTAGAAGTTGTCAGATGACTTGTGACCAGTATTACTCCTCCGTTCCCTTTCTTGTGCAATGCTAGTGTATTTTGTTATTTATCAGGGGCTACCTCTGATGTAGTACATAAGAGACACTGGGATCTATGCTCAGTACAGGTATTTGAACTTGTTGTACGTTTCTGGCGGTGTTTTTAAATGAAGTAAGGGTATTGTAGAAACAAGAAAATGCTACCAAAATGTCTAATTATTAAAGTGAAAATTGGGGGATTTTTTAAGAAAAATGTTCAGAGAATACAATATGACCTTTAAAAATTCCTTCTTTGGATAAGGGAACATTAAGTCTGATTTAAAATTCCTTCCTAGGCAATTTTTTTTTGTTTGCATTAAAATAAAATGATAGAAATGAGTGATGTTGATTATGCTTGTTAATCGAAGTGTTAACATTCTTATAATGTCACCTGCCCGTCTTTCTGGAGGTTTTGAGTTGTATAGATATTATTTGGCAACATTATTTGGTGTCTATTTAAAGGATTTCGGGGGATGAAAAAAAGATTGTGAAAAACTTAATTATGTTCCTTTAAAACCATGATCAATCAGCACTAAAGTTGTGCCTGAAACTTGCACAAGTCTTCAGCATTTGGCTTGCCTTAGTAAAGAGGGACAGTGAAGGTGTGTGAGAGAATGGTGCTATGGTCTATTGTACAACCTGCTTAACCAAGGCACAGGGATGTGAGCTGAGGTCAGTGAGCCAAAGGTTTTGGGACCGGAAATAAACCCACTTGGCTCTGCAGGGAAACCTGTTTCTGTCTGTTAGTATTGTAGTAGCATCCAGAAATGGGTTAGGTATTGCTTAGACAGGAAGACTCAGGTTCTGAGCTAAGCTGTGCCCTCTTGCCTTTGAAATCTTCCAGTAGCTGGGACAGGGAAGAGGGGCAGCCATTAGAAGCTCCTGCCAAGCAGACATGGAGGGTCTTCTGACCCAGAGCTGCAAGCATGGCACCGGTTCCTTTCTCTCCTGTGTCTTATCCCATCACCTCCTCCTTGCTTTCCTTTATTCTTTTCTATTGTGCTGGAAACTTTCAGCCTGAAAGAAGGAACTACATAACTCAGGGTGAGGAGTCAAGTAATGTTTTTTCTTTGATTGCATTAAAATAATCTAGCACCTAAATATGGATCTGAGCATCAAATGTATTAAGGGGCTAAACCTAGAGTGTGCTCAGGAAGTCCAGTTCTTCCTGCCCTGACACAGTCATGCCGTGTTCTAGCAATAGGTGTTTAGAATTGAAGCAAGAGAAGACTTAAGAAATGGTGAGAGTGGCCAGTTTATAGAAATCCAGGCCAGCGCCTCATCTGCGAGGTATATTATTCATGTGTCCCAATCTGATGAGACAGTTGGGAAATTGGGGGGATTGTGACAGAGGTAGCACATCTTTGGGAACTCAGCATGGATGGTTTGGTTCTTTCTTACCAAAAGCAAGGGAGCGTTGAGGGTCTTATTCTCTGTTGTGGGTGGGTTGATGCCCTCATGTGGATCTTTGGCCCAGGTGCCAATCCCTCTAGAACAGGACTGAGTGGAAGCTTCTGTAGCGCAGGCTTGGGGACGAGCCCCACTGCAGTGCTGCAAATTTCTGCTTCAGGACTGGGTAGACAACTGTGCTCCAAGGTGAGGGCTCTGGTGCCTTCGGGTCATGGTTCTTGTTCTTCCAGTAGGCTACGGGGAGATGTGTTTTCTGGTTCTGCTCCTGCTGGCAAAGCAGTGCCCCCATGTTGCCGTGGCTGGTGCAATCCCCTCACAGGCTCCAGTGTGAAGACAGCTACAGGTTCTGCTTGAGGAATGCTGGCCGAGGCGTGGGGTGGGGCATCACTGCCCCACCAGCATAGACTAGCTGTCAGTGGGAGACACCAGCCTCGGTGTTTGATCTCCTTACCCTGCACCCAGGCTCTGCGCTGCCTGGCCTGACTGCAGGGTCATCTGCCCTGTGTGCATCATGCCATGGCCAACAGCTGTCTTTGGCACAGGCCCCTGCATGCTGTAATGTGTTCATGGATTTTTTTTTTTAACAGCGAGCAGACCTTGAGGCAGCATTTGGGATGAGCGGGTCACTAGATGACTGAGGTTTGTAGGGCTCATGAAAGAAGCCTTTGTTGTTTGAGGAGGGAATTTAGAAAATGAAGTATTCCCACTCCCCCCCCACTGAAATGGACCCCACTTGTTGGGGGGGGGGAGAATGGAGAAGGAGAAAGGAGTGCTGGCACTTGAAACAGCTGCTCGGGGTTGCAGCTAAGTGCTGATTTGGGGAATATTAAAGGAATAGAACGAATGACACTGGCATTGGTTAGGATGAAGTTGTTACACCCCTTCTGTGACCAAAAATGAAAGCTGCATTTTGCCCAAAAGGGAAGGCCTCAAATGATACAGTAGTGAGTAGCTCTAAGGCAGTGTTGGAGCCCTGGTTTCTCTGGCCCCCTCTTTGCACTATACATATATGGAATTAATTGGAGACCAGCTACTTGTGCAAAGTAGCTATCACACCATAAAAAGCTCCAACCAGCTATAAAGTTAGACCTGCTATGTACTAACTTTATAGCTGGTGCTATCCAGCTTTAATTTGAATGTGTAGCAGGTTCTTCTCTGTGGCTGGGAATTCTGTCAGGTGGGGCTCCTAGCCACAGGGGTGCACCTTGCCCAGCCAAGGCTTTGAGTCCCTCAGCTGCTAAGACCTAGAGTCCCGCAGCTGTGGGCCTGAGCAAAGTGCTGAGCCAAGCTGGACCCTGACAGCCACAGGGCACAGCTGTGCTCTGCCAGGCCCAGGGGTGCTGAAACCCGTGGAGCAGGGAGATCTCTGCTGCAGAAACCTCCCTGTCTTAGGGGGCTTCCAGCTACAAGAGCTTGTCTCTTGCCAGTGTGGGGGGAGCCTGCACCAGCAGTAAAGCGCTGTGGGATCTAAGGCATGATCCCACAATCACACGTCATGCCATGCATGTGTGGCAGGGAGGAGGTGTGATTCTGTGGAGTAGATCCCATTCCACCTTTACTTGCACGTATAGGGAGAGCTTTGACAGAAAGCAAATAGTTCTGTATACTGACTTGCAGTTCCAAATGCTTGGAGCACCTAGGTTTTCCCAGGAGATTTTTCATACAAGTACTAATTCAGTTCATGAACTTATTAGTCATTCATACGGCCCTTTTTCCTCTACAGTCGTTTAACAGCTTTACTCATTACATCATCTTGCTGATGAATAAAACTGAACTGTTGTGACTTACCAAAGGGCATTCTATCAGTCTGTGGCAAAGCCAGAAATTCTAGTTCCTGTTTCACTTTTCCAACCCTAAACAGAGTTCTCTGAAGGAGAAAAATGCATGATGGATTTAGAGAAATATATACTGTAATTTTGTAGATTTCGCAAGTTTCTTATTGTATTGCCCTTTCAAGTAAATTGCTTCTGACTTTCTCTCTTCTTCTCCCTCTTTAGAGTTCTTGCTAATGTTCCCTCCATTAAGACCTTGGTGGAGAATCTGCTCTCCTTTAATGGCTGCTGCTGCCGCTGGTTGATCAGTGGGAGACTTTACAGTTCCTTACTCCTTGGGAGGCTACATCTACTTCCCTTATTTATTTTTCCGTGTGGTGGTATTTTTTCCACTGACCACACGGGTGGAAAAAGAAGATGCCACTGCCTTTTGGGCTGAAATTGAAACGAACTCGACGTTATACAGTGTCCAGCAAGAGCTGCTTGGTGGCTCGCATCCAGTTGCTCAACCATGAATTTGTGGAGTTCACCCTCTCTGTGGAGAGCACGGGCCAGGAAAGCCTGGAGGCTGTAGCTCAGAGGCTTGAACTTCGGGAGGTAAGCAAACTAGCAACTGGACACCTTGACTTCTCTAGCCATCTCTTGCAGTGGATTACCTAACCCAGTGATTCTTTACTATTTCACACAACAAAGTGTGCCCTTGAAAATAATCAGATTAAATTTTTGTCCTGTACTAGACATCTCAGCTTCCCTTTAATTACGTATGTTCTGATCCAAAGTGGAACTTTGGCTTTTGGAGCAGTTCATCTTGCAATTTACATTAAAACGAATGCACAAAAGAATGGGACATGGCAGGTGTGCATCAGGTTTAGCATAGAAGTTTCCTGTGCTGGGCAAAAGATATTGGTTATTATTTGTTAAACACTGACCGTGTTTGTGGCACTGTGTGAGACAAGACAACTCAAAGGGCCAGAGATAAGATGAATAATTTCTAAACAAATATTCAGCTAACTGGATAAAGGAAAAGTTTTTATGACAAACTTATGTCCTGACAAACTTATTTGCTTGCTTGGGTTCCTGGTAAACTGGTGCTGGGAAAAGATTCAAAGTATCAGTACACCAGTACCAGTGCACACTGGTGCCTGGGTATTTGCAGCTGTGTGTGCATGGATGTGCATGCATGCATGTGTGTGCCTACATTCTGTGCTTGAGCTAGCCCATAGCCAGTTAAATGCATAGCTCATCACAAAGAGATGCTTGATTTGCACTAGCATAGTATTTGGATACTCAAATTAATTTTGAAAATTAAGTTAATTTGGAATGAAGTATACTCCTAGTAACTCTTGTTTACTTTGGTCTAACTCACTGGGGACTGACTTCCTCCAAGAAAACTTTTATACCACACCTACAGAAGATAGACCTGGGAACAAACACTTGGAAAACATGGAATTGATACAGACAATGGTTTTACGGCTCATTATAACTTTCTTGCTTTCCCTGATAACCCTCCCTTTGCTCCCCAGGTGCTAATGGCCACGCTTCCTTTGGAATGGTCTTATTAGATATAACTAATGTTCTTTATTGGGTATATAGCTACTTCTGATACTTTTTCTTTCCTCTGCAGGTTTACTGCCCATGTCTGTTTTAAGTGATCACTTTTATTATTGAGGTTAAAACAAAGCTAATTGTTCTAACTGGTATTTATCTTAGACCTTATCTGCTCCTTTTCCAGACTTGAGGAAGAGCATTTTGTGCTAGAAACCTTATCTAACATTTCCCCCTAACATAAGTTGGTCCAATAAAACATAATTCTTCACCTTACAAATGTTTCGTCTTACGTATTTCCTCCATCATCACAACTACGCTATGACCACATGACTGAGGCTGTTCATTCTTTACATTATTCACATCTAAAATATTGAATTATAAAACTGAGCTTTTAGATTTCCATTTATTTAAGGATGTGGGTACACACAGGCCTGCTTTGAAAGGGCTGTATTTGTTTTTGTTGTAATTCCATTAGCTTCAGTGGAAGCATGCCAGAGACAAATATGGCCCCTTTGGTTGTATGCTGTTGACACAATCTGAAAGTTATGCTGCATTCCAGAATAGCAAATCAGTCTGACTTATTGTAAGAACCATGATATTGCATTATCTTGTGGAGCATTACAAATGTATTGATTTCCCTTTTTGGCAGAAAATGAAGTAAAAACATATGAAGTAGAAGAGTTGCAAAACAGGAATGACCATATTCTGCATGATATTACTAGCCAAAGAGCAACTATTATTATTATAATATTTTCGATTACTATTTGTTCGCATACACTGAATGCCTGCCTATAAACGGGACTTAAACATAGGATAAAATCTCAGACTGAGATACACAACATAAATAGAAAAGGAATCTGGAAAATAAATGTCTTTTTCAGTTATGGGTAATTAATAACTCATCAATTTATCAAAATATATTTCTAGCTTAAAACAACTGCAGTAACTTTTGGGGCAAACTTATATGGGGCATGTCTTGCAAATACTCTTATGTACAGAATGGGGCTGAATTCTATAAAATGGCCTTTTATTCTGTCTGAATAGTTTAATAACAGATGCATAGAAAACACCCCACATAAATCCGTTGATTTTTTTTCAGCACTTGCTTACTGTGACTTGTTAGTTGTTGTATCATAGAATCATAGAAGAATCATAAAATCATAGAAGTAGGGTCAGAAGGGACCTTGTAGTTCTTCAAGTCCGACCCCCCGCCTGGGCATCAGAAAAGACTGGACTCAAATGAGTCCAGCCAGGTAGTCATCAAGCCTCTTCTTAAAGATCCCCAGGTTAGGAGCCAGCACCACTTTCCTAGGAAGTTGGTTCCAGCTCCTAGCCGCCCTAACTGTGAAGTAGTTCTTGCGGATGTCTAATCTAAATCTACTCTCTAATAATTGTGTCCATTGTTCCTTGTCATGCCGGGGGGCGCTAGGGGAAACAGTGTCT
>NW_017728947.1:85825124-85832747 GCF_001723895.1 Crocodylus porosus | reverse complement strand
GCCTTAGCTTTCCTGACAGCCCCCCTACAGGCCCAAGCAGAGGAGGTATACTCTCCCTTGTCATCTCTCTTGTAGGTTATTATCTGCTGTCTTTTTAAACCTATTATTTTAAAATGTTGTGTTTTTTTTCCCTACACAAGGCAGTTGATTTTTCACTGCCTTGTATTCTTGTCATGCTGTGCTGTAGCCAAAGAAAAAATACATAATGGCCTCCTAATTATCTCGGTGTTGTACCAACATGTATTGTAGCAGCTCTGGATGGTGTATGTTTTACAAAACTAGAATGTGTGGTTTTTAGTGGAGTTTGGTGGCATCTGAAAGCGGTAAACCCAATTAATGCTGAGACAATTTACTGCAGTAAGAAGAGATCTTAATTCATTTGGTTTGCAAAAAGCATAGGTGCTATCTACTCTGGAGGAGCCTTCCCTGACATATATTAAGTCTTATGAGTGGTCCAAGGGAATGCACTTTCTTGACTTTGCTTTCCATTATCTCTCCCTTTTTGCTATTGGTCCTGACATCTTCCCAAAATGATGGAAGTTCCCTCAATTATAATTGAGCATGCCAGAGATGTAGGGAGTAAAAGCCAGACTGCTGAACTTTGAACAAATTCTTCTGGTAACACATTCTTACATGGATTATTTTGGCAGAGAAATGTGCTGAAGTGAAATAGAGCTGGAGATGGGGATATAAATCATCATTCTTAAAGTCCCCCTCAGAAGAATGCTATTTGCCTTTAAATGTTTATTCCAACAGGCACTGAATATGTCCTGACTGCTTAAGTACAAGGCCTCCAGGAAGGAAACTTTGTCACTCATGGCCTCGTTTAGTTTTGTAGCAGCAGATTTAGGCCTTGATCCTGTGAAACATTGAGTGCTTCTGTGAGATGCTGCTTATTAATGTATTAAGAGTCCTCATGTCGGGTCGACATTAATAGGAGTTGAGGGCGCTCCGGGCCACGTCAGATAATGCCTGTTCATTGAGGTGATTGTGGTTTAGCCCAATTACTGTGAAAACTAGAAAGTGGTTCAGGTGTTGTACATGGGATATGCAGGTACGATATTGTAGTAAAGTAGGCAGTCTTTTAACACACAGCCTTTTCCAATGGGATTGTTTTAAATCTGTATGTTAAAGACAGTTTAAAGAAAACATCTAATAGTTATAGAAATTTTATTTCATTTCCTGTTTACTGTAGTTTGTTATAGTTACTGAACGTGGGATTCTGAGAAAAAATTTGTTAAGATTTTTATTTTAAAACTACTTCTTTTTTTTAATGCCGGTCAGTTCTAGAGGTAACTTTTTAAAAAAAAGTATTAATGGTTTTAAGTCCTGTTTCGTGTTATTAGACACTGGCTTTACCAGTTCCAGTGGCTGTGTTAGTAAGGTGGTGTGGTATACTGGTAAGAGGAAGAAGGTTCAGGAAATCTGTGTCTACTATCAACTTGGGCATGGCAGTGACTATAAATGTCACAAAAAAAGTAAGGAAGAATCTATTAGACAGTGAAAAATAAGTCACGGAGTTCCCAGAATATGAATCTGAGGAAATGTAAATATAACCCACCTCCCTTAAATCACAAAGTCTGGGTGAGAAGCTTAGTCAAAAACACTCTCAGATTCACTCTCAGCAGTGCTTCAGTCCAACTGTTTGTTGTTGCTGCAAGAGGGGAATACAAGTTTGTTTGCAAACTTGTAACTTTTGGTGTTGTATAAGAGGCTGTTCTTGTGCAAGTTTTATCATATGTAAATTTGTCCTGTTAAGTTTGTTCTGGTTTTACACTGTGCATCATGGTTGGCATGCATAACTCCTTACAAGATGCTCCCATTTCACATATCTGAACAAATTCAGCTATCTGCACAGCTTTCCAAAAGAATTCATAGAGACGAGGCTGTCCTACGTAACCTAAACTCAAAGGCTGTGTTTATCAGAAGGGAAAATTCTAATATTGCGGATTTGACAAAGAATCAAGAACTCTAGTTGTGAACCTGGTTGCAAATGCGTTTAAAGGTGTTTGTTTCCAACATGTAATCTCATTTGTGTATACTCTAGGCATGAACGTAAGCATTAGCAAACATCAGAGAGACTTGACTTGGCTACAGTCAGATTTTGTTGCCCACTGTCTTGAGTATCTTTAGAGAAAGCACATCCATAAGTACTTTGAATTCAGTTTTTTTAATGTGAATTTATGAGATAAATACACAGGTTGGTTTGGTTGGATTGCTAAGCCAAATGCTGTCATAATATCATTGCTACGGATGTACAACCAAACATACTTTCAAAAATGGTATCAGAAGAATAACTGGTAGATTAAACTTTGTTGCAAGACCAGGAACGACACCTTGGTGCACATACTCATGCTCATGCCAAGCTTAATAGGCTAAGTATGACAAAGTGTTAAGCAAAACTTTGACAGGTACCTGTAAGAGCAGAACGGAGTTGTGGGCTGGAATGGATAAGTTTTGGTGTCCAGCCTACCTCTGAGATCTGTTTTGGTGGAAGTTCATATAATACAGAAATCCTTAGGAGTTTTCTCATGTGATTCTTTAAGTTCTTGTTAGTTTAAGAAGTATTTGTTTATTAAAACCTAGAGTGAGCACTACAAATATTATTCCATCTAAAAGCACATTCATTTCACAAACCACAAAGCATCCTATATACTACCATCTGGGATGAAATTGCAGGTGGACCAAGCAAGGGTAGGGCCAATGGAATGGAAGTTCCTATACATTGAAAAGCTGTAGAGGAAAGGATGAAGGATCTTTCCTTTGCCTGGAAAAAAAATTGTGTATATAGTACACGTTTTCTCATTCTGTGCTCATAAAGCTGAACAGGACAAAAATGGATGATAGTTTTTATTGAAAAATTGAGATGCAATCGGGTAACATTAACTCTGAATTCTTTCACTGTTATCAAGTTAAGTCAGAAACTGAAATTACATATTTGCTTTATTTTAGTATCAGTGACTTTTTCTTCAATATAATTTTACACTAATTTTGAATGCAATCTTTCATCCACATCATTCACTTCTTTGAGTGCATGAGAACTATTTTTTCTGTAGTGCTGAAACTCAGTAATTTGCCTTTTGTTTGCATTTGTAATGCTCAGCACTACCTTGAATATTTTTTACATTTTATAATTGTGAATAAATTCTAGAAAATAAAGAACATGCCACTTTCAAGGTTTAGTCTGTTGTACCAAATTGACAGAAAAAAGCGAGTCTCTTCACTGAACAGTAATAAAGTGGCACAAAATAAAATTAACAAAATGATAACTCTAAACCATTTTGGCAGCTAAACTGTCTTTTTGAGAGAGATCAGAACTCAGGGTATACTACTCTAATCAGCATGTTAGCAGTTTGTTCTCCTGGTAGAAAATTGAAAGTGTATGGGTGTTCATATTTTTAATCCTGAAGCAAAAATGGCCCCTCTGAGAGAAAAATCACCTAGCAACAACCAAGGTAAATTGGTCCCAGGAGAGTTTCTCCCAGGAAACTGAACATCTATATGTTTTCCCCCTGGCTTGAGAACTCGCCTGTGAAGCTGGGGAAAAGGTTTCCTGCTTTCCTGAGATTGGGGTCACCCAGTTCTTGAGATGATATGAGGAGCAGCTACTCCTGTAAACTGGGGGATGAGGGGAGCAGTAGCCTCTTTCCCAAACTGGGCAGCCCGCAGTTGCTGACTCTTAACTGTCACTTCACAGACTGTCCCCTTGCCAGGCAGGGAGAAGGTAGGCTGTGGGCAGGACAGGGCTGGCTGTGGGGGCAACCCACTGGTGCTCCCTGGCATGAGAACTCACTTGTGAAGCTTTCCAATCACGAGGCTTCAGAAATGCCTGTACAGTCCAGCTCCACAGCTGTTTTTCTACAGGACAGTATTTCTTTCAGTAGACATATAATGTCTGTATGCAGTCACAGTAACTAGTAACCTTATACAAACCAGCCCAGGAGTGGGTGGCAGGTCCAAAATTGATGCTGATCAGCTGAAGGAACACCTTGAGAATCTGGACATTCACAAGTCCATGGGCCCAGATGGAATGCACCTGAGAGTCTTAAAGGAGCTGGCAGACATCATCGCACCCCCCTTGGCAAAGATATTTGAAAATTCATGGCGTTCGGGTGAAGTCCTGGAAGACTGGAAAAGGGCCAATGTGATCCCTATCTTCAAGAAAGGGAGGAGGGATGGCTCAGGGAATTAGAGAACAATCAGTCTGACCGTCCATCCCTGGAAAAACCCTAGAGAATATTGTCAAGGGATTCATCAACACCAGACTAACAGAAGGCTAGCCAACATGGCTTTGTGATTTTCAGGTCTTGCCTGACCAACCTCATCTCCTTCTATAACTAGGTGACACGAGCCCTGGACAGGGGAAATGACATGGATGTCATATATCTAGATTTCAGGAAAGCCTTTGACCTAGTTCCCCACGATGTCCTCATGGCTAAGCTGGACAACTGTGACCTTGATCATCTTATGATCTGATGGCTAGGTAACTGGCTATGGGGTCAGACCCAAAGAGTACTAGTTGACGGGAGCAACTCAGTGTGGTGCAGGGTGACCAGTGGAGTCCCTCAGGGCTTGGTACTTGGGCCGGTACTCGTTAACATTTTCATTAACAATCTGGAGTTAGGAGTCAGATGCAAACTGGCAAAGTTCGTGGATAACACCAAATTATGGGAGAGGGCGGTCACCCCGCAGGACAGGGTAGGGATACAGGCCAACTTGGATACACTTTCAAGGTGGGGTGACCAAAACCTGATGGCCTTCAATATTGAAAAGTGCAAGGTGCTGCACCTCAGTAGAAAGAACCCTCAACACACTTACAAGCTTGGCAATGCTACACTCACTAGCACCATGACCAAAAACAGGCTTGCGGGTCCTGATTGACCACAAGATGAATATGAGTCACCAATGCGATGCTGTAGCTGGCAAAGTGAACCAAACTCTGGCATGCATCTACTGATGCATCTCAAGCAAAACCAGAGATGTCATCCTCCCACTTTACTTGGCCTTGATGAGGCCGCAGCTGGAATACTGCATCCAGTTTTGGGCCTTCCACTTCAGGAGGGATGTGGAAAAGCTTGAGAGAGTCCAGAGGAGAGAGGAGAGCCACTCGTATGATCCAAGACCTGGAAGGCAGACCATACGAGGAGAGGCTGAGGGATTTGGGACTCTTCAGTCTGGAAGAGAGAAGGCTCAGGGGGGACTTGTTAGAAGCCTACGAATATATAAGAGGGGTACATCAGGACCTGGGAGAACAGCTGTTCACCAGAGCTCCTCAAGTGATAATGAGGCCTAATGACCATAAACTGTAGGAAGGCCGATTTAGACTAGATGTAAGAAAAAAGTTCCTTATGGTGTGAGTGTCCAGGGTCTAGAACATACTCCCCCGAGAGGTGGTGCAAGCACCTACTCTGGACTCTTTCAAAAGACATATGGATGTTCTTCTTGCTAGGATCACTTGATCCCAGCTGACTTCCTACCTATGGCAGAGGGACTGGACTCTGATCTCACAAGGTCCCTTCCAGTCCCTAATGTCTATGAATCTATACCTACCCTCCCCTTTAGTGGGAAGCTTGCAGCTACTATTATTCAAGGAAAGGTAAAAAGATAACACAACTAAGACCCTATGCTGATCGTGTTTATATATAGATTTATGATTAAATAAAATACACACAATTCCAACCCTCCCCCCGACTTAGCTGCTATTAGTACCTATTCTGCTTTGTTTTAACTAGTTCTTATTAAAGGGATATTGAAATAATTAGGAAAAATTCATTTGGGGATTAGTTAAAAGATTTACATTCTGAAAGGATTTAGACTTGGAATTGATTTCTGTTTGTAATCATTGAGTCATACATTCCAATGACCTGGGCATTGTTCTACTAAATCTTTTCCATAGATAGCCAGAAATGAAAATGTTCTAGCCATTTAAAAATTTGTCAGTTAATTATAAACATGTCTCAAAATGAGTATTTTAAATTTCTCTGTCCCCTTCTTTTGCTTCTATCCCAGGACAGTACAATGTGGCCCTTAATTATACAGTGTAGCTCTGGCTCTTCTGATAAGTAGTGCACAATACGACACCCTTATTGTTTTTTGTCTAGGTCATTGTGTCTGCAAGCGTTTCACTGTTCACTCCTCATATTTTTGCACATACACCCACACACTTTTTGTAAGTCGCTTCTGCTCTTGTACTGTAAAGTCCTTAAGAGCAAGGACTATCTCTACTGTATGCGTGGACAGTGCACAATGGGGTCCTTATCTGACTTTGACTGTAGGCATGACTGCAGTGCATATGCTAAATAATTAGGGCCTGATCTAAAAGTCTGACATTTTCAAGAAAATCTTTCCGCTTATTTTGGTGAGTTCTTCTGTTAGTTTTGGGGGGTGGTTTCTTTTTCTTTGTATTCCTGCAATAGAGTCCAGAACTGTAAATATATATTGACTGCAGTTTTTTGTCTCTGCTCAGAGGTATAAAATGATAAAAGACATTTTCACTCTTTGCTGGACTGCTGTCCTCTCTGGTTTATGTATCTTTATTTGAGAACTAGGCACTCTTCATGTAATGTAACTTGCTATTGTTTTAGGTGAGTAAAAAATAAAATTTCTTCTTTCCCACAATTAATTTGTGAAATTTCAAGTGCTATGCTCTTCTTCTGCTATCTGTAATTGTAAATGCTGCCAACACTGTTTTTGATCCCTTTATACAAAGATAAGTTGTTGCAATTAGCTATGAAACAGCTATCATCACCAGAGATCTGAGTGTTTCACTTGCTGTGGGAAAACAGATTTTCTCCTTTAATGGAGAAAAGCATGGGAAACCACAGGCTTCTTCTTGCAGGCTGGCAGAGTCCCAGCCTTCAAGGGACTGCTTAGGTCTGGAAACAGCAGGATGCAGGGGTCACCACATACACGTGTGCACGCACATACATGTGGCAGCCAGGCAGTGTGGTGGAGAGCATCTTCTGCAGCTCCCTCCAGGTAAATCTGTAGGGATAGTGGGGGTCACAGGCTATGCGTTGTGGGGGCACATGCTTTCTAAGATTTCTGTGCCCATGGGGGGTTGTGGAGCTGTAGCTGGGCCACATCAGCTTCAGAAGCGATACCTCCTCAGCCCAAAAGGCAGGACCCAGCATTGGGATCTAGTGCTGTGCCATGCTGCCGTGGCTGCCAAGGTGAGGTGCCTGTTGCCTGCTCAGCGTGGGGGGGCGGGCAGCACTCTCTGTCACTGCTGCTGCACCTCACTGTGGTGGTGCGGCACTCCTTCCTGCACAGTGTCCTGCCTGCTGGGTCGCACAGGCAGCTCCTGCTCAGAGCTGGTCTGGCTTGGCTGTAGCCCTACACCCTGATTTGGGCGCAGAAATCTTGGGGGGGCACTTGCCCCCCCGCCTCCCCACTGCATCACCACATCACCTGTGCCTCCTCGCCCCACCACACCCCCTCTTCCCCACATACCCACCCTGTTCTCCACACACCCACTCCCTTCCTTGCATACTAGGGGGTTAAGGGGCAGTGGTTTGGGAGTGAGGGGCACCAGTAGGAGTGGGGGTACCAGCAGGGCCAGGAGGCCGTGGGTGGGGAGTGAGGGGCACTGGCAGGGCCAGGAGGCCGTGGGTGGGGAGTGAG
>NW_017728947.1:85819911-85825024 GCF_001723895.1 Crocodylus porosus | reverse complement strand
GCAGGGCCAGGAGGCCGTGGGTGGGGAGTGAGGGGCACTGGCAGGGCCAGGAGGCCGTGGGTGGGGAGTGAGTGGTACTGGCATATCAGGGTGCTTAACACCACAAAGCAACATGGGGGACAGCTGCAGCTGGATCCGTGTCCTGGTGAGCAAAGGGGGCAGGGGCAGCTCTGATTTTTCCATGATAAAAAAATCAAATGCCAAAATATATAGGTGTTTAGGATTTATTTTATTATAATGATTGAGGTGCTGGTAGGTTACAGAGAAAGCCAGGATGCCTGATCATCACTGACATCCCCATAAGGAATGTGTGCTATAGGGCTTATTTACACAATAAAGCCTTTGCTGATGCAGCTATGCTAGAAAAGACCCATAGTGTAGGTTGGGCCAACAAAAGGAGTTTTTCTGCCAGCATAGCTACACCATCTTCCTGAACAACATAGCTAAACTGACAAAAGTATGGTTGTTGACATAGGGTTTTGCCAGTAAGGTAGAGGTTTGGCTTCCTACTCCTATCTTCAAAACTTTTAGTCTGGAGCAGGGGGTGCTCAACTGCTGGCCCATGGGTCAGATTCAACCCACAGCCCCATGTCATCTTACCTGTGGGGCTCCCTGTGGCAGTGGGAGAGCAGTGCTACCATTTCCCTACTGCTAAATCTCCCGACACATGAAGAGCCCAGGGCCCTGTATGCTGGATCTGTTGCCTGATCCCAGTGTACAGGGCTGAGTAGAAGCAGTGCCAGGCCCACAGAGCCCACGTCTAGTTGGAAGGAGCAGTGCTGGGCCCCCATGCCCAATCCTAACATATGGGGCAGTGCCAGGCCCCAAGCCTGGATCTGGCCCACAGACAGTTCCTGTGACACTCATCTGGCCTGCAGGGCCAAAACTTTGAGCACCACTTGTCTAGAGTGACCGCCATAGTAGGCCCAAAGATGTATGACTTGTGTCAGTCTGGAAGCATTTGTATGTTTGTAGCAGCATAATTGCCTGCGATTGTAAATACTTTCAAGAGGCAACAGCAAAGTTGGACTGAAAAGTCCTAGAGAAATAAAATTTAAGTTGATGCTCATTGCCAGAGAAACTGAAGACAAAGCCAAATCCTGGAATTGCAGCAAGGGCTACAGAGTTTTTATGGGAGAGAAAATCATATGAGTTACTGACATTTATGTTATCTTTACAGGTTTTTCTCCAGACAGCATAAAACCCAACTAGGAATGGTTTCAAGATACTGTACAAAAATACATTCGCCAACACAGAGAAATTAGAATAATTTATGAGTGTAAAACACCTTTCAGCTTACAGGGCATATTTAATCCAAGGTATCAGTGCAGCCATATTCATTTCTGGTATAACTCAACTAAAGTAAATAAAAGCTGCTTACAGACATTAAACCCACCCCCACAAACACCTTTCAGCTTACAGGGCATATTTAATCCGAGGTATCGGTGCAGCCATATTCATTTCTAGTATAACTCAACTAAAGTAAATAAAGGCTGCTTACAGACATTAAACCCACCCCCACAAACCACACTTTACTGGAAGAAGCAGTGCATTACTTTGACCTGGCACCGCAGCATCTGTATAGGTTGGGCACTTCAGTGGGGCTTTTTGGTGCTTTTAACTAAAGCTCATCGAATCAGCTATTACATAAAAGTGCCAAAAAATCATCTCTAAAGCGCCTGATCTGTAATGATGTTGGATAAGCCAGATTCAACTAACATGCTGCATGTGCTGGGCTCAGTGCAGGAGCACACCCAATTTAAAGTAAAGCACCTTTTTTTTTTTTTTTTAACATCAGCAAGCAGCTGAACTTGCGTTAGGGTTGAGATTGGCTGACTGTGCAGAGATCTTTTGCAACTGTTGAAATTAAAAACAGTTGCTGATTAACATGATCAATCCATGCTACACAACAGGTTGGGACAAGAAGAGAAAACTATGGTGTCCAGCTAAAACGAATCAAGGGAGGCGCATGTATTTTTTAGATTTAGAATGTGACAAGGAACCAATATAATTCTTCTGTTTTTGGTATAGGCTTTTAAAAGATCACAAGTGTTTGAAAACTACCTTGTAATTTAAGTGCAGGTAGAAACTTACACAAGGCATTTTTATCATCACCTTTTGCTGTGTAATGACAGAAAAGATTTAGTAGTGCACCACCTGCTTAATCATATAATATTGTATGTTCCTCAGATGTATGATTTGAACCCTACTTGCTTAGCCTATAAGGTCTTTTTGCCATAAAGCAGGGTGGTGGAATGGATGTGGGTGATAGAGGCAACAGTTTCTTCATAAAGTTCTGGATTTCATATTAGTATTCAACCCTAGACCTATATTATTACTTCCTTATTTATTCTTTTGAATTCTTTATAAGCCCTGCTATTTCTTTTTATAATGTAGAATACAATTAGTTGGAAAGTAATTACATAGAAATTCTACAGTTCTTTATTCAGGTTTGTTTTTTGACGCAGGGCTTGAATGATGAGTAAGTCACTAAAACTTCAAAACAGTGTTAATCTCAGAAGCTTAACATATTTTAAGAGTTATGCCACATCATATTTTTAGAATTATGTAATGCCATACGTTTCTATTAATAGACTTTCAGCAATGAGTAAAAATGGTTTCTATTTTTATCAGTCAGTATTCCAGGGTGCATAAACTTCACTGAGAACTCATAGGACCACATTCTGTCCTTGAAGTCGAAGGAGGACTTGTATTTAAATCAGCAGACAAGATTTGGTCTCTGGTGTTATACTGGGCTTTAATATGTTTCTTTTGAGCATTCAAAAAGTAAACACATGGAGGGGAGAGAGGAGCTACCATAATGGAAAAAGATTTTAAAAAGACTCTGGGTTAAAAATAATATCTAAAAACCATTTTTTTCATCTGAAGTACAAGTAACAACTTGGTTCTCTATTTAGTCAAGTAAATAAGTAGCTTACTTTCTAAAGAAAATGCGAACTGTAAGTGGTCATAACTTCTGAAAAGCAGGCTACTTATTCAACTTATATTTCAGTATTTATTTTGAGCCAGACACATTAAAAATCCAGGTATCTAGTTGGTAGCCCTTTCAACACAAGCCTCAGGGTTCTTCCCCCTTTCAGTTATAGTTTTATGTCTTGTTCATGCCTTCAATAAAATTTGGAGCTTCAGAACAAAGTAACTCAATTTTTTGTGGGGGAGCATTTCATATATTAGTATTTGGGGTCAGATCCTATGCCATCTGTTATTTGTTTAAGTATTAGCCTCTTACACCCTGCTTAAGTCCTTGAAAATCTGCTAATGCAAAAGATGGGTGGTGGATCCTTTTCCACCTCACTACATTTTTTGACTAAGGCCACTGACAGGTGTTCTCTTACTATGAAATTCTTAGCACTAGAAAAATAGCCTAGGAGTTAAAACAAATATGTGTTTCAGTCCCCTGGCTGGAGAGGTACATAAGTGAGCTCTCCAGTCGGGACACTGGAGGGCTGTACCTTGGGTCACCCCCGCCCATTGATTGGCAACCTGCCCTCTCACCTGCCTGGGAAGGGAGGCAGGTTGTCAATAGGCAGTTAGCAGGTGCTGAAAAGGAGACTGCCCCAGGAGGGTTCCAGCCCCCCATCCTGCCAAATAGCTGATTGGCAGGGTAGGAGAGCCATTCTTCCACAGCAGGAAACCTAGTTTCTGCTGCAGGGGAATAGTCCTTGCTCCATACACTGCTATGGGTCCACCGGGAGAAGTGCCGGTAGTGGGGGATGATTCTTCTGCTGTTGCAAAACTCTTGGAGCCCCAGGAAGGCTGCTGCTGTGTACAGTGTGGCTGTACCCCAGCCCCAGGGAGGGTTGGGTGAGGGGCCATTCTCCCTTTGCCACAATGCTTTTGAAACTCTGGGAGGGTTCTTGCCACATGAGAACTCCTGCTCCTCCCCACCTGCAAATGGGGGGGAGGGGGGATGTCCCTGAGAGCTTGCCCCTAGGTGAGCAGAGGACTGTGGGATATTGTGTGTCCTCAACACCAAAGAGAAGCATATAACCAAGTTAGTGCAGGACTAGGAAGTGATCTAACTTTCTTGTGGAAGTTTTCTTCAGTAAGAAACCCGTTGAATGGTTATACACTGTTTGTGGTGGGAGAAAGGATTTTCTCCTGACACATATTTAACACCTATCTATGGCCTTCTGTAAAGTATAAGATAAAGATATGTTACAAAACTAATTATTTCTTCTGGGACTCTTATACAATGGCATAAGGTAGCACTTGGGGCACAGACAGCAGTGACAATTTTTGCTCATTCTGGCCACAGAAAGCAGTTTATAGCCGTGACCAAACACAAGTGCATGGCTGCAGACCACTTGAAAAATGGCATGAGGGGTCAGGTGAAGGCATTTCAAAACAAAGCGTCTTCGGTAACTTCTGTCTGTGCTGCCTCCCAGGCTCTCACAGTTTTTGGAATAGGAGTGGAGAAAGGAAGCAGAGGAAATTCGGTCTGGGGGTTTTTTCAGCCCCTGCTAGAGGGTGGGGAGGGTGTATTGGAGCCCTCCCCCCCACCCGAATAGAGGGGCTCCAGTTCACCCATCCCACTCTCTAGTGCTGGCTGGAGAACACCTAGGGCAAGCTCCCTCTGCTCCCTTTCTGAAACAGGGACAGGCTGGGAGAGAGAAGGGACTGTTGCCAGGAGAACATGGAACCATCAGTGAACTTCTGTTTGGTCTGAGAGATCATTGTAATTTATAACACTTCCTGCAAAGCATTCGCTGTCACAGCACGGAGCTGCACTTCTGTCTTTCCCCTCAGAAACTTACAAGGTAGAATAGGATTTGGCTGTAGGTCAGTTTTCATAAGTTTTCCTTAGTGTGCTTGACAAGAGTCGGAACATTTCAGTCTGAACAATTTAAGTTTGGTGAAGTTATGAGAAGCAACTGAACACACTTCATTAAATAACCATATTGGGCCATCTTAACTACTGTATTTATTCAAATCCAAGATTTCATAGACATTAGGGCTGGAAGGGACCTCGGAAGATCATTGGGTCCAGCCCCCTGCCCAAAGGGCAGGAAGTCAACTGGGGTCATAGGATCCCAGCAAGATAAGCATCCAATTTGCTCTTGAAGGTGTTCAGTGTAGGTGCTTGAACCAC
>NW_017728947.1:85805785-85819045 GCF_001723895.1 Crocodylus porosus | reverse complement strand
TTAATAAACTTTTCTAAGATCTTCCCCAGGATAGAAGTCAGGCTAATGGGCCTGTAGTTAGCCAGATCTACTCTCCTCCCTTTCTTGAAGATAAGCACCACATTGGCCTTCTTCCCTGATAATTAGATTCTGTACAGGAAAAGTTTATACATTTGCTACAGTTTTCCATGTATAGAATCTAAATATTGGAGACTCATCTTAAATTTGTTCTCTCCTCTCTCCCACCTCTGCTGTGGGGAAACAGTGGCAAAGGGGCAGGCACTGGGGGAGACAGTAGGTGGGCAGGTGGTCGCAGAGGGCAGGCAGTGGGGGAGATGGTACCTCCCCTCACCCCTGCCTTTCGCTCCCACTGCCTCCCACCACCCCCATAGCCTCTGCCTCCCCTCCTGCCTCTCCCAGGTGCCACTTCCCCTCTGGCTTTGGGAGGCTTCGGCCCCACTCCAGCCCATGTCACGGAGCACATCCCTGGACTGTGCTCAGTCTGGCCTGGTAGTGGGCTGTGGCAGAGGCAGTGGCACTGGCAGCAGCTTCATCCTTGGAGGTACACCCACGACATGGAACAGAGGTGGTGGAGGGGTAAGCAGCAGCTGCAGTTTAGGGCCAGAGCTGGAGTTGCAGTGGCCTTATGCTCCCCCACTGCCTCATACTCAAATCCAAGATGAAAAAGGCTTTTTCCCCACTGAGTGGAGTGGGGATGGATGTGGGCTGCAGGCACAGGGCTCCCCACCCTGCCTTCCCCTGGGAGCCCTGTGACGGCTGCACACCCCCTGCCTGCCCAGCAGCAGTAGGGAGCACAACTTCATGCTGCCTCTGCTGCCACCTCCGCTGCTGCCAGGTAGGCAGGGGTTGCCTCACCATGGTGCCACTGGGGGGAAGGAGCCCTGAGCCAGCAGCAGACAGTCTGCCTTCACCCCCACCCTGTGCACAAATCTTGGGGTGGAGGGGGGGCACATTCTCCTCCCATATGCCTCCCAGGAGTGTGTGCAGTGGCAGGGAGCCATGCCCCTACCTCTCTGCCCCCTGGATGACCCAGGGGTCCATCCTGTTCCCAGCTCTAGGCCCCAAGCACCACCCCAGATGGGCAGCACCCCAGCTCCTGCCCCACTCCCTTCCTCACTGTGGGAGCCACAGTGTGCCCCCCATCCATTCCCTTCCCCCCCATAAATTTGCCTAGAAGGAGCTGTTCTCTAAGCTGCCTGCCTGTATTCCTGGCCACCTGCATGTGTGTGGGCATGTACATGCATGTGGTGCCCCCTGTGTCCCACTCCTGACAGGCCCTTCCAGGCTGGAACGCTGCCAACCTGCAAGGGGAAACCCATTGTTTCCCACACGGAACAGAAAACCTGGATCCCCGCGCAACACTGCGAATCCAGGACAAGTGCTGTCCTGGAGCCATACAGCCTGGGACCGGGACTTGAGGTTCCCATTTTAGGACTACCCCACCCAGTTAGGGATGGGTGGTCACTATCTGGGGATCTTTCTTAGTATTGCAGATATTTGTGCACAGCATTGCTAGATTATAAGCCTTAATTTTGTAAAAGTACTCTTGATTGGATCTAATTTTGCTGTGAAAAGTTAAGGTTAAACTAAGGTTAATTCATGTTCATTTGAGAACCCAATTCTGAAATCTCACTCAATGAAGCTGCTGGCTCTAGTGTGACTGGTCACTTCTTGTATGGCAGGAAGTTTGGGTTTTGATGAATCTGACTCTGTTTTGAAGTTCATGTTGTATCATGAAGTACTGAAACTTACTACCAAGCATATCTTTTAATTCTGTGATTTGTCCCATCAAAATCATTGGGAACACTTGCATTAGCAAAGTCCATCTGCTAGCTAGGTTTTTTGGGCCTCTAATTTATTGATGGGACAATGAAATCCTGTATTTTTTTTCAAGTACCGCTATTTATTTTTTTTATTTAACAAAATTTAATATGACATGCTGTTACTTTAAAAAATATGTCAATTCTTTTGACAATTTTGAATCATAAAGTCTATAGATGTTATAATGACTTCTAGGTTTTAAATGGTTTTAAACCTTCTGTGAGGCTGGAAACAGTAACAGCTTTATATACTAGATTTATTTTTTCTGGCATTGCAATACCTGCCTTGTTTAATCACTGAACTGCTTCCTTCTTTTTCAGATTACTTATTTCAGTCTGTGGTATTACAATAAGCAGAACCAGCGCCGGTGGGTGGATTTGGACAAGCCTCTGAAAAAGCAGCTCGACAAATATGCTTTGGAGCCAACTGTGTATTTTGGAGTGGTATTTTATGTGCCTACTGTTTCTCAGCTTCAGCAGGAAATTACCAGGTGAGCTGTACATATTTTTAATTTCAGCTTTTAACATTCTAGTATGTATCTTAAAATAGTAATTATTGCTTGAATTTCCACTTCTTCAAAGGTTGAAAATCAAACTTAAGGCAAAAACTTTGCCTAAACTGTAGCACTTATTGTTCCTTTAGATTATAGAATATATATTGAGTTACGTGAAGGATGAATTTTCCCAGTGATCTTAGGAATCTATTTAAGCTTATTCACACAAGTAATGTTGCTCACAGAGGTAATTCAGTCCTAAGACTTTCAATTATTATAGACTATTAACTTTGTTTTTGAAAGGCAGAATGAAGAAGAAAAAGATTTTTCCAGAGTTATGGCTATGCAGGGCAGGGATAGAGCTTAATCTTCAGCTTACTCACCCTTCCTTTCCTATTTAATTAAAACTCAAACAATAGCAGCTGCTGAAGATAGGTCTCCATAGGTGGAGATATGATTTTGAAAACAGCAAAAGTGTCTCCAAAGCTGTGAAATAGGAGGAGAAAAACCAGGAGCAGCTACTAGACAGCAGAATTGCCCTAAGAAAAGTTAACTTGATTAATGGCTCATTGAGACCACTAAAAGGAGATTTTATTGTAAATGCCTCTGAAATGAAGAACAAGTCACCTGACTCCCTCATAATGCAATAGCTGCTGCACTGTGGAGCAGGAATCAAAGCAGAGTGCTTCTATCCTGGGCAGAAAATCAGCTTCCTGGCTTAATATGTACACCTCAATTTTTGGGGAGTGATTTTGGGGTATGTTGTTTGTGAGAGGTTGACAAGTTGACCGCCCTTCTGAAGTTAGAATAAATGATGAAAGCCTAGAAGTGGTTGAAAAATTCACTTGGGCTCCACCGTCTCAGAAAATCTTGGCTTGGAAGCCTAAATTAACGTTCACATTGGAAAGGCCAGCAGTGCCATGTTTTAACTTCAAAAAAGAGTTTGGAAAAACTGCGTCGACAGAGATGTTGTTCTACAGTGTTTGCAAATTTAGCTTTCTATTGTACAGCAGTGAAACATGGACTCCTTATGCCAAGGAAGACAGAAAACTGAACAGTTTCCATCTTCAGTGTCTCTGCTGTATCCTGGGCATGGCTTGACAAAATCTCCAACTTCTCTGTTCTGGAATAGACCAAGATACTCAATATGTTTGTGCTTCTGAGACAGAGACACCTCCATTGGTTAGGACATGTGAACCATATGACCGTTGGCTAAATTCCCAAGGACATACTCTGCGGTGAGCTGGCCAATGCTGAATGTCAGCTTAGATGGCCCAAGCTCCATTTTGTTTATGTCTGCAAGAAACACCTTTGTGAGCTGTTCATTGATGGCCAGTGCTGGGAATGAGTCGCTTTAAACTTCTGTGAATGGAAAGCTGCCATAAAGCAGGGCCTATGTCATGATGAAATGGAGAGGGTCTGTGATGATCTAGAGAAGAGATGTTGGAGGCAGGCAATAAAAAATGGTGTTCAGCATGCCAGTTCAAGCTCAACTGAGTTTGTATGTGCAGCTTGCCAGAGGGTGTGTCTGTTGCGCATTGGACTTCTCAGCCACTGAAGAAGATAGCCTACCAAAGCCACAGTCCCCATGGTCTCCCAAGACCAGTAGCTGCCAGTGAATGAATACATGTGAGAAAATATGGGAATAGGGTGAAATATTCCAGTAGGTCTAACTTGGGTATTCTCATAAAGAAAGCAGTGTCTGTTGAGGTAATAGCTCAGTAATATTATGTTATATTGCCATGCAACAGACAAGTTCAGGTGCAGACTTTGAGTTCCTGTGCCTTTGGAAAATGGATCTAATGTGCCAGATTCTGCTCTAATTTACATCATAGAAAATTTGGCTTAACCTCAGCAAAGTTTAAAGTGTTACTCCTGAACTACATTGGTACAAACAAAATTAATGCATGTTATACTAAATTCTAAACAAGCTGGGAAACAAAAAGAGAACGTTGCCCATATTGCAGTGGAACAGTGGCAGGAAGGTACTGGCCTTATATGTTTGAGAATATATTTTCTTTTAGCTGTTATCCTGCAGAACAAACAAGAGAACTGCTTTCTGAGTAGGGAGATCACTTTTCCTGCAACTGTAGAGCCAGGACTTAGCCTGAGCCCTTTGTCTGTAATCTATATCGCACTGTTGTGCAGCATGTGGCATTATTGTAGAAGTAGATAAAATGTTCTAGAGAATGTTACAGAGAACATGTATTTAACACTTTCTGGCAAAGGTGGAAAATATGTTGTCTTTCTCAACATGCATTTAGTTTGGCTTTCACCTACTTATTATTTCTATTGACATAAGGCACCTGCACAACTGGAAGATTGAATCTCTTCTGCAAAGAGTACACAAACTAATATTCAACATGATGCAACACATTGAAGTGACATTCACAATGATTAGTGGGTATAAAGAGATGCTTTGAATGAAGAGAGGCCAGTGTTTTGCTAGACTAGCTGTGGAAGAATGTTCTGTTCTTAGGGGGTTGCACAGATGAGTGCAAGAAAACAGTTGTGGAAAGACTGGACATATGGGGCATTGTGGCTGGTGTTGTTTGTGAGCACAGGAAAAAACAGGAGAAGAGTAAGTGGATAAGGAAATATTTATTTATGCAGCTCTTCTTTCAAGGTGAGGACAAATAGATTGTGTTAAACATGATGTAGAAGTCATTAGTGTGATTCAGAGAAATGGATGACACTGGTAGATTAATCAGCAGAGAATACAGTGCTAGATTCGATATTCTTAATGGTCTGTAGAAAAAGTGATGCCAGGGATGCTCAAGAAGAAGGAATAATATTAAATAAAGGATTGATGAGGGCATGAATGAGTGTTTTTGATGGCAGACAGAAAAGGTCAGATCTTGCTTTAGAAGTAGTGGCAGGATTTCAACCTACTGTAGGTGTGAGTGGTTAGAGAAGACTTAGAAATGACCTCCAAATCATGGGCCTGAGTGGCAAGGAAGAGAAAAATGTCCTTGGATTATGGAGGACAGATGCGTGTACATTCATAGGTTTATAAATGTCTTGGTTTGTAACTGAATTGTCCTGAAACTGAAAAAATGGAAATGCTAACATATGCTTTCTTTCTGTAGATATCAGTATTATTTGCAGCTGAAGAAAGATATCTTGGAGGGAAACATTCCTTGCACATTAGAGCAAGCAATTCATCTGGCTGGTTTAGCTGTTCAGGGTAAGTTGAGGAACTGTGCTCAGTGGCTATTTTTAAGGATGGAGACCAATCTGTTTGCATGCATATTTTATATTTGTTATGTAAGTGAACACCATTACTCTAGGACTTTATAACCTGTATTCTGTGGACTCCTGGGGGTTCAAAAACTATGTCTAAGGAATCTGTGAGAGATGACTATGAGCAATCAAAAGCATGTGAGGCCCCATACTTACAATTCAAAGGGGTATGCAGCTCAATTCAGAATTTTTTAGGGGTCTGCAAATGAAAAAAGGTTGAAAACCACTGCTCTAGGGCAGTGGTTCTCAACCTTTTTCACACCGGGATCTATTAGCATAATTATCAGCTGGCCCCGACCCACACCCCCCCGGGCCCCAACCCACAGTCTGTCTGTCTTTCTCTCCCCGCTCCAGCCCCCTGCCTTCCTCTCGGGCTCCTGGGACTGTTCTCAGAAGGTTGTGTGCTTGCTTCGCCCCCCCTCCTGCTGTGTGCTGGCTCCATGTAGGCTGCCAGTATTGCAGCCTGGATGGGGAAACCACATAAATCCATGGGACCTCTTACAATGTTCTTGAGACCCATGGGTTGATAAATGCTGCTCTAGAAGGTGCTCTGTATTTGGTTACATGACACTGGGCCTTCCTCTTTTTGTGAAACATATATTTGTTTTGAATTTATAATCTCACTATGCCTCAGTTATGGTGCCTTGTAGCTCAGCTACTCATTAAGGATTTGATCCTCAGAAGCCTATTTCCCAAAGCCACAGGGGAGCTGGTAGCCCAGGAGTTCTGGGCACTCTGACCCAAATCCTCGAAGGTATTTAAGTGCCTAATTCCTATTTGAATTTATTTGGAGTTAGGCATCTAAGTAACTTGGAGGATCTTGGCTTTAGTGCTTTGCTGAGGTCATTTTCTTGTTCTATTTCTGCATATGCTTCTTTGTAGGACAGTAGCAAGAGGGAGGAACACAGTTTAATGAAAAAGAAAATGGGCTTTATGCCCAGGATAAAAATGGCAAAGGATTTGGCTTCATTTGCAATGTGTCACACTTTATGCTTACTGTTTGATTTTTGATTCAATGTACACGTTGTGAGTTTAACATTAAGAAGGGAATCTGCTTTTTTGAGAACACGTTTACCAGTGAAGTGGGCCAAAAAGAACTAATGCCTTATTTATGCAACAGTGTTTTTGTTTAATACAAGCCATGTCTTTATACTCTTCCTCTAACAAGTTCTCACTTAATTCTTTTCATACTC
Organism: Crocodylus porosus; assembly: GCF_001723895.1. Classification (NCBI taxonomy): domain Eukaryota; kingdom Metazoa; phylum Chordata; order Crocodylia; family Crocodylidae; genus Crocodylus; species Crocodylus porosus. Next base: position 85,812,295 of record NW_017728947.1, on the reverse strand, counting down.
TTTGGATAGTGTAAATGTCTTTCTGCTCAGTGAATTGTTTATAGGAATCTTTCCATATAATCCTCTTTTCAGCTGGAAAATATTTATCCTTTTAGCCTTTGCATTCCTCATTCAGTCTGGCAGGGTGGTAAGAAAAGGGTTGTATGTGTTAGTAACAGAGTGAGAAAACAGGACAGAAAAAACCCCAGCCTTTGGATGGGTGTTGCATGAGACTACAGTAGTTTATACGCATGGATCAGTTAAGTTGAACTAATCAAAAAACATACTGGTGATTTGTTTTTGTTTCCACTGATCTGCAATTGTAATAGTTTCAGTAAGTCAGTTCTGAACTCAGTTTTCATCATGAGTACTAACTTATTCTGAAACAGTAAAAGTCTCATTTAAATGCCAGTTGTCACCTACACAACAACTGTTAATTCATCATACAGGCAACCCTCACTTAATGCAGTTTTGCTTACCATGGTTTTGCAATAGCTCTTATTTAAAATACCTACCTGGTTCCACTTAGCGCGCAGAGCGTTTTGTTATAACACTCAGCGCAGTGGGTGGGGAGAAGCAGTGGTGGCAGCGGTGATGGCATTGTCATTGTCAAGTGAATCAGTGATTGGCAGCCGGCAGAGCCGAGGGTGGGGTGGCAGGAGCTCGGGGTCCACTCTGGCATGTGGTGCTGGAGCAGGTGGGGAGGAGCAGCAGCAAGAAGGGGCGGGCAGGGGGCCAAGCAGCATAAGCATGGAGCCCGAACCAGCAGGGCCCAGGGCGAAGTGGCAGGAGCCCGGGGTCTGCTATGACATGTGGTGCTGGAGCAGCTGGCAGGTGGGGAGGAGCAGCGGTGGCGGTGAGAAGGGGCAGGAAGGGAGTGTGAGCACAGGGTCCAGGCTGGTGCTCGCGGCCCGGACCAGCAGGGTGGCAGGAGCAGGGGGCCCAAAGCCAGGGCTGGCAGGAGTATGGAGCCTGAGCAGGTGCGAGCCAGTACTCAAGGACACATGCACAATGTCCCCCTCCCCAGGCAACAGTGGGGCCAAACCCACGGAGCCCCCCTGTCCCCGGGCTTCAGCCTGTGACCCGTTGCACTTCGGGTACGCACTCACCCGTGGGGCGCAGACACTATCCTGAGCTTCCCTTGCGCTGGCTGGAACCCCATTGCCGCCTTGCTGTTAATCCCTGGGCAGGCAGGTCCCTGACTCAGGCCCCACAGGCGGGGCAGCTGGGGCCACACACAGGTGCTCTGGTGGCCAGCAGGGGCCATTGCAGTGGCGGAGCAATGAGGCTGGGAGGAGCCAATTCCTTCCCTGGCAGAGCCTGTACAGTGCCTTGCCGGGAGCGGGAGGGCCAGGGCTGGCAGGTGGTGCAAAACCAATTATATTTATTTACATTAAACCCTATGGAGAATGGTTTTTGCTTAACACTGTTTTGCTTAGCGCTCAGTTTTTCCAGAACCAATTAAGAGTGTTAGGCAGGGTTGCCTGTAGAAATGTTAATAATGTTTCTTGTGATATTTGTAAATAAGAACATAGGGACTGTTATAAGGATGGAGAGGAGTAATGGTCAGGAGCCAGCGTGATCTGACTATTTGCATCTGATGTATGGAACCATACCCAACTGATGCAAGTTAGAGCAATCCCTGTGTGCTCACACATCCACTAACAATGGGACTGGGATAGATAATCAGGAAACTGGCCAATCCCTGACTACTTTGCCCCTTCCCCCACTTCCTTGTCCCATTAGAAGTGCTGTTAATTTAGAGCAGCTGGTGAGGCTGCTTTCTACTGAGGATGCTGGTTGAAGACAGAAAAGGGAACTAAGAATGTTTATACATGTGGGGCAGGGTACTTTAATTAGAGTGTCTCTGAGAGCTGCTTTTATTAAAGTGCCAGGAGTGTCACATGTATCAGCATCCCTGCACTGAAAAATGCTGGCAGGGGCACTTTAACTAAAGCTCATTGAACGAGCTTTAGTTAAAGCACCCCCACAACCATTTTTCAGTGTGGGAACACTGATACACCTGATGCTGGAGTCTGCTGGAGTGCGGTAATTACCACGCTGCAGCAGACTCAATCAAATACAGTGCAGTGGAGCAGCCTCACTGCACGTGTATAAGCATCCTCAGTTCCTAATGATTTAAATTCAAAATGATTTTGACCAGTTGGAAGAGAAACGTGGCTATACAGGAAGCCTGTGGAGGGAAAGAGGAATAAAAGAACACATGATTTAACTGTTTTCCTTATAAAGCTCCCTGCTTTTTGTACAGTATCATGCCTTTCAAACAAATGTCTGCTGTGATAAAGTTTTGTTATAGAGAGATCATATTTTTCATGTTTTACTAAATGTCTTTGTCACAAACACTCTTTTAACTTGATTCCAAGATGAAGTTTTTCCCCCCAGTTGGCATGAGGCAAAAAGCCTCTCATCTTGCAATTGCATGGAAGGAAATCACACTAAATAATTTGCCTATCATTAAACTACTGCCAAAAGCAACATGTGCAGAGCAGTGGAAACCAACTATGAAGTTGATTAAATCCAGTCAACACTGAGTGTGACACTAAAACACATGGCCCACATGGGCAAATATGCTGATGGGAACCTTTTTTTGTTTGTGTGACTTAAAAAAACAAAAACAAAAACAAAACGAGTAGTTGCTCCCCTCAGGAGTGAACGAGCACCAGGCCTAGAGGCATTGCAATATGAGGCCAGCATTTGGACAGGCCGGAGCAAGTGCTGACACCCTCCACTGGGCCAAAAATGATGGTGGGAACCTTATTTTTTACAAATTTTACTAACAACACACTTATCACCTTACACCTGCAAAGCTTCACATATTGAGCACCCGTGTTTTACCAAAATTTCATATTGCAAAAACAGCTGTATATCCAAAAACATACAACTGTATATATTAAACCTTTAAACAACATAATCAACTTTCCACAAAAAACCCTTACAGAACTCTTTTTTCATACAGGGCCCCATGAAAAATGATTACCTCTATTAATATCCGCTCCTCCCATCAGTTCTCTCTGTTGGTTCAGTGAGTGAAACAAGTGCGTCAGGTCCTTTTTCCTACGCTTCTTCTCCACCTCTTCTTCTCTGATATTTTCTGTGTCCTGATTAATACAGTATTAAATTTCATGCAGCCCCAGCTTCCGCCACTCCCTTTCAGTGAAAGTCAACCCCTTAAAAACCCATAGGTTTCTTACTTTCTATGAACCAGTTTTAACACATACTAATAAGTAAGTCCATATAGTACTATCATACCTTGGGTATGAGTCCATATGGTACCATCTCCTTTGTATGTGTACAGTCCCAAAATGTATGTCCCACTGCTGCTTCTTCCCCATTCCTCTCCTGTTGGCACCTTGATAAGCTTGTCAAGCTCCATCTGTGTTGCACCTTTCTCACCGGCAAGATATTTCTTACAACCATCCTTACTAGGTCAGCATGTTTATCGTTTAGCTGTTTACCCGCCACCATTCCTCATCTTCTTCACTTGTCCGTCTGTGAAGTTTCCCACTGGTGCCTTCCTGTCTCTTCCTTACTACTTCTATCAATTTCTTATGATCCTTCAGGACCTTTAGCCCAACCTTCCTTATTTTATATCTCTGCATGAAACCTTTCATCCTGATGTAACGAATCTGCAGTTGCCACACATATGAACTCTTTAAAAAGGTCTGATATACTTCCCATTTCCTCAAAATTACAGCTGCATGAAATCGGGCGATATGCACTGCTTTCCCTTCTCCCTTCATTACTGCCTTGCATATCGTGCTTACATATTTCGCATGGATGAACAATTCCAAGTGTGTCAGCTGCTATCCTCCCCCCATCTCTCTTGCTTTTGTACAATTCGGCTCTAGCCAACCTTTCTCTCCTGGCATTCCAGAAGAACACACATCGTTCCCCCTGTTCTTTTGCTCTCTGTCGCCATATCAGTGGGAGTACAATTCCCATATATAGAATAATCGGCAGTTGCACGGCCTTAACTGCTGCCATTTTTCCGTCAAAGGACAGAGTCCTTCCAGACCATAACCAAAGTATTTGCTGTATCCTTGCTGTCACCGTTTCTCATGCTGTGTTACCTTTCCCCTCAGCATCCATTGGGAACCCTGGCACTCTGTTATTTCTGTCTCTTATTTGAAGGCCCAACTTCTCTAAGTCCCTCCAGTTTCCCACTCCTATTATGGTGCTTTTTTATCTGTAGTTTAGTCCCTGTCGTTTCTCCACACTCTGATGTATGCTTTGGCACCTTTTCCATTGAAAGTCTGTCTTACCTTTATATCCTTCATGTATGCATTTTACCTCTCCCCATCCTGGTATCTTTACTCCACTTATGACCTTGTCTTTGCTGATTCTTTGTGCTAACAGTTCTCTGCCACCCACAAATAGTAGTGGCAACAGAAAGGCATCCTTGTCTCACCCGCGTATGGATTTTAAAAGCCTTGCTTAGATGCCCATTAATTAGGACTTGACTCTCCATATCTCTTACAGTAACTTTTCCCAACATGTACATTTCTCTGGGAACCCTGTTTTTCCCAGCACTTTGAATATGTAATCATGATCCACTCTGTCATATGCTTTTTCTAAAACTAGGTTTGCTATAATTGTGTTTATTTTCCTCTCTTGGCTGTGGGACAATATATCTCTCATCACTCTGATCGTTTCAGAGATCCTTCTACCTGGTACTGTGCATACTTGGTCTTCGTGTATTATCTTCTGGAGATTTTTTCTCATCCTCAAAACCAGTGTCTTGATCATTAACTTGTTGTCAGTCTGTAATTGGTCTCCAGTTTTTGAGAAGTTCCTTCTCCCCTTTCTTGAAGAGTAAGATCACAACACCACTTGTAAAATTTTTCCTTGCCTTTCCTGTTTTTGTTATTTCCGCAAACACTCCCACTCTATCCCTCTCTACCCAAACCCAAAACTTCTTGTAAAATTCCATAGGTAATCCTTCTGCTCTTGGTAAATTCCCTCTTTTAAAGATATTTAAACCTCCATTTTTAAGCATTTTTCCACTTCCTTTAAGCTTATCTTGTCTTCCGTCTTCTTTGCTTCCTCCTCCTTTACTTTCTTTTCAGTCTCTTCCAGCAAAACCTTCATATTCTTCCTGTCTATTTCCTTAGAATCATAGACAATTAGGGTTGGAAGGGACCTTAGAAGGTCATCTAGTCCAATCCCCAGATCATCCCAGCCAGGGCCTTGTCAAGCCAGATCTTAAAAACCTCCAAAGATGGAGATTCTACCACCTCTCTAGGTAACCTGTTCCAGTGCTTCACCACCCTCCTAGTGAGAACCTTTTCCTAATATCCATCATAAACCTCCCTTGCTGCAACTTCTTCTGATATAGCTATTCATAAAATCTCTTCATTGACTCCAACACCAGCTTCTCCTTTTCTACCCAGATACCAGTTTCCTGCGCTGCTTTTAGCTCTCCTTTTGCTGTTTTAACTCTAGCTGAAAAGTATCAGGACCACTCTTTGTTTTCTCCCACCCAGGGCACTTGTGCTAAAAACATTTTCTCTCTCTTCTTTCTTTTAAACCAGATTTCTATCTCTTGCCTTCTAGGCTTTTTTCATTCCTGCCTTCCTTATGTGGCTTCCTTTAGCAGCTCCTGCATCTTTTTTTGTAGTGCTCCCAGCTCTTTCATTCTTTTCCCCACAGTTCTTCGACTTTCCTTCTTGAAGAACTTTCCTGTCCTCTTCTTCACCATCATCCACCGTTCTCTGGTATTTCATCGGTGTTCTCCACCCCTCATACTGTCACATGTATGCTTGACATAATCCCTTCATCTTGTAGCCGTTGTACATTTAACTTCCAAATTCGCCTTCATCTAACAGAGCTCTTACCAGGACTCAATTCCATCCTCAGCATCTGGTGATCACTAAATGCCACAGCTATGGTTTTTTTCTTCCTTATCTCTATTTGTTTTGATACAAACACAAAGTAAGTTCTTGATTCTTTCTTTCCACTAGGGTCAGTTCTAGTAAAAACTTTCTCCCCTGCCCACACATCTCTTAGTGAATCTGGACCTTTGTACATGCCACAAAACTGGCCTTTAAAGCAGCTTAAATGTCCTTTTGCACTGCTTTAATGGTGGTGCTGTTTGCATGTTCAGTGGCATATTCTGCTTTAAATGACTTTGGTACATAGCAAGATAAAACACCTCTGAGGTGTTTTAGTTTGCTACCTAACAAAGTGCAGCAGTGCATAGGGTGCTGGAAGCCAACGTGCTTGGAGCTTGGTGGGCCCCGCACAGCTCAGGGGCTGCAAGACCCAGCAGCAGCCCATTCAGGAAGCCTCCACGGAAGAGAGAAAAAAAAAGTGGTGAGCCTGATCTTTTTCTTTTTTCTCTCCCTGGAGCCTGCCTGCCTGCCTGAGCTGTGCGGGGGCCTGGTGTTTACCTCTGTGGCTGCGGGGGGCAGTGCTTCCTTCTGTGACTGTGGTGCCCCCTGGGACTGCCTGGACTGGGTGCAAGTGGGTGGGTGGATGCTGCCTGGGGGGTCCCCACACAGCTCAGGGACT
>NW_017728947.1:85803192-85805685 GCF_001723895.1 Crocodylus porosus | reverse complement strand
GGGAAGCACCAGCCCTCCCCTCACCCCCATAGCCCGGGGACTGCTCTGCCTGCTGGCAGCTCACTTGCTCCCCGGCCCCGCTGCTGAAGAGGCAGGTAAGGATCAGGCCCCCACCCTTGTGTACATGCCACAGCAGTTTAGTTCAGTTTAATTTGCCCTAAATTGAAGCAGTGTTTTTAAAAAACCACCAATTCAATTTAGGGAGAACTAAACTGAATTAAAACCCCATGGTGTGTACAAGCAGCCTCTGCTTTTATTATATTTGCTAACAATCTCGGGTTTTTACTGTCTAAAGTTCTGTCTCCCCCTTCCCCTGTTCTGTCACCTGCTTCTATTATGCAACTGAAGTTCCCCTCTATTATCCTCAGTCTCCCTTCTACTACATAAACTGCTAGCTTTTTAAACACACCCTTCCTCCTTCCCACCCCACTCCATACTCTGGTGTTGTATATATGTTGAAAACTTCTAATTCTGCTCCTCTGACTAATAGTATCATTTGCTGCAGTCTGCCACTGATGATGTCTTCCACCTCTGGATTCTTGACTCGTATTGCCACTCCAGCCACTTTGTTTTCATTTGTCCCTCACCACCAGGATGGTCCCAATCTCCACCTTTTCTCAAAGCACTTATAATCCCTTTCCCTTAATATCACACATTCTTGTAGGCATATTATAGCTTTCCTTACTTTTTTAACATTGGTTCAATCTGTTGCCATCTCTTCCTTGTTAGCGTGCTCCAGACCTTAATAGATTCTATAATCAGTGCTGTTGTGCTTGTTTTAAAAAGAGTGTGCCTGTCCCTTTTAAGGTTCCCAGAACTGCTGCTCATCATGATTCACTCCCCCTGCTCTTCCCCACTTTCATGCCTGTCACTTTTGCAGGCTGCTTGACTGCCTTTGCTTTCAGGAAAGCTTCTATTTCCCCACCTCCCTGCCACTTCCTGCCTCCAGCTCCTCCATCTCGGCTGGAGCCTGGAGGAATTAATAGTGGGAAGTGGCTCTCTGGCTCTGACTGTCTCATTCCCCACGTTTTCAGATTTCTTTTTCCTGATTTTCTTCCCTTGTGTTTTCTTCCTTTTCCCTCCCTGACTCCTGGGTGCTTTTATTTGTTCTACCTCCATTTCTTCTGCTTGTTTGATTTCTTTCTCCACCCCCCCCCCACCTCTGTCTGGGCTCTTTCCCACTCCCCTTCCTTTTCTTCTGTTTTTTCTTGAGTTTCCTCAGTTACAAGTATCACACACTCCTCCTTCTCTCCTCCATCACATGGATCTTCTCCACCATTTCTACTTCACTCTCACCCTTCTCTTCTCCCCCACTGTCCCTTTCCGATTCATGCTGTTCCTCAGAGGGTCTTACCTTGCTTGTATAGAGTCTTGAGACACCTGTGGAATAGGTGTCCCTCCCCCACCACAGCTCATGCATTTTAGGGACTCTGCAGCTCTGTGCCCCTTACCTTCACATCTGTAGCACACCATGGGCGAGCAGTGTGTAGGTGGCCTTCAGGTGCCCATCCTTGCTGCATTCCTTTGGTTGCCCATGGTATGTTAGAAAACCCCAGTGGGGCTGCAGCTGGATTGCAGACAGGAGGTGCTGCACCCCACCTGGGCTCCACTCATTTGCTGTCTTTGAAACTTGTGCCCTGCATGACCCCGTCCAAATACCGTATTTGTCCCGTCTTCTCTACACACATTACTCTTTACACATACAGTTCAATCCATCTTTCTGTCTTCTGCCTCTAATAAATCCATTTACATTCTTACTGTAATTACTCATTCCCTTGACTTTTCCCCTGCTATAAACTTTATCCTTCTTAATTCCTCCCTCCCACATTCCTCTGCATGTTTCTTCCAAAAATGTTCATACTCTTCATTGTTCCAGTAAATTAACTCCCAAGTCTATCTGTTTTGGAAAGCAATCAGGCTGGTGAGACGTTCCACCTGCACTTCCAGTATCTCAAACAGTACCATTTCTATGAACTCATATCTGTCCATCATTGATCCTGTCTACATCCCATCACAGGTTAATGTTGCTTTTATCCACAGTTTCCTATCCTTCCTGACATCTCTTCGTGCATCTTCTGTGTCTTCCTGCTGTGCCACTCCCAGTGGGCTGGTATTCTGTCATGTTCCTGTTGTTTTCTGCCTCTCGTCTGACTTACCTTTTCCTGCTGTTCCCACTCTGTCACATTCTCCTCTGCTCCTGTCTTCCATTTGGCCTTGTTCATCTCCCCATCACTTTCTTTGTCACTGCCTCTGTTGTTGCTGCTACTTCTGCTGTTGCTTCTATTATCTTCTTCATCTTTTTTCTCTGCTTCTCCACCATTGTCCACCCTCCACATGTCTCTAGCCTTTCTTTTCTGCTCTTCATTCTACTTTCCACCTCCTGGTTACTTGCCACTACTGCCATTGTTTTGAGCTTTGGGTTTCCCTCCTCTACTCCTTATACCCTGACACACTCCTTTGCCCTTAAGGCATTGATTAGGCTTTCAGCTGATC
>NW_017728947.1:85801131-85802227 GCF_001723895.1 Crocodylus porosus | reverse complement strand
CTATAGCAGTGGGAAGGGGACAAATCCAAAGCACACATCCAGTAATTAGATTCTATACCTGGAAAATTTATAACAAATTTATAAATTTTCTGTATATAGAATCTAATAATTGGGGGTCATCTTATAATTAGGAAATACTATTCTTGAATCCTATCTGTTCTCTTTCATTTTTTAGCTGACTTTGGAGACTATGATCAATATGAATCTCAGGAGTTTCTACAAAGATTTGCCTTGTTTCCTGTGGTAAGTACTTCTTTTCAGAATCTGTTGAAACAAAGGAAATGATTTGGAGAGCCCCTTCATTAGGCACAAAAATGTGCAAACACTATACCAACAAATATCAGTACTTGATCTGAGAGGCATTTTAATGCAGCCTTTTGTTCTCTCTGTAGTTTAGTGCTCCCAAATTAATCAGAGCACAAATCACAGATTGTCTGCACTTGCAGATATAATTAAAGTGTTTATCAGAGACTTGATTTGGACATACTGCTTTGATGTGCACAATAAACACTAGGGATTGCAAAACGTATATTTATCTATGGTAAACATTAGATGGAGGGAAAAACTCAGAAAAGGGAGCTACTTTTGGTATATTTTTTCATAGTAGTTGATTGATAATAAGCTAACTGCAGGCTCTGATGGAAGTCATGATCCTATTTAGGGAATAAACCAATTATTTTATCCTTTGAAAATCCACTAATACTGCATTAAAGCAAAATGTATTTACCTTAAGGGTTGGCTACAAGAGGAAAACATACTGGAAGAAGCAACACAGAAAGTGGCCTTGTTGCATCAAAAATACAGGTAAGAGTACTAAAATATTGAGATTTTGAAGCACTTCAGACATGTGACATTAAGAAAACTCAAAACCTCAAGACAGTAAAAAATGGAGTGAAAAAGGCATAAAGAAAAGGAACACCAAGATCAATGTGCTTATAAAGAAAGGGAAGGGCATACAAAGAAGATTGATTTGAAGCATAAGGATGTAGATAATACTGAATTAGGTTAGATATATAGTTTCATAGATTTCATAGACATTAGGGCTGGAAGGGACCTCGGGAGATCATCGAGTCCAGCCCCCTGCCCAAGGGGCAGG
>NW_017728947.1:85797634-85800443 GCF_001723895.1 Crocodylus porosus | reverse complement strand
GCCCCAAAGTTTGGTGTCATCGGCGAACTTGGCCAGTCCACTCCTAACTCCAATGTCCACATCATTAATGAAGATGTTGAACAGTATGGGTCCCAGGACAGAGCCTTGAGGGACCCCACTTGAGTACAGTGTATATGTTACACTGTGACTATGGTTGAAGGCCATTCTGGCTCACTGGGACTGAAATTACTACCTTTTGTGTCATCTCAGCAGAGCATCCAGACTACAGGTCTCCAGGTCACTAGAATCTAGGTATGATTAACTGGCAATATGTAAATAGGAAAGGATAGTGTGCTGTCTCTCAGAGAGGTCGTTCGTCCATGTCACAGGTGAGTCAGATTTAGACGGCATGAGAGTGCTGATAGTTCTATTCTATGCTATGAGCTTCCATAAAATTCCAGACCTGCCACAAGCACAGACTTACCAGAAAACAAAGAATGCCAGCACATCTCTAGGAGTCTACCTTGATTGCAAACGTTTTGAAACCACTGTACTTCATGCTGCTTATGGGGGACAAAAATAAAATGGTGTCTCCATTTGTATAATGCTTATTAAACCATTCATGTAACTTAATATCTCAGGTTATGGTAGGGAAGTAGTGACCGCAGTTAGAGCAGTAGTATTTGGTAGATGCTTCTACACAGTAAGGCAACTGTGTAGAACTGCTGTTAATACACAGTAAGGTAACTGTGCAATAAAATAAGGTGCAGTAAACTGCATCTGGGAAGGGGTCTACAAGTGCCTCCACTTGGGAGCAAATTTGCTCTCAGTGGGAGCAGTTGAGACCAAAGATGCTCTAGCCACCATGCCTTGCTCTGCCCTGCTGCAGCATCCAGGGGGAGCTCCAATTAACAATTAGCCTAATTAACAGTACAGTAGCTGCTGCAGTTACATGATGATGTAACTGCAGCAGTTGTTGCATACAGCTGCTCACAGTTACATGGCGATGACTTAGTACACAATAGATTAGTTTACTGCAATTAGTTCACATAGATTAGTTCACTGCACAGGTGTAGGTGTAGGTTTACCTGTTATGTACGAAATATGCTCAGACAAATTACTGACAAATTCTTGTAAAACGTAATACGTTAGAAACCTCAGAGGAAAGGTTTAGATGCGGTTTCTTTATTGGGTTTATTTTAATTTTTTGATCTTGCTCATTTCTCCTCTAATGCCATGGTGAAGAAAAAGTGTGATATGGTTTTGTGGGTGTTCTGAGGCAGCACAAACAGTAACTCTTTAGGAGGGTTTAATGAGAGGATTTTGAAGTGACATAGCTGGACTGAGAGATTGTTCTGTGCATAAAGTTTAGTAGAGGAAGAGGAGTAAAGATGGGAGTGGGGAAAGAAGTGGAGGAGATTGATATTATTGGAGAAAAAGGAAAAAGAGAAAGAACATTATAAGAACTAAGTGGGTGTTATTTTTCAAATTGTGCAACCCCTAGCACAGTGTTGGTGCTAGAGATATTTGAAATGCTGGGTGACAAAATTATGAAGCTCCTTGAATCGAAGTACTCGCATTTTTAATTTTGATAAGGTGAGCAATGGGGAAACGAGATGGATTTCAAGAAGGATGTGATAATGGTTTGAATCAGGGTAGAAGGTAAATTTAAGTGGTGTATATGAATGGAGTGGAGAGAAATTAGAGAGAATTCTGGGAAGCTTGAGAGGAACATGTTAAATGAGTCAAGAGTGTTATTCATTGGCGGGTTTGGGATCACCAGGAACTACAGCCCTCCTTCAGTGACTGGAAGGAGGCCACTAAATGTACAACAACTAATTCTTTGGGACCAATTGAGAAAACAGGATCAGCAATACAGGTGATAGGCTAATAAGTAGGGTGCCAAGGAGTGTCACTGAGAAGAGAACTCCAAATAGCATCCTTTACTCCCTGAACATATCTAAGGAGCTTGTAAGTCTAACTGCACTCAGAGATGTGCACAGACAAGGGAGTGCCAGAGACCCCCCCAGTCACCTGGTCTCCTTCTAGTCAGAACCTCCTTCTTGGAAGGGTGGAGAGATGGTCAAGTTGCCTAAGCCCAAGAGGAGGTTGACCAGAAGGTCATGGGATTTTTTGGGGCTACTCATGGGGTGCATATAAAGCAGCAAGACTTCACAATTATTGGATGCTTTTCTTCAGGATTTTCCAGCTTTGAGAGTGTAGTTCAGAGGAATACATACAAGGTCATTAAATTTAAATTAAATCATTGCATTAAAATGAACCATTGTGTTTATTTGTAGAGGCCTTACACCTCCTGATGCAGAAATGTTGTATATGCAAGAGGTGGAGAGAATGGAGGGCTATGGTGAAGAGAGCTACCCTGCAAAGGTAAGGGTGGCTTTGATACTCTGCCTTAACTTAAGGGTAATCATTGTAATGTTTTTTTGTTTCCTAATGTTTGGGGGTTTTTTGCATTGAAAAAGGTAACTGCAATATAAAATAAACTTTTGGGCCTAGTACTCTGTAGTCATTTGTACCATCCCATTGACTTCACTGAGACTATTCAGGTGTAGAATGGCTCTATCATGGGGTCCAGTATGTGTGCATTATGTTGAGGAAAGATTGTTATATCTTAAACTAAAGATTTAAATCTAGATACCTCCTTGCATTGCCTTTGTAAGAATATTTTAGTGAACTCGCACAAGTTGATAATTTATGCTTCTGCAACTTTTGTTCACAAAGGGCGTCCTTACTTATGCTCTGTGGGTGGGGGTGCAGACAAGATTCATCGTTTCTAAGGTCAGAATGGACCTGAGCAGATCATCGAGTCCGACCCCCTGCCATGGCAGGAAAAAGTACTGGGGTCAAA
>NW_017728947.1:85777739-85796704 GCF_001723895.1 Crocodylus porosus | reverse complement strand
CCGTGTTGGTTGCCCCTAAGCATAAGCTCCCCTGCTGGCCCCTCATGGACATGTGCCAGAATAATTCTCTCAAAAAGCTTGCCCAGGATTGAGGTAAGACTAACTGGCCTATAGTTTCTCAGGTCCTCCTTCCTCCCCTTTTTGAAGATGGGAACCATGTTGGCCGTCTTCCAGTCCTCTGGCACTACACTAGACTACCATGAGTGCTCATAAAGCCGTGCCAAGGGTCCTGCAGTGACCTCAGCCAAATCCCTCAGTACTCAAGGGTGGAGGTCGTCTGGACCAGCTGATTTGAATACATCCAGTCCCTCCAGAAGTTCCTTAACAAGTTCCTCCTTGGCCTAGATGCACCTCCCCTGGGGTGTAAGGGGGGTCCAGAGTGGGGGTGGCTGTTCCAGTCTCTGCCCAGGAAAATGGAGGCAAAGAAATCATTAAATATGATTCTTTGGGTAAATCCAATGTCTTTTATTAGACCAACTCAAATAGTTGGAAAAATTCTTCTTTGCAAGCTTTCAGGTACAGATACCCTTCATCAGGCTGAGGAAGCATCTGCAGTTGGTCTGTGTTCTTCTTGGATGGAATAGTAAAGCAGCCAGAGGCCAGTACGTATGCAAGAAAGAAACATTCATTCCCCTTCCTTCCCACCCCCGCCTGTCTCTCATCCACTGACTAGCCCAATTTACATTTTCTCTGGCTGGCTTTCTTGCATATGTTCTGGCCTCTTGCTGCTTTACTATTCCAACCAGGAAGAGCACAGACCAACTGCATATGCTTCCTCAGCCTGATGAAGGGTACCTGGTACCTGAAAGCTTGCAAAGAAGAATTTTTCCAACTATTTGAGTTGGTCTAATAAAAGGTATCATATTTGTCCAAAGAACCTTATCTGCCTATGTCCTTAGACCAACATGGCTACAATCTATACCCCTGAAACATGGTTGGGGGAGGAGGGGAGGCACTTTAATTACAGTGGCTCTGAGAACCGCTCTCATTAAAGTGCCTGCAGCTTCTTGTGTATTCAGCATCTTGCACTTGAAAATGGCAGCAGGGGTGCTTTAACTAAAGCTGAGTGGGAACACTGAATACATGAGACACAGAAGCTGCTGGAACACGCTAATTAGACTTGATTAATTGAGTCTGCTCCAATGCGCTATAATTACAGTGCATCAGAGCAGTGTCCTCGCACACAGACAGGCATCCAAAGAGTTTTTTTTCTTGTACTTGCTATATTTCTGGCTACTACTTGCAGGACAGTCAGGGAAGCGACATATTCGTTGGAGCTTGTCTTGACGGTGTCTTTGTGAAACACAAAAATGGTCGGCCTCCTGTTGTATTCAGGTAAGTGTCAAACCCCATAAGAATAACACAGAGTATTTTACAAATGTCATTTGATGTGCTGCCTCAGCTACTTTGGTGGCATCTTTGAGAAATAGCATTTTTATTCATTTGCAGTGCTTTTCACAGCTTTAAATATATATGAGGTCAATTCAAATTTTGTTTGTGTAATTGCTACAATTTAAGCCTTGTTAAATTTATTATGTATTTGCAATTGCTAAACTTTCTCAACAAAAAATACACTTGAAAAGGAAGTATCACTTTACTTTTACTGTCTTCAATAGGAGATGCACGTATGCATCAGTGAACAGAATTTGTCCTATTGAATGAGAATCTAGTAGCTACACATCTAGAGACTTATTGGCTTTTAGTGTTATTGTGGCCAGGTATACCTTGTTTTTGGTGGTTTTCATCTGAGGAGATTGAATTTTAATTAAGAGCCAAATCTTGCAAACCTTATAAAACTCTTGAGTAAGTGGCCCATGCACTGTGGATCTCTGTCAGGGTCCAAGGTAGCAACCTGCCTGTATGCTGGGAGCTTTGGTTAGTGACTTTCCATAGTTGCTATCTTGTCATTCGTGTCCTTGCTCATGCCAGGCACCCTTTTTATGCTCTTGCAGGGAGTGCTGTTGTAAAATTTGGTTTTACTGTGCTTTTGACTGTTTTTGTATACAGTAGAACAGAAACAGCTCTATTGGGTTTTCTGGCTTTCCCTGCTAGTAGTTATAAGGATTTGGTTCTGTATTTTGAATTGCTTTGTGAAGACAGTATTTCCCTCTTATGGGTTTGCCTGTCTGAGGTATATTGAAGATGTTACATCAAGTTGTACAGTTGTGTGAGATTGGAAGTTATCAGATAAGCTATAAGGGCGTTTATACATGTGCTCAGGGAGTAGGGGGGCACTTTAATTAGAGCAGCTCCAACAGCATCATGTGTATCATCAAATGAGCTTTAGTTAAAGTGCCCCCACTACCACCATTTTTTAGCATGGGGATGCTAATACATTTCATGCTGGACTCTGCTGAAACGTGGTAATTACCATGCTCTAGCAGACTCGATTAAGTGTGTTGGAGTAGTCTCATTGCATATGTATAGGTGCCCTAAGAGTGTATAGAGTATCGTCAATAAAAATTCTTTTTCTCTTGAAAAAATTGCCAGAAGTTAAGTGGCTTCAGCTTTTCCCCTTATCTTCATATAGTTGATCAATAGTTAAATACATGTTGCTTCTCAGACTTCAGCTTCTTACATGTATAATTTTGTCTTGCATTTATTTTCATGTATCCAACATAGACATGAAGAATTCTTTTTCTAGCATCTAACTTTTACCTTCTTTTCCATACAAGGGGGCCTAGCTGCACTAGATTACAAGATTTATAGTTCTGTTTTCCTACATATTCTTGTACACATCACAATCACAGAAAATTACTTTTGCTTTCCAAAAAGTGTATTTGTTTTTGAAGTAACTAAAGATACATTTGGAAATGTTTACTGTCCCACAGACTCCTTAAGTGGGCAAAGATGGTAGGAATAAAATTGGCACCATTATGTAATATATCTACAGAAAATACTCATGTTCCATTTCCAAAAGCTGATTTAGCCTGTCAGTTGGTTGTATAATTTTTACTTGCTTCACTGCCAATTACATGATTTTAAGTGATTGTTTAAACAGCATCTTTTCAAGGATATAGTCATGGAAGATGTAACATCTTAACTATTATCTTAAAGAGCTTAACTGCATGAACTGATAGCAGTGAGTAAGGATAGGCCAAGGAGACCTGGATTCAGTTCCCTGCTCTACCACAAACAGGGGTGCACCAATACCAATAGCCAATTTTTAAGGAGGCATATCGGCCTATACTGATCTGATTTCTGATACAGCTGCGTGCAACTGGTAAGTCTGTTGCAGTGGAAAGGAAAGGGCATGAGGGGGGAGGGGCAGATCAAGGCCTATGGGGCTGGGGTAGGTACTGCCCAGCTCAGAAGGGCATGGGGGGGAGGGAGGCATGTGCCCCCCAGATCTGCACAGAGTGGGCTGCAGCTGCAGGCTGGAGCTGGCGCTGGCACTGTGCCAGGCTCTTTCTGGCTGGGGCTGAGACGAGCTGCGCTTGGGGCAGGTGGTGGCAGCGCTGGGAGGTGGGCTACAGGGGGTGCTTCAGCTACCCCAGATTTTGCTGTAGGCCCCCCGTAACTTCCCCTTTCAAGCACCACTGTTACCTGCCCCAAGCACAGCCCCTGCCCCATTCCCTCCCTCGCTGCGGGGGGCACTGATCTGCACCCCCCACATCCCTTTCCTCCCCCCTCCCCTTCCACCGTAACAGATTTACCAGCTGCACGCAGCTCTCCAAGCTGCCAGGCTGTGCTCCTTGCTGCATGGGTGCTGCACTGCAGCTGCGCACATGCACGGGCATTTATCAGCCAAATTATCAGCCACATTTGGCCGATTTCTGATGCAATCAATTTTCTTTATATCGGTGCTGATCCAATATTGGACTGATGCATCGGTGCACCTCTAACCACAGATGTTTTTTGCAATCAGATTTATCAAGTTATTTTGGTGTCTGAAAATGGAAATGGATAGCTAGTGAGATAGTCAAATGTGCCTAGCAAATGAGACATGAAACGTGGTTTCTGCAGCTCTAAGCATTTACCCATCTTTGTAAATCTGACCCTTCTCTGTCCATCAGTCCCCTGTCTATAACACTAGGATGATGATGATTTCCTACTTCACAGTTGTGAGGATAAATAAGTACATTAAAGATTGTGAACCAATTAAGGTACATCAAAATTCAGGTACTGAGGACCAAAAAAACACCTTCATTGTAATCTGCTATGAAAATTATATTTTACCCTGTTTTTATGTAGTACCAAGTGCAAAATGTGTAGTACAGTGTCATTTGTTTTTTAGGCACAGTGCTTCTGGCAGTTGAAATTTGAGTAAGAAGTCAAGCATACGTACAATTTTATATATCTTACAGTTATGTCAGAATTTGCTTTTCTCTTAATTAGAGATGATGTTGATGCAATTAAGAATTCATGTAGCTCAAGTCGTTAAAAGACAAACAGTACAGCATGAATAGCAAAGCATTATACATTATTAATGATACTATCCCAGCTGAAGAATTGTAATTATATCCCCTCTTCCTTTTAAAATAGTTTTAATGGGCAGGCAAGAAGTGTTCTGCTTATTTCCTTGGTACTGCACAGTTTGCTAAACTTGATTCACATTGATCAAAAAGAATATTAATTAATCTCCACTTAACCCAGGGGTGGGCAGTTATTTTGGCTGGAGGGCACTTAACGAGTTTTGGTGACCTGTCGAGGGCTACACAGAAAATCTTTCAGAAGATATAAAGTTAACAAATTATAGATAAACAAATCATATACTAAAAATCAAACATCTACTTACTATTATGTTAAATATTTTAATTTTATTTCAAAAAATAATTTTTGTCCTTATCTGTGTTTCTTAAGTAGTGTATCTAGAGGCAACTGCATAAGAGCTCAAAATAGTCTTACTCTTGTATATTATATGTGGGGGAGGGTGCGGAGGTGTGTTTGAGGGGTTCAGGGGCGTGTGTGGGGGTTGTGTCCAATGGGATGAGTGTACATGTGTGGGCGTGCAGGTCTGCCTGCGCACTAGGTCACAGGAGCTGGCTGGGGTGGGGGAAGGAAGCGGGGGCAGGGGGTGCATGCTTCAGAGCTTGCCTGGGTAATGCATTGCAGGCATGTTGTGCACCCCCCATCTGGCCCTGCGGCATTCCACATGGGGCTGGGCCCCTCCTGCTCCCACCTGGGGTAGCCTGCTCTGCACTCGTGCTGGTGCCCACTCTGCCCCCCTTTCCCTCCCTGTCAGTGACTCCTCCTCCTCCTCTGGCTCCTGCTGCACTGCTCCAGGCAGTAGCTTATGCCGGGAAGTCACAGGGATGTGTGCCAGGCACCACAAGCCCAGTGAGATGAGGGGGAAGCTGCAGTTGGGTAGCTTCTGTCCCAGTGCATGGGGCTCCAGCTCTTGGCCATGTTCTATCCATGCCGCCCACCCAACCACCCACGCACCCAGTGCAGTGAGCAGCCAGCCACCTGCAAGCTGCCAAGTGGATAGATGGTGGCCAGGACCTGGAGCTGGATTCCCACATGCCAGGGCAGGAGTTCCCCCCAGCCTGGCTGGGCCTGTGGTGCCCAATGCGCATCTGCATGGCTGCTGCCTTTCCCTGTGCTAGCTGCTGCTTTGAATGGCACAGCAGGAGCATGGGGGAGCCAAGAACATCCAGGCAGCTGCAGGAGCACCAGGAGCAGTCCCGCTGGGAAGCTATGCATGGTAGCCAGGGCCATTGGTGGACAGGAGGGCAGTACAGGGTTCCCCAGTTGAGAATGGGCAAGGCTTGACCCTTTGCAGACTGCCACAGGGCTAGCCGTGGGCCAGATATAATCAGTTGGTGGGCATCTCCCTGTGACCCAGACCCAATCAGTTGGCAAGCCACATCCAGCCTGCAGACTGCGTTTTGCCCACCCCTACCCTAACCCCTCAAGATACTTTTTGTTCCTAGGTTACCTTTGCTATACCATGCAAATGCAGAGCTTAATTCCTGCACTGTTTCCCTTCTGTCCTTAGGTGGCATGACATTGCCAACATGTCCCACAACAAGTCCTTTTTTGCACTAGAGCTGGCAAATAAAGAAGAGACCATCCAATTCCAAACTGTAAGTGAATTAATTTTTAATTTGTCTTTCTATATCACCAAACCACAAAACAGGAAAGACTTTAAAAAGCTACTTTTGTCCAAATATGTTTCACGTTTGTATTTGATATGTGATAGATTTAAGTAAGGATAACACAAATATTACAGCATTTTAATTTCTGTGGCTGGTTCAGCCATTTTCTAGCAAAGTAAATGATATTAAAAATTCAGCCCTTTAAGTAAATAAACTTAAGGTTTGATCCCTTTTCAGAAGGTGCTGTATAGCCTTTGATTCAGACCTCTTCCTAGACCTGAAATGCTGGAGGCTGCAAGTGAGAGAAGAACAGTGGAAAAAGCCCTGATCATGCCCAGTTCACTTTCCCTTTCGTCATCCTCTCTCTGCCACAGTGTGACACAGGATACTGGGCAAGATGGGACCTATGGTCTGACCCAGTGAATGGCACGTCTTATGTTCTTACATATGTTCTTACGTGCTGAGCATTCTGGTCCAATCCAAGAAAGTACTTAAGCATGTACTTAATTTTAAGTAGTGCTTGGAAGTGAATGGTACTATTCACATGTTTAAAGATAAGCACATATTTGAGGCCTTGCTAGATTGAATCAGTGCTGAGCATCTTATAGAATTTGGCTCAAAAAGAATGTCTGTTTCCCTTTTCAAAGCTGTAATTTTTCCAAAAGGCATAGGAATGTGATATATACAGTATAAAAGATTGTTCAGTTTTATGGTTCCTAAGATTGTCTTCAAGAGAAGACTGTTATTTTCGGTTCCATTAGGCCTGCGAATTTACTCAGGTTTAAGAAACTTGAAAACTTCCCCCATCACAATGAAGAGGAACCAAATCTTGTTTTGATGCGACTAGGTGGTAAAAGTCTTTCGACTTTGATGCAATTGAGGGTTGAGCCTGCATAATTTTTCTAATACATGTTTTGTTTGATTGTGTGTTTGGCAGGAAGACATGGAAACAGCAAAATATGTGTGGAGGATGTGTGTGGCCAGACACAAATTTTACAGACTAAATAAATGTAGCATGTAAGTAGAATAGTCTTGGAAAGACTCCAAGCATCTGAATACCGTAATGAATGTAAATGTTGTATATCACCTGTAATTTATTGTAGATTACAGTAATTAATTACATGTTATGCTTTTGACCAAAGATTATTTGCCAATTCTAAGATTTACATTATAGAAACTGCTTACATTATACACTTGCACCCTTATAATAGAAGACTGTTTTTTTAAACTGGAGACATAACTAAAATCATAACATTCTTTATGTTACTGGATCTCAGTTCTGTAAGTGCATTTATGCATGTGTGCATTTATGTGAGCTATTAATACTATTGTATTTGCAAGGTACTGAAATCCATGGAGTTCTGAATGCACTTTTGACTGAATTGTTAAAGGATGTTGGACTTATTTTAGGCAAGGGAAGTACATGTAGATTTCTTGACAAGTGCTGGGTTGATGGTTGTAATGTATGAAGTCATTTAGATAGATACAAAATCCATATAGCTGAAGTAGTATCAGTAAATAAAAATAAATAAAATACAATTAAGTAAATTAAATTTAAGTGGACTAGTTCCCCAGATACAAATCAAGATCCCAACTCTTGTCTTCTCTTCTACATTGAAATAATTCTTTTGCTTTCTGTCAAATTACTAGATGTATATAAGCCTGAGACAAACAATTTGGGCTCAGTGGGTAGACTGTTGTATTAAGTCTAATTCCCTGAATACTTAATTTCATTCCTTTTTTCATAGCCAAGCACTAAGTTATTTACAAAAGGCCTAATTCAGAGCCTGCTGAAGTCAGCAAAGAGATGATGCCACAAAAGCTTCTAGTACAACTGATTGACTCACTTGTTATAACTCTCAGAAGAGTTGTAGGATTGGTTTGGAATAGAAACTAAATTGCCATCACAGCCTCTGAAAAGAGAAAGGGGGACCTTCTTATTTGAAGTTGTATGTTTGTGGGAAGCATGTGGTGTTGTTGTCTGAAGTGTTATCTGCTCTGTTGTTACATAGTGAATGTCAAACTCCACAGCTGTTAATTCTTCATCTTTCACAATAACTGCTTTTTGTAAAATAATTGAATCGTTTAGAACAGTGATTCTTAATTTTTCCCAGACTTGGAACTTCCTTGCAGATACTCAAGACTTTTCTGCTATTCTGCAGTATTAGAGGGGCAAGGTTATCTTGTTATCCAGGCTGCAAAACGTTGTTTTAGACCTGCCTAAGCTCAATTAAAATGCCTTCTCTCTTGGTAACAAGTGCCTTTCTTTTCAATATACTAGTTGACTGTCTCCATTTTGTCTGCATATACCTTGTCTTTAGAGATTCCCCAGACTCTCCACCTGTGGAAGGCTCTCAGAAATCTTTCCACATTCTTTCTTTTCCACGCTTTCCAATCCTTTCCCGTCCTACTCTTCCCAAAGGGTGAGCTGGAAAATTACCTATCTTTCTGAGATGTTGCATGTCCTGTTGTGTTTATATTGCCCTGGTATCCTCCTGGTCATTGTTTTACTTACAGCTATGGGGTACAGGAACAGTGCAGGGTTGAGAAAATGGTCTGTATGTTTCTGACTAGTCCAACATTCAGTTATTTGGTGAATACAAAATGTTAGTGATAGTGACAATATTTGCATGCCTAAAATTTTTGTTCAAGGATGCAGAATCCTAATTCAGCTGTGGCAGTGGTTTAGTATTTGTATAATGTGGCATGTGTTGAGGCTTTTTTATTGGTAATTATGAAGACAACCATCCTGGCCAGGGAGCTTGCAGGGTAACACAGGGGTTTGAATTTAGTGGATGACCATAGGAAAATGGCTACTAGGGAAGCCCATTGTGCAAGAACAGCCTAGAGAGGAGGGTGAAGAGAAGAAGCAGTGGAAATAAATGGGTCCCTCCTCACCCTTTTTTTTTTCCTTGCTGGTTTTTCTAACAATGATAGTGATTTGAGCATATAGGCCTTCCTTTTGGGACTGGTGGGAGGCAAGATAGGGCCTAATTCCAAGTACTGCTGCTGCCCTGAATGGAGGTCATGAGCACCTAGCAGGACTGGATCTAAAAGTGTTCTAAAAAAATTAGCTCACCATATGGCTTTCTTTATAGACAAACCCAGACTGTTACAGTGAATCCAGTTAGAAGACGGTCTTCTTCCAGGATGTCTTTGGTATGTATATCAAGTAGTCTCACAGTTGAGCCCACTCTTGCTTATTGTCTATGTTTAACTACTGTTACTACCAACACTATTTTAATTATTTTGGATACTTCAGTTTTCAATTTAAAATCTTCCAGTGTGTGTTGGAGACTGTTCTAAGTGTCTCACTACATTGATGGCTTTTATTCTTTTCTGGTCCTGTGAACCAATATTTTATGCTTTAACATTAAGAGAATTCATTTTAGAATAGCCCCTCATTCTTCTTTTTAATGTGTCCTGTAGATTTTAACTACTTTTAAAAACCTTCTTTTTTAGCCTAAGCCACAGCCTTACATGATGCCAGCACCACCTCAGTTGCATTACAATGGACACTACACGGAACCATATACATCATCCCAAGGTAAATTAAAATGTGGTTGCAATGTTTAATTCTTAAATTATTCTACATGCAGATGCAATCATTAAAACCACACAAGCGCCAATTTTCATTTACAATAACACCACCTTATACGATTTTGGAAGTAAAAAAAGACTGGGGAAAAGGGGCCAAGAGGCTTCCTTGGCTCACCAGAGAAATCTAGAACAGCCTAAGGGCAAAAAGGGGGGCATACAAGCAGTGGAAACGGGGAGAGATTCCTCCTCAGCTCAAAGTTGTAGGGAGGCAGTTAGAAAGGCCAAAGCTACCATGGAACTGAGGATGGCATCCCAAGTTAAGGATAACAAAAAATTGTTTTTCAGATACACAGGGAGTAAAAGGAAGGCCCAGGGAGGTATAGGACCATTACTGAATGGACAGATGCAGTTGGTGACAGACGGGGGACAAGGCTGAACTCCTCAATGAGTTCTTTGCCTCAGTGTTCCTAAACAAGGGGCAAGACAAGTCTCACAATGAGATTGTAGAGGGGCAACAGCTGGGCACCAGACTACCAAGTGTTGACCATGAGATGGTGCAGAGTCACTTGGAAGGACTGGATGCGTTTAAGTCGGCAGGCCTGGATGAGCTCCATCCGAGGGTACTGAAGGCACTGGCTGATGTCATTGCATAGCCGCAGGCAAGAATATTGAGGACTCATGGCACATGGGCCAGGTCCCAGAGGACTGGAAAAGGGCCAATGTGGTCCCTATTTTCAAGAAGAGGAGGAAGGAGGATTCAGGCAAATATAGGCCAGTCAGTCTTGCCTCCATCCTTGGCAAAGTCTTCGAAAAGATTATTAAGGCTCATATATGTGAGAGCCCAGCAAGAAAAGTTATGCTGAGGGCAAACCAGCACGGGTTCGTAGCAGGTAGATCATGCCTGACTAATCTAGTTTCTTTTTATGACCAGGTTACAAAACACCTGGATGCAGGAGTAGGAGTAGATATAATTTACTTAGACTTCGGGAAGGCCTTTGATACGGTATCCCACCCCATACTGGTGAACAAGTTAAGAGGCTGTGACTTGGATGATTACACAGTCCGGTGGGTGGCAAATTGGCTAGAGGGTCGTACCCGGAGAGTGGTGGTGGATGGGTCGGTATTGATTTGGAAGGATGTGGGCAGTGGGGTCCCGCAGGGCTCAGTCCTTGGACCGATACTCTTCAATGTCTTCATCAGTGACTTGGACGAGGGAGTGAAGTGTACTCTGTCCAAGTTTGCAGATGATACAAAACTGTGGGGAAAAGTTGACACACCAGAGGGCAGGGAACAACTACAGGCAGACCTGGACAGGTTGGACAAATGGGCAGAAAATGATAGAATGCAGTTTAACAAGGAGAATTGCAAAGTGCTGCATCTAGGGAGGAAAAATGTCCAGCACACCTACTGCCTAGGAAATGACCTGCTTGGTAACACAGAAGCAGAAAGGGATCTCGGAGTGTTAGTGGACTCCAAGATGAACATGAGTCATCAGTGTGATGAAGTCATCAGCAAAGCTGACTGCACTTTATCATGCATCAGCAGATGCATGACAAACAGAACCAAGGAGGTGATACTTCCCCTCTATTAGGCACTGGTCAGACCGCAGTTGGAATACCGTGTGCAGTTTTAGGCGCCACACTTCAAGAGGGATGTGGATAACCTGGAGAGGGTCCAGAGGAGGGCTACTCATATGGTTAAGGGCTTGCAGGCCAAGCGCTACGAGGAGAGACTAGGGCACCTGGACCTCTTCAGCCTCCACAAGAGAAGGTTGAGAGGCGACCTTGTGGCTGCCTATAAATTCATCATGGGGGTGCAGAAGGGAATTGGTGAGGCTCTACTCACCAGAGCACCTCGGGTCACAAGAAATAATGGCCGTAAGCTAGCAGATTTAGACTGGACATCAGGAAGATCTTCACTATTAGAGTGGCCAAAATCTGGAATGGGCTCCCAAGGGAGGTGGTGCTCTCCCCTACCCTGGGGGTCTTCAAGAGGAGGTTAGATAGGCCTCTGGCTGGGGTCATCTGAACCCAGCACTCTTTCCTGTCTATGTAGGGGGTTGGACTCAATGATCTATTGAGGTCCCTTCCGACCCCAACATCTGAATCTATGACCTTAAAATGAGGGCTCGTTGCATTATACTCTGATGCCCCTTTGCACACCTACAGTTTTTTTAAAAAGCCATAGAAATGTGATTCAAGCCCCCAGTATTGCCTTTGTTGCTGTGTTTGCTCTAATTTTACTTATGGAAAGATATGAGTATGTGACAGGGAGCTAAGAAAATGAACACTGATTTACTGATTATGACCGCAGTAGATATAGGTGTAATCCCTTTTGGATGAGGTTAAATTAGCTGATGGCTACTCTGGTTATAGGTAACTTTGAGGAGGTGAGGTACTGAACAGAACTGAGTAATTTCTTCATATCCCTGAACCTCTAGGGTGCCAGTGAGCAATAAATTATCAATGGACTTTGTGTCTTCCTTCCTCTGCATGCTGCAAGGAACCAGCTGAGGCCCTGAAAGCAGTAGAGACTTCCAAGGGTCAGGTGCGAGAGACCCAAGCAAGAGAAAGGCTTTTATTGCCTGTTATAACTAGTATAGAAAATGGTTCCAAACTTTTTTTGACCAATTAACCACTGTCAACACCCAGAATTTCTGCTGCGCCACAATGCATCCTTGCCATCAAACTTTTAATAGCAAATACTTTCAAGACATACAAGGAACAATTTTTTCCATCACTCTTGTGATGTGCTGTGGCGAGCATGATCTGTAAACCAGTGTGGAAACCATTGGTATATGAGTAATTAGCATAGTCTATATAGAAAGCAGAAACATTAAGGGCATTCAGGAGATTATGGTTGGCTTGACAAGGAGTTTTCCAGTAGCAGCTTAAAAAAAGCTACATGCACAAAAACTACATAAAGTGGTGACTCCTACAAAATGGAGCAACTGGCCTGGAATCCATTGTTTCATATATGTTGAATGCATAAAACAATAGATAACGTACTTTGCTACATACAGTGAAACCAGTGATAGGTAAAACACACATCAGCAATAACTGGTTATACTTTAAAATAGTCCCAGATTTTCCTGAAAACTTTAGTTTGATATATATATATATTTTTTAAGGAGTTGTTCCCTTGGCTGTCAGTAAGGTCACTTATTGCAGGTTTCACTGATATCTGTTTATAGACAGTGAGTCTGATTTTGCTGCCACTTACGCTTGTCTGTATGGTAAAGTTGAACTGGTTTAGTTGTGGCTTCCTGAATAATTAAACGCAGAGTTTGTACTGGTTTATTTCAGTTTAAGAGTAGCTTAACTTTGGTTTATTTTGCTTAATTAAAATCTGTTTGTCAACCCAAGTGAAAGTTGGAAAAAGCTATCCTTAAAATAATGTATCCACATGGGAATTTGCACTGGTTTAAATTGTCACCTTAGCAGGGGTAGGCAATTATTTTGAGCAGAGGGCCACTTACTGAGTTTTGGCAAGCCATCAGGGGCCGCAGGTAGCCAGGGGCAGATAAGTATTCATTTTCTGAATTTTTGAGGGGCCCCGCGGGCTGGATAGAACGGGCTGGTGGGCTGCATCTGGCCCGCAGGCCGCATTTTGCCCACCCCTGTGCTAAAGCAATAGCCCACAAAGACCAAGCCTCATATGGGTACGTATCGAGAGTATTTATATCCCTGGGGTAAATAAAATCTAAAGAAAGATGATCAGAAGCAGGCTTACAGTCTCTTCCATTTTTTCCCAGATGTGGCCCAGTAGTTCTTGTAATCCTCCTGGTCCTCAGTGGATGCAATTGCTGTAAGGCTTTGTGAGGCTTATAACAGTTGAGGGAAAGTCTCCCCTGAGCCATTATTAATCAGTTCACATAAGTGACTAGGGAGAGGAGGCAGTGCCATACACAAGTCTTCCCCATGCTGTATTAGAAATCAGTACAGTGCCAAAGGCAGATCCAGTAAGTAAGACAGAAATATTATCAATAGGTAGCAGCTGTGTAGTGCAGTGTATTAAAAGATTTGTAGCTCTAAATCTTCCATTGCTGCAAGCCAAACAGTGGTCAACATGGAGATATGGCTGTATTTTTAAACCCATGTCATGATGGGAGAAAGTTTTTGAAAATACCAATATCTGATTCAAGATGTCTCATAGAAGTTGCTTCTTTATGTTTGGACCTAACGGTAGAGTTTGTTTAAACGCTTTCTTTTCAGATAACCTCTTTGTGAACAATCAGAACGGATACTACTACCACTCTCAGACTAGCTTGGATAGAGCTCCACATGACTACAATGGTAGAATCCGCAATGGTAGTGTCTACAGTGCGCACAGCACAAACTCTTTGAATAACCCACAGCACTACTTGCAGCCATCTCCCATGTCCTCTAACCCAAGCATTACTGGAAGTGATGTCCTGAGACCTGATTATGTCCCATCACATCGACATAGTGCACTAATACCACCTTCTTATCGGCCTACCCCAGATTATGAAACTGTGATGAGACAGCTTAACAGGGGAATGATACACACGGATAAGCAGAGTCATTCAATGAGAAATCTTAACATCAGCAATTCATATGCTTACAGTAGACCTGATGCCCTGGTTTACAGCCAACCTGAAATCCGAGAACATGCTCACTTCACTTCCCCTCAATCTAATCACTATCCGTTTAACCTGAATTACAGTTTTCATAGCCAGTCTCCATACCCATATCCTGCTGAAAAGCGACCAGTTGTTGGAGCAGTCAGTGTGCCGGAGTTGACAAATGTGCAGCTTCAGGCTCAGGATTATCCAGCACCAAATATCATGAAGACTCAGGTCTATCGACCGCCTCCTCCTTACCCCTACCCAAGACCTGCAAACAGTACTCCAGACCTTTCCCGACACCTTTATATAAGCAGCAGCAATCCAGATCTCATCACAAGACGAGTCCACCATTCTGTCCAGACATTTCAGGAAGACAGTCTGCCTGTTGCACATTCTCTTCAGGAAGTGAGTGAACCCTTAACATCAGCGCGCCATGCTCAGTTACAGAAAAGAAATAGTATTGAAATAGCAGGGCTGGTCCACAGCTTTGAAGGAGTCAGAATTAAGGAGAGAACCATGTCAGCATCAGCAGCAGATGTGGCCCTTCCAAGAGGGTCACAGCCCAGTGTTCTAATGGAAAGGACAAAGCAAGAAGAAAATGAGGAGCAAGAAGAAGGCATGAACTGTGGTCATAAAAAGTCTCTTTCAGATGCAACTATGCTGATTCACAGCAGTGAGGAGGAGGAGGAATTTGAAGAAGAAAAAGCTCATACAAGTTTGTCTCCTCTCTCTGAAGGCCAAGCCCAGCTTTCTGGTATCATGGGTGGTCATCCTTCTGAGTCTCTTTTAAGTTATCCTTACAGTTCTGTTGCTTCACCTGCTGGCCCTTTGCATATCCTTGAACCTAAGTTACATATTACAGAGCCAGAAAAGAGGATGAAAGATATGAGCCCAGTCCATTTACTAGCTGAGTCACAGGTGCAGAGAAGAGGTGAAGGTTTGCTGACTCCATCTATGTCAGAATCTGACCTTACAACTTCAGGAAGGTACAGAGTTAGAAAGGACTCTGTGAAGAAGAGACCTGTGTCTGATCTTCTGTCTGGGAAGAAGAATATTGTGGAAGGTCTTCCACCTTTAGGTGTAAGTAGATATTTCTTTTTGTTTTGTTTTATTTTGTTTTGTTTTGTTTTTTTCCAGGGCTCATGCTGGTAGATAGAACATGTCTGATGAGTTTTAAAAATACACCTCTCAAGAGTTTTGAAATGTACCAACAAATGTCCACCCCCCATTTTTATTTTCTTGTTTTCTCTCCTTTCTTCCCTTCTGTACCTCTTTTCCCCTCTATTTTCTGTCACTGTTTCACCCATTCATCTGGTCCTCCCACTTCCTATTGGATCAATCTCAGATCCATGAGGAGCTAGCTTCTGATGCCCTTTCCGGCTGGAACAGGAGTAGTTTCCTCCTCTCCACTAGCAGCTTTCTGACAGCATTAGACCCATTCTCTGAGTTGAACCACAGGACTTGAGTGGTCATGTGTATTTTCTAGACTCTTCTCCCTCCCCCACTTAACATAACGTCATGAAGCACTAGATGTACCATCTCCTTTTCCCTCATTCTTTCCCATGTCCTTTTCCTTCACCCTTCTTTCTATTCACTTCCTCCATTTTTTCTTTTCTTTCCTCCTCAGGTTCCCTCTCCCCTTTTGTCTCGCCTTCTAACCATTCTGTGTCTTACAAATTCAATTTCTCCTGGTCAAGCAAGCTACCCATCTCTTCCACAACTTCTGCTTTACAAAATTTTATATGTTTGTGCACAACTGTGCAAAGTCATTCATGATCCTCTCTGGCTTTACTTCTTTGGTATATTTTGCAATTCCTTAGGGCAGGGGCTTTGTCTTTCTGTGTGTTTGTACAGTGCCTAGCACATTTTAGGTGCTGCTGTAAGGAATGATTTCCAAGGCACTTCATTTCAGCCTCTAATTCTGTGCCCATGATTTAGTATCTGCAGTTCATTGAAGGCACACTTTTTACTACTGTGATACCTTAAATACCTGATTTGTAGGTTCAGTGAAATGCTTAGACACACCTAGATAAGGTAAAATATACCTACAAAATTGAGATCATTTCTGAAAATTGGGTCCACAAACAATGTTGTCTAATACAGATGAAACTGATTGTATATGTGGTATTTTTGTGTTTTATTCTGAACTGTTGGAGAGTCTAATTCTGTTTAAGAATGTCAGTCTCTCCAAACTGCTCCTTGGCCTAGGACCTAACCTGTAGAGAACAATATTTCCCATTCTTGTGAAGTTTCAGTAACTTGTCTGGAATGAAGACAGACTGGTGTCGGGTCCTGTGAAAGAATGTGGTTCTACCACCAGAATCTTTTACCACGCTGGCTTTCAAAGATAATAACAAGGGTAGTCCTCTGTTCCAAAAGCTGAACCCCTCCTAAGTTTGCTTTGTTATTTGTCCAGTGTTTTCTAGAGGGTATAACTTTATTTTTTTTCTGGCAGGGAATGAAAAAAAACAAAACCGATGCAAAAAAAATAGGGCCCCTAAAGCTAGCTGCCCTAAATGGACTAACCTTGTCTCGAATGCCTCTGCCAGATGAGGGTAAGGAAGAGTCTACTAGAGCAACAAATGATGAAAGGGTATGTCTCAATTTTCTGGAATATTTGCTTTCTCCTTAGGACTAGAATCTTAAAAATGAAATACATTAGCAAAGGCTAACTGCTAGAACATCTTAGTTTTAAATTGAGTCAGATGTAGAGGGTAATTGGTGAATGAGACTTGTAATTCCTGACGGGCTCTTGGTAAAAGTACCTAAGAAGACTAAGGATGGGAGTTGTATACAAGTTTATAACTCCTTATTTTCCTTAGATTTGTGTAATTTGCCTTAGCCCCAGTCCTTGGGCAAGTGGGCAGTATATAATATTTATAGTTTTTTAAGTTGGAACCAAACAGCTGGGAAAACAGAGAGTCTTCACTGAACCCTTCAAAGGTTTCAGAGATGTGTGCCCTCTGTGTGCACATCACCTCATTTCCTTGTTAAGCAGCCTCATCTGAAATACATGTTAAATAGAATAGGACTGTGCAAAAGATCCATCAGGATAAGGGAGCAGTTTTCTAATGCTGCCCTCAAAGAATGGGGCTGTTGATGAGGTAAATACTTAAAGCTTTAAAAATGTTGCCACTGTTCTAGCACTGAGTGTACTTGTGCTTGATGCTCTATAAATTGAACGTTCCTGGCTGAAGAAGTTTGCAGTCTAAATAGGAGATAGACAAAATAGTTCAGGCACATGTAATAGAAAGAAGAAAGAAGGTCCAGTTTCACAGGATTTCAAAGGTTCTTAGAATATCAAGTTTACTTTATGTTTGTTCAAAGTCTTTCATGCTCAGCTTTGTGATATGGTGCCCTTTCTTGTCCATTCTGTGCTAGAAATCTTGGCAAAAAAAAAAAAGTGGAAGAGGCTGCTGCTCTGGAGTGTTTTAGTATAGACATTGTCAGTAGAGATTTAGTGCTTTTTCCTGTAGCATGTGGTAATGGCATCTGTTTGCAACAAAATTCCTGACTTGTCTGATAGCTACATGGACATTCAGATGTTAACATGAGTCTGGCTGCTTGTGACAACAGAAGTAGTTTATTGGCTTAAATCTCTGTCTTATTCATTTAATTATTTTTGCCAAACAGAAATACCAGAAGTCTCTCATGATTTAGAAAGTATTTGGTTTTGAAAAAATAAATTGGACTTCCATCAAGTCAAAATACCCAGTCCAACCTGCTAAACTGAGCAGAAAAGTTTCTAAACATCTTCATCCAAATCTGGGGAAATGCCGTAATTACCTTGTCTAGCAAAACTGGTTCCATGTCTGACTGTGTTATCTCTACAGAAATTAAAAAATCATTTTTGAATGTTATTTACCATCTCTGTGTCTAACTGCCATAGCTTGAAGTTCTGAGTCAGCTCCCACTTCAGCAGAACTCCCACTGCCTAAAGATTTGCCTGGTTAAGGACTTCAGAATTTGCCACTCCAGGTTTACTGTGACGTGCTATACAAACAGGGATATCTGGGAAGTAATTACAAAAATTAGAAATGAGAAAAATCTGTGCATTTTATTTATATTAAATTATTTTCACTGCATTGTTACTAGTAAAACTGAATTGGGCTGAAAGTTTGTATGCTTTCTTCTTCTGTCTTGTAGTGTAAAATTCTTGAACAACGGTTAGAGCAGGGCATGGTGTTTACAGAATATGAGCGGATTCAAAAGAAAAGGCTCATTGATGGTGAGTGTTCAATAGCCCGGCTCCCTGAAAATGCTGAGAGAAACAGGTTCCAGGATGTCCTTCCCTATGATGATACCAGAGTGGAGCTGGTCCCAACCAAAGAAAATAACACAGGTTACATCAATGCATCTCACATTAAGGTAAGAAAAGTACAGCTGAAGAAATGTTTGTCAGTTGGTTCTGTACTTAGAAATATTTAGATTGAAGAAAAAATATGGTGGCTGGGGGGGCAGTTAATATCTTGTCTGTTCTCTTTTTCCTTTTCATGCTAATGTTGACTTTTTGGGGAAGAGGTGTTTTTCTTGGACAGCTGGAAAGAATTCAGGATCAGGTACTGGAGACATCTGCTGTATGGCATTTATTCCATCACTTTTTTCTTTTTGTGCTAATGGGAGGCAAGTTTGTACCTTAAAGTTGTGGAAAAATCTGTAATAACCCTCAAAACCAGCAGCACACTTATAAGATGGGAAACTCCCTTCTTGAGAGCATGGAGGCAGAAAGGGATCTTGGAGTCATTATTGACTCCAAGATGAACATGGGCCAACAATGCGAGGTCACGGTTGGCAGG
>NW_017728947.1:85768314-85777639 GCF_001723895.1 Crocodylus porosus | reverse complement strand
TATGTTTAAAATAAGAGAGAATTAGAGGCTTGAAAGGGACCTCAGAGGTCATGTGCTCCAGGAAGTTTTTTTCTCCCTGAGATTTAATCAAAATCTGTTTTTGCTGTAGTTTAATCCCATTCCCTTCAGTTTGTTCTTCCTCTGTTTTTTAGCAGCTTTCAGATTATTGAAAATTGTGGTCATGTCTTGCCTTAATCTCCTTTTCTCTAAACTAAATATACCTATTTCCTTCAACCTGTTTATAGTTGTTGTGGTGGTAATGGTAGGGAGTGAACCAGGTAGGATTACATGACTTGGAATACCTACCTTCAGTCCTTTATTTTTACTATTTTCTTTCAACTTCTACACTTTCACAGAGCATGTTCCTTATAACCTCACAGATTCCTCATTTTTTTTCTCCTTTTTTAACAGGTTTCCATTGGGGGCATTGAGTGGGATTATATTGCTACACAAGGCCCTTTGCAGAGTACATGTCAGGATTTCTGGCAGATGGTGTGGGAACAAGGGGTTGCCATTATTGCAATGGTGACAGCAGAAGAGGTAGGTACTTGCTGTTGAGGCCAAGTCTACACTAGAAACTTCTGTTGGTATGATAAAGTTGGTTGGGGCAAAAAGTCTAGTGATGACAGTTACAGTGGCAAAAAGGATTCTTTCAAGGGGGATAGGTGTGGCTTGCCTCCACTAGACAGATTTATTGGCATAACTCTATTGGAAAGTCCTGGATTACATAGAGCAGGCCTTAGTATTGGCTTCTTCATGAACTGATGACTAGTTAAGCTTGTGAAGAAGCCTTTAGGAGTACATAGTAGGATGGAAATGCTGGAATTGGTACAACACTGTCAGTTGTGTATATTTTCACACCTGATATTTACAATACCTTGTTTTCAAGGAGGCCGGGAGAGAAAAGTGTTTTAGGTACTGGCCACGACTTGGGTCAAGACACAACACTGTCACATATGGGAGATTTAAGATTACCACACGATTCCGTACAGACTCAGGCTGCTATGCAACTACAGGCTTGAAGATCAAACACCTTCTCACGGGGCAGGAGAGAACAGTTTGGCACCTTCAGTACACCGACTGGCCAGAGCATGGCTGCCCAGAGGATATAAAGGGATTTCTTTGTAAGTTGTATTAATCCCCTCTGCAACAAAACCACCTAATATGGCTTCAGTATAGGACCTTGAAACATCCTGATATAAGAGTTTTTTTCACACTAGTGATGGAGGCTGGATTGGTATTTTTGGCAGGAATATATTTGTCCATTTATTAAAGTTCTATTTCTGCCTCTAAGATGATGCAGTTTATTTATTAAAATCCCTATAAATCAAAATATAATTACATTGCATGCCATTCATGTTTGCCAGCAACAGAAGCTCAGGTCATAGGCCACCTTGCCAGGAAAATGCTTCCCAGGCACAAAACACCAAGTAAAGAGATAATAATCTTTGCAACTTCCTATTGCTTTGAATGGGATATTAATTTACTTATTGAAACATTGTTAGCAGGAATAGCATTTAATGCCATATGACAATTGACTGTTGCAACTTTCATTAGAGAATAACATGGTGGAGTATGCATCTATATGTCTTTTTTTTTCTGTTGGAACCAACAGCATACTTAGAAGAGATACAGTCAGTGCGGCGCCATACAAACATCACAGTGGATCCTAAAAACCCTAACCCTCCTCTACTGGTGCATTGCAGCGCAGGCGTAGGAAGAACTGGAGTTGTCATATTGTCAGAGATCATGATTGCCTGTTTGGAACACAATGAGGTTATTTTTTTTTCATGTTTTAAAATAAAAGCTTTAGTGGAGTACACAGCTAGTATGTATTGTTGCCTGATCACCTGGACCTTGATGATGTTGCCTTTGGAAAATATTTATTGCTGCAGTGTGAAACCTCTTGCCACTGCTAGTACTATTCTAGAATAGGGTTTGCCAATCTGCAGCACCCATGCCACAAGTGGCATGGGCAGCCTCTGCATATGGTGCACTACAGACTGAGGAGAGGAGGGGCAGCGCAGTAGCAGGCAGGGCAGGAAGCAAAAAGACGAGCAGCAGATCAAGAGGATTGGAGTGGCACTCAAAGAGGGCGTGGGACTAATTTTTTGTCCTGCCTGCTGAAGAGGTTGCCACTGACTGTTCTTGAATATGTTTGCCCATATAGAAATTATGCGTTGAAATGTGCCTGTTGATTTGAGACATGGATCCTGCAGAGTACTGAACAACTTCTGTGTAAGGCTGTGTGCCGTTGGTGAGAACTGATAGTGATCAGCATCAGCTCCTGGATCTGCAAGTTTTGTTTTATAATTGATTTTTTTACTTTAATGTTAGAAGAGACGTTTTATAGCCCAGTACTTCATTTGCCTTCATTTTTGGTGTATCACTATTTGCACACCCCTGTTAAGTAGATGAGCAGGATGAATAGCTAAAGATTATTATGGTTGTTGTTAGCTTTTTCATTTAAGAGAGTTGATACTGAAATTAAGCTATGATCATGAGCTTGAGCCATAGAACATTCAATGTGCTTTGTATATTCAAACTAACTGACAAACATTAAATCAGATGGACCCACGGCATCCCTGCGAAATGAGCAGGTTAATCTCATGTCCTTTTGACAATTAGGGAAAATGGAAGAGAGAATTTAAATGCCTTGATCAAGTTCACATAGAATTTGTCAGAGCTGTGAGGTTAGAGGTCTCCTATACATGTGCAGGGAGCCAACTCTGACACGGTGGAAATCCAGCATGTTGGAGCACAGAAATAAAATGTGCTCGGCAGACCCTGGCATCACATGTATTAGCATCTCTGCACTGAAAAATAGTAGTGGGGCGCTTTAAACTGAAGCTCATATGATGAGCTTTAATTCAAAGCACCTGCTGCCATTTTTCAGCACTGGGGATGCTGATGCACGTGACTCTCAGGTGCTTTTAATTAAAAGCGCTTGCTAATTAAAGTGCCCCACCTCTGTGCCTGCCAGAGCATGTGTAAAAATGCCCAGAGTGGCTGATTGCTCCATAACTGTGATCATTAGATCTGTGCAGGTGCAGGTGTGCATGTACAGCATTTATTTAAGCGGGAAAGGGATATATATATTGGATTGGAAAGTCCAAACCGTGTTCTTTTTTGACCAGTGTTTATAACAGCTGATTTTTTTTGTCTCTCTAGATTCTGGATGTCCCAAGAGTGCTAGACATGTTGCGGCAGCAGAGGATGATGGTGGTGCAGACTCTCGCTCAGTATACTTTTGTCTATGGAGTTCTCATTCAGTTCCTCAAAAGTTCTAGGCTTATATAACCTCCACCATTTTCTGTGGGGCACATTCATCTTGAGAGTTTACGAAGAGGAAATGTAATTGTCCAGGCAGTTTTTCTATCCGGTGTTTTCCTCAATGGACGACCCATACAGAGTTACCTTTTTGTCATGGTATGGGGATGTTAAGTGCAAGTGCAACGTATCAGTCTTTGCAAAGCAAGGTATAGACTGGACTAACACATCTTCCTGTGTTTAACTGCAGCTAAAAGAGTGATGGATCTAACATAAAGCAGTCGTGCTTTCGTCTGCTGATGTGCAGTACTTGCACAAGTTGTGAGTATGTTACTGTAGGCATATTGGCAGTCTGTTTTACTGAAAGTACACTGGGTAATTTTGGAAATAATTCATTGTTTTTTAGTCCAAATTGCTTTTTTTTCTAACCTCAACTCTGAGAGTGAAAAATATAAAATCTGTAGATTAATATTGCGGGGGCAAGCTCATCCTCCTGAAATGCCAAGGTCTTAAATGGTCTTGATCTACTTTCAGTTTTGTATGGAAAACAATGCTAATATATTTTTTAAAATAAACTTTTGGTTTCTTTTGGTTCTCTTAGCAGAACCAGCAGCTGCTAGAAACCTAAAGTTGGCAGTTAGGACAATTATTTTTGTATTCAGGAAATTTAATTTTTTATTTTCAAAAAGCTACTTGTGTATGAACAGCACAATTTGTTCAGAGTCAAGGACAAATGAAGACACACTCAAATTTATCTTTTCAGAATTTGTACAAAGAGAGAAGTCCAAGAGGGAAATGTTGGCATCTACGGAGTTATGTAGGTGATAAAATTGCAAAAGGTTTTGTTATCTGCAGAATGCTAGGTAATATAATAGGCAGGTGGGAGACATTGTTACCTACAGATTTCTAGGTAACTTAACAGTTAAGGAAGAGATGTTTACTTAGAGTTTTTAGTTAAGTATGGGGAAGATGATTATGATTGCAGGGATTTAGATAAAAATGAGCAAGAGAATGCTATTGCTCTTGTTAATGGACAAGAGGAAATATATATTCAGTATTATTCATATATTTAGAGGACAGTTTGATTTTACTGGTTGAAATCGAAGTGGATGCAAATTATGTTTTACGCACTTTTTGTTGCATTATTTATATACATGTGAACTGTAATCATATCTTCTTTAATAATGTACCATTACTAACCTAGCTGAAAGTTGTTTTAGACCCTTTAAGAGGATGAAGTGAGTGAACAGAAATTAAAGTAGGGACTTGCATAGTGGTGAATTGGAAATGAGTATGTGCAATGTGATGATACAAGTGTGATAGATGTGATTGTTGGTTACACAGTTAGTGCAAGTTTTAGTTTTTACACTCACAATCAAGAGAAGCTTAAAAACATCATCAGTTACAATAGAATTCTTATGTCAGTCAGCAGAAAGGTATTGCTAACATTGTATCGCATGGTTGTGTTGAGGGTGTTCCTGGCTGTTTGAAAATGCCAGAGACATGGAGAAACTACACTTGATAACATTGGAGATGTGGATATTTTAATGAATTCTTAGGTGATGTGGAGGCAGCAAGAGTCAAGGGCACAGACCCAAATCCTGATTTCCAGTTCTATTTCCTGTTCTATCCCTTGCTCACAGTGGGCATGCACACATGCAGTTAGTGCACATGAATAAATGCTGGAGCTTATTGCTTCAGAGTTTTTTGCTCTCAGATGTGCTATTTAAATGTGTGTCCAGAAGCAATTAACTCTGGAGCAATCAGCTCCAAGGTTTATTCATGCGTAGCGCATGGAGCCCAGTCAGAGCAGCTCTAGGTTGCTGGGGAGCCCGGGGGTCAGCCTGCTAGCCTGGGGCTGCTCCCCTGGGCTCAGTGTGCTGTGGAGAGGCTGGCTGGGGCACGAGATTGCTTTATTGCAGAGCTAACTGTCAGGCAGCCCTTACACTGAAGCACCCTCGCACCCCAGCCAGCCAGAGCAGCATCTACATATGCGCCACTGCGCATGAAAAAACTCTGAAAAAACTTGTATTTACAAATATTACCCTGCTGAGGAGTTTATTAGTTTCCTGCGTCCTAATAGGGGCCCACATATAGATGCTGAAATATTTACTGTAGAGCAGGGGTTGTCAACTGGGGGTATGTGTGCCCCTGGGGGTATTTGAGAAAGCCCTAAGGGATATGTGTAGGCAGATGGGGATGGAGAGCTGCCATACACCATCTGCACTGCTGTGCAAGTGCCACCCACCTGGCCGGACGCAGGGGGCAGGGGAAGCTTGCACGCAGTGCAGCCACCGCTCTGCATTTGGCTACCCCACCTTGCTCCATGTCCAGCATTGCCCCGTGTGTGCCGGAGCTGCTGTGCCCCACATGTCCGGGCAGGCAGGTGCGCGCAGTGCTGCCCGCAGGCAGCTGGGGGCCATAAGTGCCAGCTGCTCACAGTGGAAAGGGAGACGGGGAGGTGCTGGGTGGGGGGAGGGGCCCAGCCTCTTGTTCCACAAGCTCGGCTCGCTCATTCCTCCCAGGGGTGGTACAGCGGTCACTGCTGCAGCAGCAGTCACTGTGGTTGCCCCACACTTGCCATGCCTCCCCCCGGGTACACTTATTTAAAAGGGAGCTGCCGGGGGTACACTTGTTATAAAAGGTTGAAAACCCTGCTTTAGAGTTAATTAGTCAGCTCTGCAGTAAACCTCATGTGTAAACACACCCATTGTGTCTTTGTTTGGATCACAGCACCACTCTGTGCCCCACTTCTTCTATTTGGAGAAGACAGATAATGATGCTTATATACCTTTGTGAGGGCTTGGGTGGGGGGGATGAACAACCCTGTTCAAGAGCTAACCATTTTGTAGTGTTTGCTCTTGTCTGGTAAACTCAAGCCCAAACCTTTTCAAAACCAGTTAATAGACAAATAGAACAACAAGTTGCACCCCCCATCATACCTACTCAGCAGAAAGATTAGGATTGATATTTTTTGCTCATTTCTGTTACTACTGAGATTGTGATACCTCCTTGTTTTTGGCCATGAGGAAGATTTAAGATTAAAAATAGTTTGAATGATTAAATACCTCCTTTGAAACAAGAAAAAAAATGGCATCTGCTAATCTTAAGAAGAAATGCAAGGGTTGCTTTATTTTCCTCTATAATAACCTGATCTCAAAAAAGATAAACACAGAGTCCAAATGACACCATGTTAACATAACACTTCCATAACAAATACGTTACGTTGGGGTAGGTTGCAATATCCTTTTACAGTTCTCAGCACCCTTTTGAACCTTCTCATTCATACTGACCTTCATAAAAATTCATAGATTCATAGACGTTAGGCCTAGAAGGGACCTCGGAAGATCATCGAGTCCAGCCCCCTGCCCGAGGGACAGGAAGTCAGCAGGGATCATATGATCCCAGCAAGATAAACATCCAAATATCTCTTGAAAGCATTCAAAGTGGGTGCTTGAACCACCTCCAGCAGCAGTCTATTCCAAACCCTGGGGGCTCGGACAGTAAAGAAGTTCTTTCCTCAGCAAAATGAGATTGAGCATGTCAGATTAAAAAAAACAAAACAAAAACACTCTTCCTGTAACTGCAGACTTCATAGATTTCATAGACGTTTGGGCTGGAAGGGACTCTGGAGGATCATCGAGTCCAGCCCCCTGCCCCAGGGGCGGGAAGTCAGCGGGGAACATATGATCCCAGCAAGATAAGCATCCAAATATGTCTTGAAGGCGTTCAAAGTGGGTGCTTGAATCACCTCTGGTGGCAGTCTATTCCAAACCTTGGGGGCTCGGACAGTAAAGAAGTTCAGACCTAAGAAAACAGCTCGTCAAGCCTGGAAGGAATAATGCCTTAGCCCAGACAATAGCCAGCCTAAATACATGCAAACCTACAGATACACCCATTTGTCTTATTTGTTGTTTGTCAGAATTGTTGGGTCTCTAGATTGTACCCTCTATCTTGAAGGCATTGCCAGATTGATATCATAATTCATAAATGAAACCTCCAAGATCTTTTACATTTTCAGATAGGAAATCACACAGTAGAACCTGATTTGTACTGTTTTCCTTCTGAATTTTGGACCATCGTCCTCATCCATTATTTATACCTGGTTTGTTTTAAATTATAAAGGACGTAATTTTAAACAGTCAAATAGATAAGCCTGAGAGTCGTTAGCAGCAGTAGTTACCTCTGCAGAGTGTCTGCTCTGAGGTAGTAAAACAAGCATGAGGATTTATACTTAAATTTGTGGTATAGTATAGCAGTAGTGTATCTAAGGTTGGGTGAGTGAGGCACCAACCTGGGTGCCAATGTAAAGAGGGCACAGGAGAGAGCAGACGGTGATGCTTGCTTACCTGTGTAAAGTGCTTTGAGAGTGAGATATGAAAATCCCTGTTCAAGGGCTAGCCAATACGTATTGGTTGTGTTTTCCTGGTAGTAAATTTTGAGACCAAGTAGCAGGCACCTGTTATCCTGGTTTTGTAATAGCTCCCTTGGGGAGTCTGCAGTGCATCAGCAGCCCCAAGCCACTGCTGCAGTAGCAGAAGCTGGGTGCAGGGATACCAGACTGCTGTTTTTAGCAGCGGTAGCAACAACAAATGATGGGCAAACTGTGCTATGGCAGCAGCAGGTGATTCTGAGTCCATGGACAGGTAAGACTGTGACAATCCTAACCCAGCTGCTCTCTGGCACACTTTTTCCTGGGATGCAAAACTTGCTAATTACACCACCATATCGCAAGATGTATGTCAGGAGAAAAAATGTAAATGTGTCCCTTCTGTTGGAAGAGATTGTATTTTTAAGCAGCCACAGATGTGTATTCTTTAACCATGACGGGCCTAATTTCTGACTGGTTGGGACATATATATGTGCCCCATTCAATTCAAGTAAAGTTGTGGGTGGCCACTGCCTCTCAGAAGCAGGTCTCCTAGACCCAATTTTTGTAGATCCTGTAAGAACAAACTGTACTTAATGTATGTCCTCAGACTGAAGTTGAAAGTCTGATAACTAGGGACTTATAACTAGGGACCTACTTAAATCATGGTGGAACTGTGCTGTGCAGCAGCTCCTTTTAATTTTGCTCTTTTTGCTGCACATGCCACCACTGATTTGTGGAGGGGTCCTGTCAGCCCCACCACTTGCTGCTGATTGGGAAGGAGGCAAAAACCATGATTTTAAATATGCCGTGGCTTATGCCTCCTGCTCCTGATTGGCTGAGGGCCCCGCTAGCATCACAGCTTGATGTTGATTGGTCAGGAGGAAAATACTGCAGCAAATTTTAAACCATGGTTTTTGCCTTCTGGCTGATCAGCGGTAAGTGGTGGGGCAGCTGGGGCCCTATAACCAATCAGCAGCCGGACAGGGGGAGAGGGCAGGCAGCAAAAAGAGCAAAATTAAAGGAGCCGCTGCGCAGCACACTGTGATTTAGGTATGTCCCTACCTTTAACAGCTGCTGAATGAGCTCTGTCTAAGCATTGGAAACTAGCAATTTCTTTCCTAGAGCTTTCTCAATAAGAATTAAATTCAGTTGTCTTCTGTAAACTGCAATTTAAATCTGCCTAAATTTACTTTGCTAAGTAAAAATGTAGATGTTTTTAGTTTTCAGTGCTCAAATGTTTGGAACCTTCAAAGGACGTATTTGTGTGTATAAGTGATGGAGAGTTGCCTTGCGTTCTTCATGAAGTATTGAGTGTAGTAAGGGAATCTGTTGTCTAAGTCTGGTGTCAGCCTGAGTTGCTCTGTTTGTTGAAAACTTAATTCCACTTCAATCCTGTCTGGGTTCATCAATGCCTCTTCCCTACCCTCCTAATTTGGAAATTCTGGGAAATGACTATAATGAAGGTTAAAACTTGGTCACTATAATGGGAGCCTTTCAAGTAAGGATCTTGCAATAAATAACAGGGAAAAGATTTCATAGTTTCATAGTTGGTTGGGTCGGAAGGGACCTGAGCAGAGCATCAAGTCTAACCCCCCTGCCATGGCAGGAAAAAGTACTGGGGGTCAAACAACCCCAGGGAGGTGTTCATCCAGCCTCCTCTTAAAGCCCCCCAGGGTAGGAGCC
>NW_017728947.1:85743474-85767708 GCF_001723895.1 Crocodylus porosus | reverse complement strand
CCCCACATCTTAGTGTCATCTGCGAATTTGAACAGGGTGCTTTTTACCTCCCGTCCAAGTCACTGATGAAGATGTTGAACAGTGCGGGCCCGAGGACCAAGCCTGGGAAACCCCACTGCCCACGTCCCTCCAGGTTGAATAAGACCTGTCCACCACTACTCTCTGGATGTTGCTCTTTTTAAGATAGTATAGCATTCTCAGGGACAATTATGGACAGTCTTTACTGTAAATAGCTGGTGTTTACTGTCTGTTGCAGGCTAAATAGAAACTACTGCTTTGGGATCAAATTTGATATGGTTATTTAAAGCTTGAGTAAAGAATCATTACAGAAATTTAGAAACTATTCTAATGACTTTACACTCCTTCATCAGCGTGGTGGCCAGTGGATCTGTGTGTTCATGGAGTAGCTTTTCACTGAGAGCTTAACCCAAAGACCTAGAAATCAGTGAAAAGAGTATACTAACTTCAGTGGGCTTTGGGTTGGAAAATCACTCCTCTGTAGTTCTGTGGAGTGAGTCACCATGGAGCAACTGCACTGCATATGCAGCATTCCTCTGCATAGCTTCTCTACAGCCTGCACAGTGAAACAGTGGTGATTCTCCAGTAACTTCTGCCCCTATGGATAGCTGAATAAGATTTATACTTGCCCATGACTCTGAGTATATAATGTTTTAGAAATTTTTAGAAATACATCTCATTAAAGGGAACCTGGCAAGGCAGAGTTTGAACTTGTTTTTGATCAAATGCAGCTTGTGAAGGTGTCATTGGCAATTTAAAAAAAAATGTAGAAGAGGGTTATAAATATCATGTAGATGGGCTAAACTGAAGAATTGTTGGTAAATTAGTGTTCATGCTTCTGACCTCCTATGTAACTCTACATGCATATATATCTGGGTTAATAGCTGTGGCACTGATAAATAGCTTACAGAGTATCTGTGATATTGTGCCTCAGACTAAAAACATACCTGACCAATGCCACAAAGTAAGTTAATGAACTCAGAGGAGTTTTACAGCATGGTTTCATTGTAAACTAAAAAAACAAACAACCCCCTCAAGCCTAAATAAGCAGATTTAATTTGCCTCTTAAGATTTTCAGAAAAGAATAGACATATTTCTTTTCAAAGTCTTGTTAGTAGAAAAGACCATTTTAGAGGGGACATTAAGCAATTTTTGCATTCCCTACTCAAGTTAATGAATCTGCCATACACCTCCTATAGAAATAAAATGGAAAAGGTAGATTAGAAACCAAGGTCTCCTTGGGCAAGTGAATGGGTGGTACGGATGGATGTCAGTTTAAAAAGGCAAGCAGCATAACTGAAATTTGCAGGCAACTGTACATGTAAAGTTCTATCCACATCTACAAACTCCTGCAAAGCCAAAATCCAGTCTCACGATGTATGAAGCTCTCAGGATATGGAAAAAACATACAGGTGTAGTGGCCTTAAGTAGAGAGGGGGGAGGTGTACTGCTCATCTAGGGTCAAAGTTGGAGCAGTTTAACTTGCTTGTATCACTACAGAATCATGTACAGGTACTAGTTACAGCCTAACTGCTGCTCCTAAGCAGCAGGTCCCCCTCGCCTTTTGAAACCTGTACAAGTATACATATGCCCATGCCCTCAGTACACACTGAAATCAATGGTAATTGAAAGCACTCGCTAAGAATTTGGGCTCAGATCCTTCGAGCCAAAATAATCACATCGCCTTTCACATTTAAACACAGGTCACTCAAAGAAACCAAAACATTTGCAGACTGAAATTTTAAAAGTAAAAGCAGTTCAGACACACAGCTTGAGATGCATCCCTTTGTGAGAACATGGAAGTGTAGAACGGGACAGAGGATGTGGTGGGGAACGGCCAACAGCAAATCGAAAAGTATTGGAACAATTTTTATGTGCATTAGAGCAGCTAGAATGGTTTGATTTGTTTAGTATGTTTTTCATGGCATGATAGGATAAGTGAACATTTAGTCATAGATTCTATTTTTACTCTTTTTTAAAATGTGCTTTTAGAAACTCCAAATATTCTTGTTCAGAAGCTCTTATTTTTTTCCTTCTTTTTTTTTTTTGTTTTGGAGACTTGGGGATGGTGGAGCTGCAAATTCATTCAGTGTAACCTGTCAGCTCAATTTCTGTTTACAAATTACAGTCATTTTTTTCAAATACTCGTCTCTAGTTTCATACATGCAAACTGCAGGGGAAACTAATCATGAGTGCAGTTTGTGCTCATATTTACTTATGGGTGCAATTTAGGTTTAGATGTCTAAGTATATACTTTGTGGATGCCCTAAAGTGTTTACAGTAGGTATGAATGACTTGAATTGTGCCAAGTTACAGATAGATGAAAAACCAGGCCTTTATCATGTGCTTAGAAGCCTTGTTGGTGCAGCATATGCAGAATAGTGATCTTAACAGTGCAC
Source organism: Crocodylus porosus (assembly GCF_001723895.1). Lineage (NCBI taxonomy): Eukaryota > Metazoa > Chordata > Crocodylia > Crocodylidae > Crocodylus > Crocodylus porosus. The sequence goes on along the minus strand of NW_017728947.1, from coordinate 85,765,291 downwards.
ATCATCTCTATTGCTATATTGAAAAAAAAACAGTAATTACAAACTTCAACAAGTTTTGCAGGTGTGGCTGTACAGTCAAAACTTACTAAATAGATTTTGTTGGGACCAGCTAACTTGGTTCATTCTGTTGGGGTAATGCATATTATAATTTTTTTTTTTACTAAAGTCAGCAAGGAGCTCTATTGTATAAAAATCCACTTCTTTATGGGCATCTCAAAAAAGTCAGTAAGTGAGCTTTGACTGTATTCTTCACAGTTTTCCACATGGTGCTGCATTGGGCAATGAAAAACATGCCTCCAGTATATTTTCTCTAAATGTTTTTCTTTGGTTACAGATTATGAAGGCAGTCAGGAATCAAATGAAACATGCTAATGAAAGCAGTGACATAAAATACTATACTGTGGAGAGCTAGATTTGTTTTGTATATACTAGCTGTGTCTACACAAGCGGCAGGTTATGCAGTTGTTACTACGTAGTCAATTAGTACTTACGCAAGTACTAAATGACTGTGCAGTAACTGGCATTACCATGCAGTGCCTTCACTGCATGGTTTTTTCCCAACGTTACTGCTCAGTCACTTGTTACTACTGCGTAGCATCATTACCACACGATTAGTGCCTGGCAGTGCTACTGTGCAGTAGCAATGAACTGCTGTTTAGTAGCTCATTGCTACTGTGCCGTAGCATCTCGTGTAGACGTGCCCACTGTCATGTTGTTTTGTTTCAGATATGCACCAATCAGAATTTTACCAAATGAAAACTTTTATGAAGCACAGGGGTTTTTTGTTTGTTTGTTTTTTAAGAAGATGGCTAGCCTTATAAAGGGAAATAAGATGTAATTTTTCTTTTCCTATTGAGAAGTGCTAAAGTAAAAGTTAGGAGACACCAAAATACTTTGAGGCAGATTTTTCAGCATAGTGAATGAAATTTCTAGAATCCTAGAAATTAGATGGAAAGGAACTCATTAGACAATCCAGTCCCATCTCCTAACCTGGAGAATTCCAACCAAGATAGTATATATGCTGGCCTTTTACAAGGTCCTTTCCTCAAACGCTTCTGCACCCAGAATGCTCATCTTCTTGATTGTTGATGTTGGGGGGGACCTTTTCGGTGGGAGTTTTAATGGCTTGATCCTGAAGAGTGCCGAGCACTTACACACCTGCAAGTTGCTGAGATCCCCTAACTCCTGCTGAAGTTGGTGGCCATTGAGGCTGTTCAGCACCTTGCGGGAATATGTTCTGGGTGTCAAAGGAATGCAGGACCTGATCCTCATTGCTTCTTTCTCATTGAGCCAGTATGCAGGGATTTATACAGTCCTTCATTTAAGCAGTAGCACACATGGATTTTCAAGTATTATTTTCTAGTGTGAAGCTAATGGTTAACGTGTCTGTTTTGCTGTCTTGCCAACAAAACTGTAAAAATGTATAATCCATACATCTTTAATTCCTGTACAACAGAAATTGGTTTGTAAAGCTATGTACAAATTGTGTTTCATAGACAGAAAAGCTTGTATTACTGTATATGTAATATATGTGAAATGAATATATCATAGTCTATTTTTGCCATGGAAATAAATATTTGATGGAATTCTGGATTTTGTTACATTGCTGAAAAGCACAGTTGGTGAACTGAATTATTGCACTTGTTCCAAAAGCCTTCTTAACTCAAGATTGTGATGGCAGGGGTGCATTCCAAAGAGTTGGTCAGAAACTGAGGTGTAACTAGAGCATTCAGCAGTAGGGAGGGCAGAGCTGCAGTTGTGGTGTGGGAGCAGCAGTTAGAGTTTGCTGCTGAAGTCAGAGGTCACATCATTTTTTTTTTTCTGTGTGTTGCTTACTGGAGCAGAAAAAAAGAATATCCCCTTCATAATTCCTAAATTGTGCTGCAGAAAGACACAAGCTGACCCTGAAAAATCTGGGTCAGGTGATCAGAGCTGCCCCGTGCACTGTTGCTGTTTATCTCCAGGCAGACTGAGGGAGCCCACAGAGCACGCTTAGATGGCTGTGAAGTGTCAGCATTGTAAGTTCTCTACTCTTTGTGGGCTCAGCTTTCAAATGTCTATTCAGGCATCTTCAGGCAAGTTTTTCTATCGAGAAAGAATTCTCCCAGGTTTGTTATATCATTTGAACGAGTGCACACAGACTTGGTCTTGTCTTCTTCCTCATGCAGTCATTGCACTTTCACTGGTTCAGTGCTGTTCTGTGGCTCAAGTGGAACATTAAGCCCTGTGGGATGTGACAGCTGCAAGAAGTAGGGTTAGCTCCATAAAGAATTTTTAAATCAGGGTAATGACCTTGGGGTGATTCAAAGGAGAGCCAGTACAGCGAGCAGCCTATTGGTAGCTCTGTGCCTATTTCAAGATTTTTTTTTCCTCTCTGTGATATGCAGTGGGAAGGACAAGGATCAACATTTGATCCCATGTCCTTCCTGAAAGCCTCAGCAGCGATTATGTTGGAGTTAGGACTCCAGGGCAGGGCCTATAGCTTGTCTAGTGCTTGGGAATGAAAGGACATAACACAAATATAGGAGATTATATGTAGTCAGCCTAAGAAAAATTCTTCTATCCCATTTCTGACTAATCACATCTCCAAAACTGCTCTGCATAACAAACCCTCAGATGGATACCTAAATTTAAATCGAACATCTCTCATCCACACATACCAAGCCAGTATTATTTACAGCTCTGCTAGTCTATGGATTTACGGTATCTGCTGTAATGAACAAAACCACTAGACAAGACTTGGCAGGGGGGCTGATCAGGTTCATTAATATTTTATTTAGTTCAGATTATTATTATTTTGTTGTTATTAGCATTTCTAAGGTGGCAGTCATGTGCCCTTATGTAAATTTAGAAAAAATGCCCATCTTTTTAAGACCAGATCCAGGCTTCTAATATTCAGAGGCCAATGAAGAATTTTTGCTACGATTTAAGTACTTAAAAGACCCTCTGTAAAACCTGTTTACTACTGATAATCAGTGATCTAAATTAGCTACATACTGATGCCACTCATGCATATTAAACATATCTGTTGTTTTATCATTGCACTGAATAAAACTGAAATACAATTCTGTGGGCAAAAGCTCTACCAAAATGCTGCAACAAGCGTTATTTTCAAAACTGTTTGAGTTGGATTGTCAGGGAGTTATTCACACTCACAAGTATATGATTTTCATTTCCTATACTTCTCCTTCAGTTACAAACAGACCCCTCAGCTAGTAACTTCTTCTCTGAGCCTCCAGAAATAGTGAGTCCTGCACAAAATTCGACCTTTCCCAAGGGTCAGGCACAGCAGGTCCCACTCAAGTGACTCGAGGTCCAGTTCACTCCCTGAGTTCTGAGAGGTCACTGGCAAACTGACCAGTGGAGGCTGCAGGTTCAGAAAGCCAGAGATTGGATGCAAATAATGCAGTGACTCAATTTTATATGTAAGGAATATGATTAATATATCTACTGCATCATTTGCATACCATAAGCTTATTTTTAATAGGGTTGTTCTATATTCTGTTCCTCCTACTATTAGGAGCCCTGCTACAGTTACTGGGCCCACTACTGCCATCAGAAAAAAAAGTTGATTAGCTTTTTAAGACCTATTAGAAGTGAAGGACAAACACTAGCCAAGGATCTCAAATATTTACCAAACTGACAGGGTGTCCCCTATAAGATGCTTCTGTCGCCTCCAAAGGGGTGGGAGTGAGGGACCCAGCTGTCCCAGGAAAGGAGACTGCTGAATGTGCTGTGCTTGACCAAAGTAAGGAAAATGCCATGTTTAACTCAAAATGTTAGATGCCCCAGGGGAGCCTGCTGGGATGTTACAGGCTGCCTCTTTGCCCAGGAGTTAGGATTATAGAGGTTGTATCCTGGTTTCTGGTGTAGCTGCTCCTTCTCTTTCTTCTCCAGTGATGACTTCCATTGGGAGGACTGTCCTGCACACAGGGAATATGACACTGGCCCTCCTCCATATACAGCATCAGCTGTCTACCCTGACAGACCCTCACTCCCATCCAAACACTCCCTACCCTGTAGTCTCAGCTAGGTCACTCCAGCAGCCATAGGCAGAGTGACTTCTGTTTTTCTACTTTTAGCTCAGTTCACTTAGCATAGCAATTGCAATGGCACACCAAGATACAAGACAGCTGAAACACTAATAGCCACAATAGCTTTAAATGTGTTTACCTACACCTGGATGGGACATCACGATCAAGCCAAGCTAATCTGAGGAAGCTAACAGTCAACAACACACCGTTTTTTGTTACCTATTCAGCTGGGCCTCTCCTGAGGGGAGAGTATTTTAGCTAAGAATTCACACTTTCTGGTTAGAATAATCTTACAAACTGAAGGAGCACAGCAAGTAAGGCAGACAATTTTTTGTCTAATGCTGCTGTCTACATGGGTGGGTCTGGAATTTTGAAAACGGGGGGGGGGTGCAGCTGGTGAGTTGCATCATCACGTGAAACAACACATATTTTTCTCCAGTTAAAAATGAAGCTTTACTTTAATATGCTAGGGCTGCATTGAAGGAAAGACAAATAAAACTTCATTGGAGTGAGTTAAAAACAATCAGTAGGACTGGGAAATAGGTACTTCATTACCAGGAGCTGTTAACTGACAGTAGAAACAGGACAAAGGATAGCTTGATTGGTGGAACATCAAGACCATTCAAAAGAAGAAAGTGTTGTTAACACTTGTGGAATTATGTGTTTAGAAGGGATCAGGTAGATTAAAATGAGCCATTAAATCAATGGACTCCCTCAGCACTGCTTGACTAGAAATGCTACTGCCACTGCCAGGCAGTTGGTTTTAAACTTTGCATGGAGTAGGAATCAGAGACAGGTGTAACTGCACTAGCGCGCCCCTTTTCCCCAGATCCACCCCGGCTGTTTAGACAACATTCATGTGCCCAGAACAATACACAAAGCAGCACATCAGTTCTCACCTTTACTCTTCCCTCTGGATCAACTCCTAATAAAATACAATCCAGATCAGAATTTAATGAGAGAAAGCAGTAAAGTGCTGCTATATACAAACATAAAGACATATTTTGGTTATACATTAAGCTTTTGTCATCTTCCCAGTCAGCCTATGATTCAGGAGTAAAAAGTGCTGTTCTACTTCAAAATCAAGAAAAAGATCTATATAGAACCAGACAGGGGGTCTTAGATGAACTGGCTTTGATGTATTGTATCCTATAAAGAAATCTGCATGAAATTAAAAATATCCTTGCATGAATTGTCTAATAATTTGTCACTGGAGGGTGGTGACTATCTAAGCCAGTGAAGCTGGCAGAGTGAATTTGCGTAGGAGATCTGCCAGGGGTGAATTTGGCTCCGAGTGTATTTATGCCACTCAGCTGGCAATGATCTCTCCAGCTGAGTCGTTGTTCATGGGGCAGGTTATCCTATTTAGCCCTCCACACAGTTAGCTATTAAATAATGACAAATGAGCAGAGCTGAAGTTCATTTTCCCTTGCATCTCACTGGCTTGCAGAGGATCTGAATAAAATGCAGATTTGGCAGTGATGTGCACTCAGACATATATGAACCCAATTCTTGCAATCCATGATTTACGCAGCAGGTGTGGAGTTGCCCTTTCCCATCCACCAGTGATTAATGGCACTGTTTGCTTGTTCAGCAGCAGATTTTTTGTTGTTTGTGTGTCACAGATGAGCTGGGCCTTTAGGGTGGTTGGGGACTGGCCTCACAAACGTCAGGCTCAGTCTTCTACCCAGCTGGAGGATATGATCACCGAGTCATCGGGTGGAGAAGATGCAACTCAGAAACAGGCCCACTGGGGAATCTGAGGGCAACCTAAAGTGATTTGAGAAGAGACCCCAGGCAGTGAGCGTGTCTTTAAATAGTGTAAGAAGAGCTAGGAAGAGGTGGGTAAGGGGGGATTGGGTTGTGGTCTAGGAAACTGGAGAGTATAAGACCTGCAAAATAGGCACCTGCTGGGCAGAAAGCTTCAGCAGGGACAGAACTAAGCACCTGGCACTCCCCCTTTGGGCATTCAAGATGTGAGGTATCTGGGATGGCTGGGGAAAGACATGTATTATGCTCTTTGTTAAAGCAGATTCCCCAGAAGCAAGCGGTATTTATAAAACACCCATAGTGTGAGTTTAATTTCCTGGAGAAAGGAAAGGAAAATTGAGGTAGTAGCAGGGCCAGAAGCTGGAGGACTTGGTTACTGAGAAGGGCACACCCTGCCTCTTCTATCTGTAAAACATCCAACAAAAAGCAATGTGCTACATATTTGTGGGCTGGCTGCCTACTCAAGAGCTGGCTGGCTCTATGAGAGCACTCTGATGCTGGTGAGATGGGCTGGTATCCTACTACAATTAGTCTAGTTTCTTATTTTGAGTGTGGGCGCATGAGTGAAATCTAGACAGCAGGGTCTAGTTTGGGACAGTCTTGTGGCTGTGTGATTCATCTCCTGGAACCTGTCTCTACTGCTAGCTGCTATGTGTGCTGTCGCTCCTGTCCAGATACTGTAAGGGGAGTCCTACGTTCTTGTCAAATTTTTGGGATGACTTCAGAGCTGTGAGCGCCATGTGGCAGATCACACGTTCTGAGCCGAGCGAGCATAGCTCTGTGGGTTGCCTAGCTGAGCTTTGTGTACAGGTTTATTTTGAGTCCTACAAAGCTCCCTACACTATGTGTGTAGCCTTTACTTGCCCTTCCTCAAGGTCTAATTTCATGCCCACCACCCTTCCAGCTGCAGGCTGGACAGGACTCCATGGGAGACCATGTACACAATTCTGTAATCAGTATGAGCAATCCTGCTCAAGTATGTAAGTCATGTCTAACCACAGAGGCATTCATCTCCTCCACTGTTCCCAGCCACTGGAAGAAGGTAAGAGAATGCTTCTGGGTTTAAAGCCCTGTGGTTCTTGCCAGCCAGCCTAAGAGCTCCCATTTCAATGATGAAAGAACCTGTGATGCTTATGTGAGCAGCTGATCTGGTTATCAGCTACACCTCCTACCCCTGGTAGTAAGCTGAAATAAGAGTAAAGGCTGCAAGGTGAGGCCCTCTGCTTTTGGGACTGAAGAGAGAAAACCCACCTATTAGGTGGGTTTTCATATAATAGAAAGCCCAGTCTCCAGTACGTGAAGCATATTTAGCTTTAGTTTCCTTCCCTGGGTTTAACCTTCCCTGTTCCTGGTCATGGGCTGGATGCTGTTTTCAGCCCTTCTCAGTTTGCTGTTAAGCAGTCCCAATCTTAGAGAAGCTCAGAGCTGCTCTTAGGCCCAACTGGGAAGAAACTGCCTGGTGGCCAGTAGTCTGCTCTTCCTCCCAGAGCTGCATCGCCCCTGCTGCACATACAACTCCTGCTGGCCCAGAATTCATACATGAATCTCTTGACCGGTAGGGACCACTACTGCAGCTGCTGAAGTGGTTTGTTTTATTGTTCACTTGTTCATACGACCAGTTTCATTTCTCTGGGAAGAAATGTGACAAAGACCCTTTCTGAAGGGCATGGACTTGTTTTAGGGTGGAGTAAGAGAAAGGTGAGGCTGCCTGCAAGTGCCCCTGAGTTCTTCATCCCTACCTGGAGGAACAGGAAGCAGGAAGGGGCAACAGGGGAGGTGCTCTCATTGGAGTTGCAGCTAGCAAGGGATGTGAAGGGTAACAAAAAGGGTTTCTATAAGTTTGCTGGTAGCAAGAGGAGGATTAGGAAAAGTGTGGGTCCCTTACTGAATCGGGGAGGCAACCTATTGACAGAGGATGCAGAAAAAACTGAAGTGCCCACTGCCTCTTTTGCATCAGTCTTCACAGGCAATGTCAGCTTCCAAACTACTGCACTGGGCAGCACAGTTTGGGGAGGAGGCGAGGAGCTCTCAGTGGTGAAAGAACAGGTTAGAGACTACTTTGAAAAGCTGGACGTGTACAAGTCCTTGAGGCTGGATAGGATGCACCTGAGGGTGCCGAGGGAGTTGGCTGATGAGATTGCAGAACCATTGGCCATCATCTTTAAAAACTCACGGTAATCAGGAGAGGTCCTGGATGTTTGGAAAAGGGCAAACACGGCGCCCATGTTTAAGAAAGGGAAAAAAGAAAATCCAGGGACTACAGATCAGTCAGCCTCAACTCAGTCCCTGGAAAAATCATGGAGCAGGTCCTCAAGGAATCAATTTCTAAGCACTTGGAGGAGAAAAAGGTGATTAGAAACAGTCAGCATGGATTTACCAAGGGCAAGTTATGCCTGACCAACCTGATTGCCTTCTATGATGAGATGACTGGCTCTGTGGATGTGGGGAGACTGGTGGATGTGCTGCACCTTGATTTTAGAAGGCTTTTGATATGGTCTCTCACAACATTCTCGCAGGCAAGCTAAGGAAATATAGGCTGGATGAATGGACTGTAAGGTGGATAGAAAACTGACTGAAGCATCAGGCTCAGAGGGTAGTAATCAATGCCTCTATGGCAGCCAGGATCAAGTAGAGTGCACCAGGGGTCTGTCCTGGGCCTGATTTTGTTCCGTGTCTTCATCAATGACCTGAAAGATGGTATAGAGTGCACCCTCAGCAAGTCTGTAGATGACACCAAGCTGCAGGGATTAGTAGATATGCTGGAGCGTAGGGCTAGGATTCAGTGACCTAGACAAGTTGGAGGATTGGGCCAAAAGAAATCTCATGAGGTTCAACAAGGACAAGTGCAAAGTCCTGCACTTAGGATGTAACAATCCTATGCACTGCTACAGTCTTGGGACCAACTGGCTAAGCAGCAGCTCTGCAGAAAAGGACCTGGGGGTTACAGTGGACAATAGGATGGATATGAGCCAATTGTGTGTCCTTGTTGTAATGGCATACTGGGCTGCATTTGTAGGTGCATTTCTGTAAGTCAAAGGAAGTGATTCTTCCCCCGTATACAGCACTGGTGAGGCCACATCTACAGTACTGCGTTCAGTTTTGGGACAGAAAGGATGTGGACAAATTGGAAAGAGTCCAGTGGAGGGTGACAAAATGGTGAGGTTGCTGGGGCACATGACTTATGAAGAAAGGCTGAGGGAACTGGTCTTATTTAGTCTAGAGAAGAGAAGACTGAGAGGGCATTAATAGCAGCCTTCAGCTACCTGAAGGGGGTTCAAAAGAGGATGGAGCTGGACTGTTCTCAGTGGTGGCAGATGGTGAACAAGGATCAACCGTCTCAAGTTGCAGCAAGGGAAGTTTAAGTTAGAATATTAGTAAGAATTCCCTCACTAGGAGGGTAGTAAAGCACTGGATCAGGTTACCCAGAGAGGTGGCGGAGGCTCCACCCTTGGAGGTTTTCAAAGTCCAGCTAGACAAAGCTTTGGCTGGGATGACCTAGCTGGGGATGGTCCTGCTTTGTACAGAGGGTTGGACTAGGTGACCTCCTGAGATCCCCTCCAACCCTGTGTTTCTATGATTCTATCTGCTGTTCCTTCTCCACTCACCCGTGTCTGTCTCTGTGCTCTTCCTAGTCTGTGAGCTCCTGGGAGCAACTCCTTGTGGGTGCTATTGTAAACAGAGAAGTAGCTTATAAAAGTGGCCTTGAACAGTAAATTGTTTCTCTTGCACACTGACTCCTTCTGAGCCTGCTATTCAAAATGTAGTGCTGCCCCCTGGTGTTGAAATTTCATTTCCCCAAAGTCTGGTATATTCCATGAACCATCTGCAACATAGTGTATCGTTAAGGAAAGTGTTTTTAAAATATGGCTGTTACCTGAATACATACAGGAGCTCCATGTACTAACTAACCTGAGTAGTTAGTACTAGTTAGAAGATGTAACACATTCCCACCAGATTTTCTTAGTTTAAACCTACATCAGGCAAAATTTAAATGTACCACAGTACAAGAGAAAACAGAACTGGACTTAGGTGACGCAGGAAATTATATATCATACAAAAAACACTGAGAGGGAAGACAAAGCTTGCATTGCTGGTAAATGTTAGGCCTGTGCAAAGCAGCAAGTATTTGATTCGATTTGGATTTGGCAAATTTGGAGGGACAGCGAATGGCGCGCTGTGCTGGGCCGCGCTCGTGGGGCAGGTGGGGCCAGGGCTGTGCTTTGGGGCCTGGCAGGGCTGCAGCTGGGGCGAGCCTCCCGGAGCGCAGCCCTGGCTCCACCCCCCGCAAAGTGCAGCCCGGCAGTGGGGGCTTGCTGCCCGCAGCGAAGCCCTGGCCGGGGAGGGGGCCCACCGTGCACCGCTGGTCTGGGAGCTGCTCATGTGGCAGCTTGTCCGGCAGCTCTTTCTGCTGCTCCCGCCGCTGGTCTGGGAGGGTATGGGGCAGAGGCAAGTGCCCCAGGATCTGTGCGGGGTGGGCAGAGCCAGGGCTGTGCTGGGCAGAAGGCACTGGGAGCAGGGGCTATGCCCCTCCGCTGCCCCCCTAGCTGGTGCAGGGCCATCGCGAGACTGAGCCACTGCGCTGCCTCTGGACAAGCAGCACACAGTGGCCGGAACCAGCCTTGGGTGCCCATGCCTCACGGACTAGCAGCGGCCCCCCAAAAACCCACTCCCCAACATGTGCTGCCGCTGCTCACCCAGCTGGGGCGAAGCTGCTGCTCGTCCGGAGGCAGCACAGGGACCCGGGTCTCACGCAGGCCCCACACTGGCTGGGTGAGCGGCGGGCAGGCATAGCTTCCACTCCCAGCGCCTTCTGCCTTTAACCTGGCACAGCCCAGGCCCTGCAGCCCACGCTAATCCTGAGGCACGTGCCCACACCCCGTGCCTTCCCTGACTGGTGGTGGGAGCAGCAGTGCAAACCACAGGACAAGCCACCACACAAACAGCTCCCAGACTGGTGGCGCGTAGTGGTGCGAGCTGCCTCACCCCTTCCTTGGGCTGCGCTTGCCCCAGCCTGCATCCCAGCCACAGCCCCAGCCCCAATCCCTCCCTCACTGTGGGGGCGTTGATCTGCCCCCGTCCCTTCTCTCCCCCTCTGTCCTCCACAACAGACTTACCAGCGGGAAGCAGCTGTGTCCAGTGTTGAGGATTGCTGCCTGTTTAGTCTATGGCCAAATCTCCAAAGCAGCACCAAATCTTTTCTGAATCGATTCGGAGGCTTCCAATTATATTCAGACCTTTTAATGGGTCTCCTGATTTAGTTTGGATTTGGAGATTCGACCGCCAAATCGGGCTGAATGTCCTCCGAACAGAATCGTCTACTGAAGCTTCACACAGCCCTAGTAAATGTTACCAGTGTAGTGACCCCGGGTAACTTCATTACTGAAAACTGCAGCCATAGAAATGAATGCACCTTTGACTCCTGAACAAACATTACTGGCTTGTGTACAGCCTTAAACAAGTGAAGTTTCAGGTACCACATGGAGTTGCGATGAGTGCACGAACCAGCTTAGCTTAACTATTTCAGGACTCCATAGTAAAATGAATGCCTTACAAAGCCTACAATACTCACAAGCAAAACACAATGCTAATCCATAATGCTACCCTCTCTTATTTTAAAGGTGTCGCTTGCAGGACAGTAGAGACAGTATTCTAACTAAGGGGGTGGAGGGTGAGTGGGACCCCAGTCCCAGCTGCTGACTTGGGATGGGCTGCCGGTGTCGGTGGCCAGGTCAGCTGTAGCTGCAGAACTGCCCAGCTGTGCCTCTGAGCATGAAGGTAAATTGGTAGAGATACAGACAGAAACTTGAACGATCTCTGCCCAGGTCCTGGCTGTATTCTGGATGAACAGTGAACTTCAGGATAGAGGCAGGCAGTGTACTACATTCAGTAAAGCTGTATAATAAATTAGCCTGCCTCTCTACATTTTCTACCTGATGCCTGATAGTTTCATAGTTGGTAGGGTCGGAAGGGACCTGAGCAGATCATCAAGTCTGACCCCCTGCCATGGGCAGGAAAGAATACTGGGGTCAAACGACCCCAGCTAGGTGATTATCTAGCCTCCTTTTGAAGACCCCCAGGGTAGGAGCCAGCACCACTTCCCTTGGAAGCTGGTTCCAGATCCTAGCCACCCTGACTGTGAAGTAGAGCCTCCTGATGTCTAGCTTGAATCTACTCTCAGTCAGCTTATGGCCATTATTCCTTGTTACTCTTGGTAGTGCTCAGGGGAACAAGGACTCTCCCATAGCCTGATGGTCTCCCTTGGCCAGTTTACAGATGGTCACTAGATCCCCCCTCAGCCTTCTCTTGGGGAGGCTGAACAGGTTCAGATCTCGTAGCCTCTCCTCATAGGGCCTACACTACTGCCCTCTGATCATGTGAGTGGCCCTCCTCTGGACTCTCTCGATGCTGTCCACATCCCTCGTAAAGTGCGGCGCCCAGAACTGGACGCAGTACTCCAGCTGCAGCCTGACCAGTGCCGCATAGAGGGGGAGGATCACCTCCTTGGACCTGCTTGTGATGCATCTGTGGATGCATGACAAGGTACGGTTAGCCTTCCTGACTGCGGCCCCGCATTGGCGGCCCATGTTCATCTTGGAGTCTATAATGACTCCAAGATCCCTTTCTGCCTATGTGCTGATGAGAAGGGAGTTCCCCAGCCTGTAGGTATGGTGCTGGTTCTTCCTCCGTAGGCACAGTACCTTGCACTTGTCAGTGCTGAAACCCATCCTGTTCTTGTCTGCCCACCCCTGTAACCTTTCCAGATCTAGTTGCAGCCTGTCCCTCCCTTCTAGCGTGCCCACTTCTCCCCACATCTTAATGTCATTTGCGAATTTGAAAAAGGTGCTTTTCACCCCCTTTTCCAAGTCACTGATGAAGATGTTGAACAGTGTGGGCCTGAGGACCGAGCCCTGGGGAACCCCACTGCCCACATCCCTCCAGGTCGAAAATGACCCATCCACCACCACTCTCTGGGTGCGGCCCTCCAGCCAGTTGGCGACCTTTCTGTCTGTGTAGGCATCGGCACCACAATCTCCTAATTTTTTAATGAGGATAGGGTGAGAGACAATATCGAAGGCCTTCCTAAAGTCCAGAAAGACTACGTCCACTGCTACCCCTGCATCTAAGGATTTTGTGACCTGGTCATAGAAAGCCACCAGGTTGGTCTGACAGAACCTGCCTCTAATTAACCCATGTTGGTTGCCCCTAAGCATACACTCCCCTGCTTGCCCCTCACAGATGTACATCTGGATAATTTTCTCAAAGAACTTCCCCAAGACCGAGGTAAGACTAACAGGCCTATAATTTCCTGGGTCCTCCTTTCTCCTTTTTGAAAATGGGGACATTGGCCCTTTTCCAGTCCTCTGGCACCTCGCCAGACCACCATGAGTGCTTGTAAAGCTGTGCCAGTGGTCCCACAACGAACTCTGCTAATTCCCTCAGCACTTTGGGGTGGAGATCGTCAGGACCTGCTGATTTGAACACATCCAGTCCCACCAGAAGTTCCCTGACTAGGTCCTCACTGACCCTGGGGCCTGACTGTGCCTCCCCTGGACCATCAGGGATCCCGGTGGGGGGGGAGGGTGACCTGATCCCTTCTCAGAAAAATGGGGGCAAAGAAATTGTTAGGTTAGCTTTGTCGTCTGGTGAGACCACCAGATTTCCAAGCATGGCCTGCAGAGGCCCCCACATTACCTGGAACCTTCTTTTTACCCCCTGTGTATTTAAAAAAGTTTCTCTTGTTATCCTTGATCTGGGTCACTAGTCCCAGTTCCATCTCTGCCTTGGTCTTCCTAACAGCCCCCCTACAATCCCAAGGAATGGAGGTATAGTCCTCCCTGGTGATGGCCCCTCTCTTCCATTGGGTGTGTGCCTCCTTCTCAGCTTTGAGACATTCCTGGATGCTTTTGGTGAGCCATGGAGGCCTTTGAGCACTCTTGCCCTCTTTGATCCGTGTTGGGACTGCCACCCTTTGGGCTTGGAGGATCGTCTCCTTCAGGAACGACCACTCTTCTTGGACTCCCAACTCCCCACCCCTTCGGGACCTCAGTGCCTCCCCGACTAGTCTCCTTAGGTCAATGAAATCTACCCTCCTGAAGTCCAGGGCTGCTGTCTTGCTGCAGACCTTTGCCACCTTGCGCTGGATGGTGAATTCCAACAGGCGATGATTGCTATTGCCCAGGTGATTGAGCACCCGCAGTCGTCTTTTGTGGCCAGGACCAGGTGTAACAAGGCATTTCACCTGGTGGGACTGTGCATTTCCTGGGTTAGATGGAAGTCCTGTAACATGGCTAGGAATGAGCGGTCAGACCTGGCTGACTGCTCTTCCCAGCAAATGTCCAGATAGTTCAGGTCACCCATGATAACCACATCCTTTGACTTAACTGCCTCCATGAGCTGACCTGAGAATTCCTGGTCTAGCTCTTCTCCCTGGTTGGGTAGTCTGTAGTAGACTCCCACCATTAATTCCCTTTCCCCCCAACCCCCTTGTATTCTGACCCAGACCATTTCAGTCTGCCCCTCCTTTCACCCAGTGCTGCTCGTTGAGGATGTGAATTGTTCTTTGATGTACAGCGCCATGGACATGCCTGCCCTTGAGTGAGGGCCCAACTCTCATTATTTTATTTTTTTAGAAAGGCTATTAGGTCAAGGCCACCTTTGGTGTAAGAAATGGAATTATACAATGTAGTGCTGCACAATTTGAAAACCAGTTGCTGTAGTCATACTCCAAAAATAGTAGTTGAGTCATGAACATCTAGGATATAAAGAGCACATCAGCCAGCCCAGCACAGCAGAGCCATTAGCAAAAAATGTCCTTTCCTAATCAAGCAAGATGGCAGAAAGTTAAGTGAAAACAGAGGGCTGCTATTACTAGAGCAGGCCTACTTCTTTTTGCCAGGTAGACAAAGGGGAAAGAGGACTAGGTACAGAGAGGGAAGAAGGGTGTGAAAAGAACAGATTACCCACTAACTGCTGGCTGCCATCCAAAGGATATGCTTATGTGTCTGCTGTTGTGATTGCATATACATAGATTGTTCTTGATTCAGGTTTTACTTCAAGATGAATAGGTATTTTTGATGCAGAAAATGTAGCAGAATGCTCATTAACTCTCACAGTATTGTTAAGAGAGCAACTGGATTTGTGAGGCTCATCTCCTGCAGGAACTTAGGAAGACAACTTTGAAAAATGGGCAGGGAGTTCTAAGTGCAGATACTTCCTCCCCTCCACCCCATGGTTGATGAAATGGTCTGTGCTCACTTTGCAAGCTTTCCACAGGTTTATGCACTGTGGGGTTTTTTTATGCTTGTCTGCATTACATTGTTCTCAGAAAGTGATAAAGACTTCCCAACAACTCCTGAAAATACGATCTTAGCTCTTGATGGCATGTTATACCAGAAATGTGTCTACAATGGCACAGGTACTGCATTCGTTTATTATAAATAAACAATAAATAATATAAATTATTACATCTTCAATAAACCTAAAAATATATATACTCTAATTTTAGCAGTGTCAGCAGCTAGTTCCAAAATTGTACTCTTAGCTTAAATTACAAAAACATTCTTTTTGAGCAATAACTTTTAAACCATTACAGCTTATGTTAGTACCTAGATCAGTTAATGCCTGATTGATAATACATGTACCCCTTCTTGTGAGGCTAATAGCAGCATTTGAATAGGAAAGTTAAAGATAAAAATTAATGATTCACTAGTATTTATTTGACAAACATTGGCTCTCCACAGTACTGTCTGCATTACTGTTTTGCAGTTAATTCTGGTCTATTCTTCTACATAGTCATTTGAGATTTGAAGGGCCTCTACAAAGCTTTCTTCAAGATCATCAAGTCCCTTATTGGTTTCAAAGTCACTCTCACAAGTGGTTGAGTTTAATGTTGGCTCCCAAGAGTGTGAAATATCTGGGACAGATTCAGATTTCACTGAAGAGTAAGGATCTGTTCCAATGCTCACTACTTCAGTAAGATCTTTTGAAAAGCCATTCTGGCCACATATCTCCTCTGGAGTTTCACAATATGACTGGGGCTTTAATTTGTTTGGATCCTTTGATGATAAATCCATGGCTTTCAGGAACTCACTGCTCTTTGTAATCTTATTTCGCCCTTGATTTTTGCTGGTAATTTGAAGCTGATCCATGGTTTCAAACTTTTCCGGATCAAATGCCTCCACATTCCCATTGACTTTCTCAGATTTCTCCTCTGTGCTACAGCCTAGGTCCACTTTGAGGACATCCAGTAGGTGGCGCATTTTGTTCTAGAATTTAAAGGAAGAAATACAGTGCTTAAGTTTAGTGATGGCTCCCTCCATAACTGCTTGCAGGAGTAAGATCGAATTTGTAGCTGATTTTTATTCTGTAAATCAAGGGTCAATAATTACAGCCCATGGAGATGTGGCTTTGGCAACATTTGGCAGCAGGGAGCTCTGCTCGTACTGTACCACAGCTGGGCACTGGGGGCTTTGATAGAGGGGAGGTGCCCAGGGCTTTAGTACAGGGGCAACTCCCTTTGTGCCATGCTACAGCTGGGCAGCAGGGAGAAGAGGTGGAGATGGCCCAGTTTGCCTGGGTCATTCTGGCTAGAAAACACTGCCAACACCTGCTGTGAATATCTGAATTATTTTAATGACCTTTTTCTAATTGGAATGTTTGGTTTGGCCAAACGTTAAAAGAAAGAAAGGATACTTGAAAGCAAGTGCCTAATCTTTTCTTATTATTACTATGCTGCAAACTGTCATGAAGTTCCTGAAACAACTGCTGTCTGGGTATGAGACTATACATGATGTGGGCAACCTAAGTGGCATGTGTCACAGTACCAATCCACAATCTTTTATTCTACTAGTGGATCTGCACTGAGTGTTCTAGCTACATTTACCAGCTTGCCATTATCAAATGCCTTTTGATGTCACTGACAGAAATGGGGAATGTTACAACCCTGCTCTGAGAATGGACTTACCTCATCCAAACGGTGCCTATTTTCTTCTATGTGACGGTCAAACAATCGTTCCAATACTCTAAGACAAGCAAACAAAGCTCAGTCACAGTATTTTCAGGAAATATTTGAAACAAGTCTAGAGAGTTAAGATCCAAACTCCAGAATTTTCATGATTTTTCTTGCTTGAATAGCCCTAATTATGCACAGTTACAGAAAAACCCATACTGAGCCTTCATGCTACTAGACAGTTGCTTCATGAACAAGAGCCCGTCAAAGCAAAAGCCAGTAACCTTCAGGATACATGTGAACACTGGCTGGTAGGCTGTACCCTGTTGGAACTAACCTCAACTCAGTTAAACAAGTGGAGACCTAGTTTCTGCTCCAGCTCAGTGAAAAGATCTCTGTACTCCCTCTCCAGAGACTGAGAAGTAACTATTAGCCTAACACTCCAAAGACAGAATCAGGGGAAAGCAGCTCAGTACCCTATTTCTTGGTACGAGCTGTGCCTTTCTTTTCCACCTTATCCAAAGAGTAAGGACCAGACCAGAAGGAAGGAAGCAAGTGCTATTTCATGCACTTTGGAATCTGTGCTACTGGTTGAAAGCCCATCACTTAGAAAAAAATACAGGAGAAAGAGGTCAGTGCCTTGTGATCAACTAATCATAACTAGAAATCACTCCTGTGATATGGTTATGGAAAAGGCAAGGGCAATTCTAGGATATATATGGTGATATATTCCAGAAGAAATAGGGACGTACTGATGTCATTATACAAGACACTGGTAAGACCACACTTGAAATACTGCATGCAATTTTGGTCACCCACATTCCAGAGAGATGAAGTCAAATTGGAACAGATGCAGGAAGCGAGAGTAGTCTAAATAAGGGGAACAGAGATCTTATTTTCCACAAAGAGACTAACAGATGTTGCCTGGTTTTGTGTAGAGGGGTTAGGAGCAATGCAATTACTTTGCATGTCAGCAAAGTAAACATGTAGGGAGAAGACCCATTTAAGCTAAGGGCCAACCCTAATAGAACAAATAAGCTTTGGTTAGAAATCAGCTGAAGGTTTCTAAGCCATCAGAGGACAGGGATTCCAGCACAGCTTCCCAGGTGTCATGGGGGCAAAAACGATGGTTCTATGTTAGAGCTCGATCAGTTTATGAACCATATGACATGGTTGCCTACAATTGCAGGGGATTAGACCAGATTACCCAGAAATTGCCCTCCACCTCTTTGTTCCTCTGTATAAGGGAAAGGAAGGGCAAACAGAGAGATGGAGAATAATATTTTTTAAAATATATTTAACAGAAGGTTAAATGCTAACATTTATTCTAAAAAGGTCACACCAGTGTTGGAGACAAGTGCCATTTCACACAGCTTATAGGATCTGGTCTGTTCAAACGCAGTAATTGTGAACTTGAAAAGAAATATACCCAACCTGTTGGAAAATAATCCAAGCTTAAGAATTTCATCTGTTACTTCTTCAATGAAAGTCAGATACAGAAGTTCTTCCTCTCTGCACAAAGAACAGAAAATCCACTATGAATATATAAAAGTAGAGACATCTAGGAGAGTGGAACAAGTAGCTTTACCTGATCAGGGAAATAATTTACAAACTCCAAGAAGATCAACGCATTTTTGGCTTTTGGCACTATCTCTTAGTTCAGTGACCATCAGGTCCCAAGCTTATCAACCTCTGAATGCCTAAAACAAACTTTAGAAGTTCAGATACCTCTGTGATTGTAACTGACCTTGCTTAACAGCTGCAAAACCACCTACACGTCTAGATTTATTAGATGCATTTATTGCTGCCTACACTTTGGCATTAGAAGATCAGAAGAAATCCAGACTACCTAAAGATCTCACTCCTGCCTAAGCTCTGCTGCAATCCAAATCAGTTCTGGAAAGTGCATAAATTCAACATAAATCCCCCAATTCCTGAATCAGGGAAAAACTCAACCAAGTAAATGTTTGGTGCTGAAAGCATGGATTCAGCTTAAAAGAAAAACAGTGATCATGATGACTGCTGAAATTTGACAGACCATCAACAGTTCTGGTAAAAATTTCTTTATGAAATAACATTTAACTTTTCTACAGATTATTTTAATCAAGTTTTTATAAAATTTTACTAGAAGCATTGTACAGAACGTATAGAAAGGCAGTTAGAATGACATGCATTTAGTTGGAGTACTTTTAACTGGGCTAGTAAGGGAGTAACTCTAGCTGCTCCAGGCTCCTGGGATCTAGCTGACACTAGCAAAGAACAACTTTCTCCTTCAATTTTATTTCCATAGATTTCCAACTACATTATCATATTTTGGGGTATCTGCTTTCCTGAAACTGGACAGATCCAGCCTGCCACTCACCTATACACCTACTTTACCTTTCCAAAACTGAGAAACTCCTTTCTACCTGCCTTGTTTACCTTTACTGCTGGGCTAAAGCTGTTACAAATTAATCTTCTTGCTGTTGTTTAATACCTTTATTGCTTATTAGCATACCAGACTCTTTTTTCTGTCTAGTTCTTAGCACATTCCAAACTAACAAAGCCAACCTTTTGTGCTTGCTCACATTAAAACTTTGGTATCCTGGAAATTCAGTCCATGCTTGTATATAAGAATACATAGACACAACATTCCCTACTACATAACCGTGAAAAGTTTCTCTGCTCCTGCTACTTGTTTCCCATCTGATGTGTGATTGTGACATTATACTTCTGTTCTCTGGAAACACTTGCTGCATGTCAGTAACAAGAAAAGAACATGGGAAATAAGCATCAGGAGCTTTAGATCTCTACAATAAAACAGATCTAGTCTGCAAAACTGGTTCTGTGAATGATACTTCAGCTACTGTTTAACCGATTTCTTTGTTTGCAACCATGCCTGTTCCAGGACATTCAGTGATGCGCCAGTTTATTCTAACTCAAAGAAAGGCAAAAATATACTTACTCAGCCTGGATTTTAATCCTTGCTGAAGACTGCTCAGAATATGAGGATGTCTCCCTAGTCAGAAAATAGAACAGTGAAAAATGGCATTAAGCAATTTCCTAAAAACAGCTAATTCTCCTGCAATTAACACTCTTTCTTGAGCTGCCCCTCTGCCAAAAGCATATACCAAAGCATATGACAACATGAACAAGTTACTGTGAATTAATCTACTGGATGAATTTACAACCCATTAGCTTCTCTGCACTACCTGTCCATGTGTACAGTCTTCCTTGTGACATACGGGAAGTAGACTGCCCCTCAGTAAAAGTGGGGTAAACTATCTCACATTAAATGGAGTAACTGCAGTCTATACCCTAACTTACCTTACCTTGTTCATATAGCCATATATAGCCACATCAAAAATAACATTAATCTTACTGCATAATGACAGTTTTGCTCAATCAGTGAGGGTTACACCCATCATCCATTTCACTTCTCTAAAAAAACACTGCTTGCTCAGTCAGGAAACTCCATTTCTTACTTCCAAGCTAGAAGAGATCTTCCTTCCCATCCTCAGTAAAGTAAAAAATGGAATAGTGATGCAGACAGAACCCATGTCATTAAGATGGAAGGTGTCTCAGAATGGAAAAAGTCCTAATATTACTCTGGAGCACGGGATTTAGGCACCCTGGGTAGATTCTAGCCATACATATTTATTTTTAGCCTCTGCAAGTAGATAAAGACTCATTATCTGACAGACCTGGTGTTTTTGCCTAGCAAAATATCAACCTTCAGAGCATGAAGGAGGGCAGACTGAGAGTCTGGCTGTGTGGTATATGCAGTAATACAGAGGAGTTTGTCAGCTATGGCGGACATAGTGCCAAAAGGCACGTGAAGCTGAGGCAGGGATGCAAAGTTAGGATTGTAAAAAAGCAGGGAAATAGCTATGAACAAAAGGGAGGAAAAAAAGCCCAAGTCTTATCCACCTGATCTAATATTATGACTCCCTGCTGAAGGGAGGTACTAAACTAGACCTAGGAAAACTGGCAGCATATGACCTTGGTTCAGGACAGAGAGATTAAATTTTGATTATAAGATGTCTGGGCTCCTTTTTCCTCTGAAACATACTCTACACCCATGTCCTTGTGTGAAGCTGTATCAGTAATGTCCACCATCATCTTACTGAAAGAAATACCAAGTTTGCAAGTTTTGCTCTTAGTTCACATGTCCATAGGAATTGAGGGTAATGTTGGCACTGTCAGCCTCAGTCCTGCCTAATAGGAACCACTGCTCAATAAACAGGGGAAAACTGGGTGCAAGAGCATAGCAATTTCCATGATAAGAGATGCCATAGTACATACAGATATAGTCATATATTTCAAAAGTATCCCACTCAATTGGCTTCAGGATAGAACTTTACCATAAGGAAAATGTGAATATTGTTATGCATAAAATTATTAATCTTCAAAAACACTCTGCTAGATGAAGGAACTCAGAGAGAGAAACAGCAATTGTGGCTAACAAGCCTAAGCAGCTGTAGGACAAGCAATAAAAAACGTTTCAAAACTGGTTTCCTATTGCATGCACCTTGATAAAGAATACTGAAATGCATCCATTCTTCCCTCAGGCTCATCTGTTGCAGACTTCACATCTTCCGCCTACAATGCAGAAATAATACCTTTATTATTGAAGCAACAATACACAGAAGACAAGGACCACAATTGATCACAAGGGATCAGGGAATGAGAAGAAAATGTCCATAAGGAAATACCTGCTTCAAAGACTTGGGATAATTCTACTATGAAAATCTTATATAACCATGTGGCTCAGAAAATGTATTAGCAATATTTTTAATACAATTTTATTAAAAACACTTTGGTTTAAAACTATAAGCATAAAGCATGTGCACCCAAGAATGCAGGAACACTTGAGTGAAAGTACATAATCAGGAGTACTTTCCAAATAGCCAACAAAACCTTTGTGAAGGGAGGTAAATGAAGCAGCTGTCAGTTAAGGGCCTAATTCTCAGATCGGCTCAGCACCTCATACTCTAGTTTCGTAGTTTCTAGGGTCGGAAGGGACCTGAGCAGATCATCTAGTCCGACCCCCTGCCATGGCAGGAAAGAATACTGGGGTCAAATG
>NW_017728947.1:85725327-85743374 GCF_001723895.1 Crocodylus porosus | reverse complement strand
GATGACTACCTGGCTGGACTCATTTGAGTCCAGTCTTTTCTCCCACCCAGGCGGGGGGTCGGACTTGAAGATCTACAAGGTCCCTTCTGACCCTACTTCTATGATTCTATGATTCTATGAAGTAATAAGGCTTGGCACTTGTAACCATTAGCCTACAGCATATTGTTTCAGTCACTCAGCTTGAAGATCAAGTCGTCTACTGCATGCATTTTAAATGATGACACCCAGAAAAGGGCACTCACTATATGGCTTCCTTTCCCTTTCTCAACAGCCAGGAAAAATAAAGTCTAATGTAAAACCAAAATCTTCTGATAACCTTGAGGAAAGCTTTCTTAATAGCATTCAAGTAACTTCTATACCTGTCTTTAATCAATTCAGATGAAGCCACCTCAGGACAGACAGAACTACTTGCTTTATTCATAATCAGAAACATAAAGGGTCCTGCAAAATCCAACTCAGGCAAGTAACTCTATTAACTTTGACAGGACTTGTGTTTAAAGACTTCTTGTCAGTGTACTGGCTGTGGATGAAATCCAGCGTGTGTTAAATTATCTGTATGAGGAACCTAAATTCCATGTCAAGCTCTTCCATGGGAAAACTGAGCAAGATGGGGAAAGGTTACAACAATCTGAAGCCAGGGAAATTATTTCATCTCTTCAAAGGGAGGGGGAGATTAAAGAGACAGGGAGGAGGTTAGATGTAATTTCACTTTACTGGTATAAAACAAAATGTATTCAAGACTCCCAAAATATAAACATACTGCAGTGCTATTGGGAAGTCCAGATAACCAGGATTTATTCAGCTTGTTCAGCTATAAAACCCCCACCATAAACAGCATCAATCAATACCATGACATAAACGTTAGTAAGAATTATCCGGTATAAGAGATGAATGTATACACCATTGTCGTTATTGTCAGAAGACTACATATTGTATCTGAGGGACAGATTCTATCACCCTTGCTCAGGCATAGTACCTTAGAATAACATCCAGCAGAGAACTCAAGGGCATAAAGCAGGATATGGGCAGAATCTGGGCACCAAGCTCTACAACTGTGATCCAAAATTCCTGCTCAGATGCTTCCTAACTCAGGAGGTTCCTAAATTACACCGTGCCCTTATTTTGACTTTAACATATTTTGGATGCCAGAAACTGAACCTCTCATGTGTGCCCAGATCCTTTGAAGGGGGCCACAGGAAGTGTAAGGAAATAAGGCTCAGGATCTCCCTGCTTGCCCCTTCTACAAGGAGGTTAGGACTGTAATAACTAAATCAGGTTGCCGCTTTAATTTAAAAAAAAATTATGGAGGAGTGCCTTCAGTCTTCTAAGGGGTGCCTTGAGTCGAAAAAGGTTGAAAACCACTAAAGTAGCATTCCTCCCATGAAGTCCCTTGAAAAGCTTGATATAAGTTCTTGTTATTTTGCTATTACTCTTTGTGGCAGCTGAAAAGTATGTCTGTGTGATAAAAGTGCTTGCTGAAGGCTCTATGAAGATTAGATCAAGTATTTTTCTGTATTTGTTTAGATATTAAGCTATAAGTTGCTGCTAAAAGCCTAAAGATAGTTTAAGATGTAGTAAGGCTTTGTATAAAGTAAGGCCTAGTAAATTTAGCAAAGCCTAGAAGTAGTAAGGCCCTGTGGTGCAGTTAAAATTACCTTATTAAAGGAATGCAAGGCTTATACTGCTATTGGTCAGTCTAAGGACAGTTGAAGAAAAAGAAATCTAAGTGGTCATACGTTATCAGTGTCCTTCAGAAGCTATACATTAGCTGAAATATTTGGAAAACATTCAGAAGGAAGATGCAGCTCTGTGGAAAGAATTAGTTAGCTGTTGCCTGAATCAGTGGGCCCATGGACCTTGAGGAGCCCAAGAACTGCATTCCAGGGTCCTTCCCGGTACCCCTCAGACAGCATTGTTCGGGAACGCCTGACCTCGCTGAACTTTCTGGAAAGAGAAGCTTGCTGTGTATCAGGCATCAGAGGGACTGCCGATAAGTTGCCGACGTGAATTGCTTTTGTCTTTCATCGTTTGTCTTGTTACTACACGTAGTTGTGTTTTTGTTATGGTAATAAATCTTTCTTACCTTTCTACCCCTGACCACACTCTCAATCTAAACCCTCCACAGGCGGCTGGGACACTTTTTACCCTCTTTGTTGAAACTGTACTACTGTGCAGAATGCAACATATATTAAACCTGAGAGAGAGCAAAAGAAAACCTCACTCTGTATCTTAGCAGTTAGGTAATTAACCTGGGAGGAGAGTCCTGGGTTCTGGTCCCTGCTCCAAGGACCGTTTAAGCACCCTGTCCAGTGACTGTTTAAAGTATATTATAAAAGCCACCTTGGAAGCAAGGCCCTGAACATATGCTCCTGTTTATGAATGCTGCACTCAAAGCCTGTTTTCTTATTTGCATCTACTTTTACCTGTATTGTTACTTGTACACACCACGATTTTTGCCCTTTCATGCACTGAAACTGCATGTTTGTTTGCATGAAAAAGATTTCCTGATGCTTTAAAAGTCTTTGTTGTGCGTTAAACTAAAAGTCCTTGGATGTAGTTTAGTTTGGCTCACCCGGAATTAAAGTTTTGTGTCCATGGATTTGTTGCATGCAAACACAAAGACACTCAAAGACATGTAATAAGCCTCTTTGTCCACCAGCTAACACTGCAAATTTTTCATAGTTCACCCCTTCAAATTGCTTTCACTTTTGAATTGCTTTCATTTTTCTTTTCTTGGGTGGTTTTCGCTCCCTGCTTCCACAGCTGTGTGACGGGGCACGGGCATGAGGTGGGTAGGAGGCTCTGGGCTGGGGTGGAAGAGACAGCATTGGACCATCCTGCCCTCCTGCAGCACCAGCCAGGAACCTGGTTTAATCTGTTTGAAAACCTAGTGCGTGTTGTGAGAGAGAGAAGGAGCCACCGGGCTCCAAAGCACATGGGCTAAACAAAAGCTCAGCGGCCCCAGGTCCGCAGCCCCAAGGAGCCCGGCAGAAATCTCCCTTACCCAGGTGTTTTGGGAGGGGAGGGGCAGAGAACTCCTGCGCCAGTATAAAGAAAAGCCCGGGACAGGAAAGCGAGAGGAGCGCAGGACTGGAAAGAGTAGAAGGAGGAGCGAGCCGGCACATGCTGCAGGGAACTCTGAAAGCGACGTGGAGTGCTGGTAGGAGACTCTTGCAGAGAGTAAAACCCACAGCGGGGACTTAGAGCCAAGTCTACTAACCCTGCGGGGCACAGAACTGTTTGTTTACATGCTGGGAGCTGGCAGAGCCCAGCAGGGAAGGTGGTACCATAATAACCGTAATAGAGGGGCAGCATAGACTTTCACGGTACAGTAATACATGTAAAAGTGGCAGAAACCAATAAGATGGTGTTAGAGATGGGCTCACGGTGATAAAAGAAGTCGTGGTGACCTCCACAAGAGGCTCTGAGAGAGACAGCCACCAAAGAGGGACTGGCCACACGAAGATCAATTTTGGTTTAGATATTGGCTGCAAACAGCAGGAACATTGACACAGGCCAGGAGAGCCTTCTCTGCTTTCTTGTTTTCTTTTTGGTCTTTTGTTGGTTGTTTGATTGGAACATGTGGCAGGACCAACTGACTGGTTAGACCCCGGTGGAACGGGCGAGGGTGTAGGGGTGGCAGAGCCCTCAGGAGCGCAGGACCCCACGGGACAACGGTGAGACTACTAATTGGACTACATGTACAGGTAATGAACCAACTCCATTAACATCAAGTTGTGGCAGGAAAAACGTGGGCGTGTAGATCATCAATTACAATATATATCATCCTAGTCGAGCGGAAGGCGGTGTCCTACAGGTCCACAAGGGACTGCAATACATGACACGTGTAAGCACAAATGCGACTCTCTAAGGTTTAATTCGTTTGAAAACCTAGTGCATGTAAACATAGATGTGATGCTCTAAAATAAACAAATTTAGATTTTATAAATCTATTTAATTTAATGAGAATTAAAACCTGTGGTGTGTACAGGTGCTCCTAGATTCTGCTGAACCTGGAGGCTGGGATTGACAGCTAACTGGGGCTCCTAGCCTCTAGGGCACAGCGGAGGCCTTGAATCCATTGTGCTCCTGAGGCTAAGATAGGTGATCAGCTGACTGGCTTCCTATTTGCTGGTGCAGGGGGAGCCCAGGACCATGATCCCAGGCTCCTTCTGTACTGGCAATAGGGTGCAATGGAGATCTGATCCTCTACCCAGAATTGCACTTCCTGCCATACACATGCAGCATGGCAGGAAGCTTGATTGTTAGGCCTGTGAATCAGATCCTATGGCACCTTTAAATGACCATCTGCCAAGGGCCTATTTCTTATCATTCCCTCTCATTTCTTTGGAACCCAGGCCTCTGAACATGGTGAATTCAGCTGTCAACCCATCTAGAAAATGAAACTGGATTTTGCTCTAAGCTGCAGTGACAGATGAAATATGTGCTCTGCTACCATGCTGAAGGATGTTTTGTAAACATCTAGATGATTGATAAATATACTTTTTTATTACCTGTGTTATGATCTTTTGGAAGTCAGTAACTTTTCTCTCAGATGCTTTCGACTCAGATTGAAAACTACAAAGTTAAAAAATAAATATTAGACAGACTGCTCACAATATATGGACATCATAGGCCAATAGTCTACTTTCCATAACATAGGCTTGGATTTTTTAAAGTCACCTTGGGGATAGGAACACTCAATGTCCATCAATTTTAAAGGGAACTGGGCATTCATATCCCTCTGACAGCTTTGAAAATATGTGCCATGGCTGCTACTTAAATATGAAAAGCAAGTGATTGTCAGTTTTCAGTTTGCCAACATTTAAAGCAATAAAGTCATTTTTAGATCATCTAAATCCATCTCCTGACTGGATAGTTACTGAGGGTAAATAGTAGGACGTGCGAAGCTGCAGTCACTGATTTGATCCAGAATTTGGCCTGATTCAGTGGCCTAATCTCTGAATCCAAATCAAATCGGGAGACCCATTAAAATGTCCGAATTGAATCTGAATCCTTTGAATCAATTCAGAAAAGATTCAGAGATTTGGATCCATCACAGAGAGGCAGGCATAGTCAGGTAGCTACAGGTTCTCCCCTGGCTTCTCCAGCTGTGCTTGCCTCTCCCTAGGCAGGGGGAGCTACCAAGAGAAGCCCCCATGGCTGCCCTTCCTAGCCCCATACCCCACCTGACCTGAGCCTCCTGGCACTTTAAACTGGGGTGTGAGGTCTGCATGGTGGGGGGGTCTGCCAGGAGGTCCCAGAGCCCCCACAGCCCCTGCTGCACCAGGTGAGCGTGGGGCTTTTTTTTGTTTGTTTTAAATGGAGGAAGGCTGGGGCCGGGCGGGGGCTGGGGCTGGAGTTGGGCAGGGCAGCCATGGGGGCTTCTTCTGCGGCTCCCCCTGCCTGGGTTCCCAGTAGATCTGTATCTCTGAATCAGCCCCAGATCTCCAATTCTGATTCAGCCAAATTGAATGGGGACAGTGATTCGAATCACCGAATCGAATCACTGTCCTCCAGATTGGCTGAATCCGAATCCAAATTGAATACTTCCCCATTCGCACAGGCCTAGTAAATAGAACATTCAGAATAGTTGGAAGTGGAAACTATCCTATACTTCAACATAAAACACATCAGGGGTGATGTGTGGGATTCATGCTCAGCAAGTCAATGGTAGAAATATGCAACTTTGTAAGTTATCACTCTGTGGGCATGTCTACATATGTGCTTTAATGCACAGTAGCCTATTTTACTGTGCATTAAAGCATCATGTAAAAAAAACAGGTGATTATGCTAATAAGCAGTAAAATAGGCTACTGTGCATTAAGCATAACTTGAAAACCACATGCATTCATTACTGCACATTAATGCAGTCTAATGTGCATTTCTTTAGTACCTCACATTGGAGGTACTCAAGTTAATGTACATTAAAAAAAGCACCTTAATGCACATGTAGACACGCCCAGTCTCATAAAATCTATAGAATAAAAGCAGCAAGCCTCAACTCTCTTCCAGCACAGGAAAATGCAGTAAAGAAGAAAACAGAAATTCTGCAGCTTGGCGTTCAGATTTAAAAAAAAAAGAAAAATAGGGAAAAAAAATGGCCCAGAGAGTTCATTTTGCCCAATACATTGCCCTTCTTGATCAAAAACTTCAAATTTTAATTTAACAAGGAAAAAGTAAAATGAAAATGCAGTAGAAATGCTCAAAAAGGTTCACAGAAGCCTAAGAAGCTTAAGAATTATACTTTAAATGATTAGGTTGAAGCATCCAAAATTCATGTATTAGAAACAAAAATGATGTTTTCTGAAAAATTCAGAACACTGTATAAATACAATTGCTTTAAAGTTTCTTTTATCTGCCTTTTTGCTACAGACAAGTGAGAGAAATGGATGTTTATTTTAAACAGATGTTAAAATGCCCATTCTCCCCTTGTTATTAATAGGAATTCTATGTGAGGCATGTACCTGCCTTAATAAAATGGCTGCCTTTCCAAAAATGTTAATATACCTAATGATATTTTGGCATTTCATCTGTGTTGAAATATAATTAGACCACAGTACTTTGATCACAGCCTGTGTCATAAGAGAGTGATAAAGTTAACAGAGGAGATGGAAAGAAGAAAGGCTCATAGAGTGTCTTGCAAATGTGACTGTTAAATCATTTAAATTACACCCACTAGGCAAGCTCGGATTTCAGATCTGGTGCCCTAGTTTAATCAGCTGGACTGCAGGCAACAGCTGAGATCTTCCCAGGTGTTGGAAAATTACATTCCTACTTTTGATTCTCTGCCAAGTGGTTTCAGGAGTGCTGAAGTCACTGCTCCAAATTCAACTCTGTGGATTCAGCCATGAGATTATGGCGCTCTTAGCACTCCTATGAACTTCAGTGGGAGCTGAGCCATTCACCCCCTCCCATGACTGGCACCCTGTGATTATCCTCTATTCCCTCAAAAGATGGTAGATCTCCCAGTAACCATCTTAAGAGTGATCTGATACATGAGAAAAAAATTATCCTAAGAGAGAGAGAAAGGAAAAAAAGGAGAGTTAGGGATACAGGCATTGAAGAGACTGGGACCCTAAGACAGTAAGGGATTATTACTTTGGAAAGAACACAACACAGGCAAAGGCAATTGATTTTGTACATAATGCTTCATACCAATTATAGCCTAAATAATTTAACAAAAACACAGATTCACACTTTTATTGTGTCTTGTTTTTAAAAGGGCAATGAAAAGATATTCAAGGAGAGAAAAGGCATTTTTGGATCACTTTATAAGATTAAAAAAAAGGACAGAAAAGGAATCTTTGAATCACTTTATAAGATTTTTAAAAAAGGAACCGGAGAATTAGAGAACTGCCTGAGATGGCAGGGGCTGCCGAGTGGAAGGTTTGTGTGCCACCAACACTAGTACATATCAGAGAGAGAGGACCGGGAGAGCAAAGACACAGGGCGTGCTCCTTGATTTCCTACCAACACATGCTGCTATTTACACCAATGCAAATTCCCTCAAGTACAATGCAGTTTGGACATGGTAGCGTTTCAAACCTAAATTGTATTGGTATAAATGACAACACAGGATACAAGGCAGTAAAGAATCAGGCCCAAGATCTATGAGGCAGAATGGAATGAATCTTGGAGGTTCTTAAAAAGAGCAGGCCAAGTTGTTCTGTTCTAAGTTTTATAATAATAAGTCAAAGGATCTCACTTTCATTTTCCTAGATTTCTAACTGGGTAAAAGAGGGCAGAATTTGGTGTAGTTTTTAGCCTTATGAAAAGCCTTGTCTGATTAACAAACCACACTATTTCAAAAGAAAATTTTAATTTCTGTACCTGCTTACATCAGTCTGTGTTTCTGCTTCCACCTGCTGCTTGCGAATGTTCTTCCTTTTTCTTTTAGCAGGAGTGTAGTACCTGTACTCTGACAAGAAAGATTTTGCTTCTGATTTTAAGGTGCGCGGTGTGAATGGTTGCTGGTTGTCAGTAAAGAGATCTGAATGCTTATCTAGGAGATCACCACTATAGAGTTTGCATTCAGCCTCCTGCTGTGTGTGTGAATGACCAACGCTCATAACACTATCAGCAGAGAAACTATATGAAACCTCAGAGTGTTTTCTCAATGGACTTGAATTACTGACACTTGACTTAGAGGCAGAGGCATTAGATGTTTTCTGAGTATCTTTCCTGTCGCACTTTGTGGGACTGGAGACATCCAGGCCTTGCCTGTCTGAAAATGACAATGACCTAGATAAATACTTCTGTGAATTTTGTGTGCAGGGAGATAGCTGCTCATTGTCTTCTGTTTCACAGGAAACCTAGGAAAACACAAAGTTAAAACATGATTTAATTGCTAAGCAAGCAGACAACAGCTTTGCTCATTGGGGGTCTCTGCTGCTCCTATGGCAGTTTTACCAAGCTGCCAGGGGTGTTTTTCTGAATGGTTTTGCCTTTCAGCAAAGTTAAATCTGTTACAAAGAAGTGTTACAGCTGATATTTTTTGTCACCTCTAACCGGTGAAGAATTACAAGAGTAAAGGCCTGGAAGATGGAGATTAACACTTAAAATGTTACTTTTTACACTCAAAATAGCCACAGAGAGGCTGAAAAGATGCCAACTCTCAGCATTTTAGCCTGTGCATTAAGCCACAGGTTTATTTCTTTTCAGTCCAATAGCTGAATATACTTTAAAAAGCCAAAAGAAAAAAAAGTTAATACCTTCACTGACCAAATTGGCTCCCTTTGTGCTGCATGGACAGAGAACGGCGAGTGGAAATGACCTGCAATTCCCCTGCTAGGTATTTCATTACAGTGGGGAATCCTCCAGCAGGTGTGTAACCAGTCTGACCTGGCCCAATGCCTCCCTCCCAAAGCCCGTTCACATGGGAGCATGTTCCATTCCAGCTATCTCCAGATAATGGATAGCTCACAGGGAACAACTGCCAGCTCAAATATTTGGCCAGCTTGGGAGCAGCACTAACTTGGGCTGGGACACAGAATCAGAGAGCTATAACTGGCCTTTGGTTCTCAATTTATATATATTGGCTGACATAAAAATGGAGCTACATCTAATTCAGTACAGGAAGTTTCTGTGTCACAGTGCACACCAGTCACACACAAGAGCTTAAGGCAGGAAGTAAAGAACATCGTCACCCATCTAAATGATATATAGACAATTCATTGATATTTGCATAGGAACTAACTGAAAATGCAAAGTATTTATTATAATTTCAGCTGAGAGTTTGTTTAGATGAAGTATTGTCACTTTGAAACATAAAAGAGAGGATTGTATTGGGTGACATGCCAGTGTTGTAGCAGAATTCAAGACAGTATCTATGTTGTTAGACACAAACAGGCAGTATTTTGCTCTCTCCATCACTAAAATAAAGTCTTCAGTGTTTGAACACAGGTCCTGGGCTTATACAAGCTCTGCCCAGAGCAGGTTTGTGAGTATTTACCAAAGTGACTTTATGCCACTTATCTCCAAACTGCCTGGTCCTAAACTAGTTTCTGGTTTGAAGTGAAGTAGCCTGATAACTGCTCTAATCTATGACAGGTGCCAGGGACAAGGACTATTCCAGCAACCATGTATTGCCACTGCTTAGAGATATCTTGGCCATGCTCCCTCTCTGGGGGCTGTGTGGGGGTGGCACGGCTGCTGAAAATTGCTTTGTGAGGGAAGAATCTGCCAGGAGGGCAGATTCAATCGGTTAAGCCTGCTTTGTGCTGCTTGAGTAGAGGAAGGCACTTAAGGTCTCTTGGGTTTCTTCATTATTTAAAATTAACATTTAAGAATAAATTAAAAATAAGCTGATAAATGTGCAGTGAAGGGTGGGTGTGCAACTTTCCTCTACTAATAAGATGGCATAAGGAACTGATGGCACAAGGTTAATATTGTGGGAAGTGCTGTTAGTAGCTGTGGACCTTTTGTAGAATAATCTCCAGATATGCATGAGACGCTTCTAGTCTCCCACTGAAAATGAACAAGAATGAGCAAATTCCTGAACATTTTGTCTGCTGTAGTGTGCAGTCTGGCAACTATTAAGATACATGATTCACATCAGAGAATCACAAACATTAGAACTAAAATAAACCAAACTGTTCCTAAAAGTAGAATGGCTCCCCATGGTACACCTCCTGCTTTTGCCTTCCCCAAACAACAGCATTTTTTAAAGTTCTAGGCCAGAGGTTTCCTTATTGCATACCTCCTTCCAAATTTAGAAGCTGCCTGCGTATCCCTACCAGTATACATTTTATATTTTACCTCCTTAAATGCCAAGTATTATTATAATGAAAATTAAATCCACCATAACACAATTTCTTTCGCATTCCCCCTCCTCCCCCCGAGATACCTGGCGCACCCCGTAGAGTATGCGTACTACAGTTTGGTAATCCTGCTCTAGGCAATATGACTTCCTGCTGTATAAAAAAATTTGCATTATTTCCCAATAACTATTAATTAATCTTTGTGTCTCTGCTACCCAGGAATCCTGGTTTTCCCTGATAAAAAAAAATTGCAAGTTCTCTGATAAAAAATCTCAAATTCTCTAATAAACCCCACAAAATCTGTGATTAAAATTACCCCTGCCAGTTCTCCCCTAGCCCTGCTTGTGCCTGTCACTCCCCACAGCCTCCTGGTACTGGTTGTGCCCCCTACCCCCCACCCACAGGCCCTGATCCCCATCCCAGCTGCAGGGGCCCCCCAGCTGTCAGGGCTATGGGGCAAGGGACCTGCATCCGTAGCCCTCTGCCTCCAGCAGGAGGCAGTGTCTACTGTAGCTGAGCGGAGCCCAACTCCACCCTGCTGCGGGCTGGGGGTGGGGAGGACAGCTCACCGCTCCAGCCTGCACTCCTGGGGGGCAGGAGGGATCTGTGCCCCCCAGATATGTGCACAGGTTGGGTATAGACTGCATGCTGTGGGCTTCTGCCCTGCTGCCCTCCCCTGGGGCCTCTGCAGCCCAGCGGGTGTGACCCAGCACTGCAGGGCAGAGTGGGGCCACACAGGAAACCTCTTGAGCTCCGCGCTGCCTTGGAGATGCATCCCCTGCATAAGTAGCTGCAGTGAGGGCAGTGGCATGGGGTTGTGCCCCTCAAAGATGCTGCACATGCAGGGGATACATCACCAAGTCAGTGTGGAGCTTTCAGCTTTCCTGCATGGCCACACTCTTCCCTGCAGTGCTGGGTCATGCCTGCCAGGCTGCAGAGGCCCCAGGGGAAGGCAGCAGGGCGGGAGCCCAAGTTCGCATCTGCCCTGCCCCCTACCCGCACACAGATCTAGGGGCATGGGTTCTCCCTGGCAGTGACTGCTGCACCGAGGAGCCAGCTCCACTCTTCCACTCTCTCACCCCCCAGATGAGCCTCCCATGGCCCCATCCTGCTCCCAGCTGGGGCTCTGCAGCTGCGTATTGCAGCCACAGGCCCCACACATCACCCACCTGGGCAGCAGCCCCAGCCCCAGCCCCAGCTCTGTCCAACTCCGTCCCTCCCTCATTTTGGGGACCTCAATCCCTTTCTCACCCCCACAGTTACTGGCGGGACCTGCTCTCCAGGCTGCCTGGGCCATGTGTATGTACATGCACATGGTGCCCCCAGCCTGATTGCCCTCCTCCCACTCCCTCCCAGCCCCTTGCAGGCTGCAACTCTGCCAGCCTGCAGAGAGTTTATTGCAAAACTGCAAAATCCACAGGTTTCTCTAGTAAAATGAGAAATCTGCGTTTGCCTTCAGTAAAGGTAAAATCCTTGGTTTACTTCATTTTTCCATGATATCCTTGCTGATATCTCAAGACTGATCCATGCTGAAATCTCAAGACTGCATGGCATTTTAGGTTAAAACTTCAGGTAATCAACATTGCTACTGCAACACATTAATAACACTGCTTAAAATGTATTTAAAAAAAACCCAAACAAGGGATACCATCAAAAATAAATCACAGCCCACACTATGCTCATATAATACCTCTTCCCCATATTCCCTCTTTCCACTTTTCTCTAAATTTAATAAAGAAGGTACAAGTAGTCTAGTCAGAGAAAATATCTGAAATGTGTTTACATGCTAATGACTAAGGCAAAGAGCTAATGTTTTTACAGTTAGTAGAAATGAAATAAACCCTTCTTGATGGTGTTTCATGTGAGCCAACTTCATTGTATTGCTGCAGCACAATTAAGTGCTGAACTGATAACCTGCAATAACAATACCAAACAAATGCCTGTGTTAGCAGGCAGCATAATAAGGTTTACCAGAGTGATTGTTTAAATGTAAAATAGTTGCAGCTGTAGTTCAGCACTATGGAAAACAGATAACACTGGAAAGTTTTGGAACCCACCTATTTGAATGTTTTTGAAAGCAAATTGCAAATTGCCTACCAGTTATAAAAACAACTGGTATAGGTACTTCTCAAAATAAAGTAAAGCACTGGAACTTGTTACTCAGAGAGGTTGTGGTTTCTCCATCTTGGGAAGTTTTTAAGACCCAGGTAGGAAAAAATCATCCTTGGCTGGGATGATTTAGTTGGCAATGGTCCTGCTTTAAGCACAGGATTGGACTAGATGACCTCCTGAGGTCCCTTCGAACCCAAATTTTCTATGAATCTGTGAAAATAAGCCACACAGTAAATCATACTTTGGGAGCCTATGGTAACCTTTGACAAGTGGGAACTCTGAAGTAGTATCTAAAATAAATACTATTTCTTTGGTTGTTATGGGTTCTGGACCAATTACTCCACTGATTATACCTCATGAAAATCCAGTGGGACCTAGTCCTTGAATCTGGCACAAATTAAAGGGGAATAAAAAAAATAAAGATGGTAGCATCCCATTTTTTCTTTCTCCCTATTTCTGGGGCTGCTGGGACCAAATTCTTACACCTGTCAGGGATTGCTGGACCAGTGCAATACTATAGACACACCTGAGATTATCTTCCTAGAGAAACCAATGAAGTACCCCGTCCCCTGCAACTGGGGCAATGTGCAGTTCTCCAAACATGTCAGTTTTAAGGTTCCTTAGTACTGTCAAGGAGGTACAAAGACATTCCCTCAGGGTCCAGGAACTAGCTCACAAATTTCATGGCACAAGGGGTGTCAGCTGGAATAAAAGGAATCTCTAAACTTTGCCATTAAGTGGCCATGCGCATCTACATGAGATGCCGACTGCACGGTCATTACTGCACAGTCATTTAGTACCTGTATGACTGCAGTAACTGGAGTTTCTCTGCAGTAGCACTGCCAAATGACTTTTTTGTTACACTAACTGTGCACTAGCCTGAGACTGCTGTGCAGTAGTGTCATGTCATACTTTCTGCCATCTGACACTACTGCGCAGTAGTCACAGGCTACTAACTAGTCAGTGTCTAATGTAGACACGGCCTGCATGTAACCAACAGATTTGGAAATTTAAACAGTTCTTTCTGTATAAACAATCAAACTGTAAATGCATATATTATCTGGTTTTGTTATGACACATCTTACCACTGGAGATTTATCTAAAGAAGAAAATGAAAGTAGCAACACTTTTGCCATTACAGAGAAAGAATTGCAAACATTCCGTTTGGGACTGCATGAGAGATTTTAACTCTGCCCAGCAAAGAAAAATTAGTTTTAATTATGTAGTGGAGGTCACCTTGTTTTCAATGTTTGTATTTACTATATATGCAGGGGTGCTATTTAAGAGGTATCTGTGTTTCCTTAGGAGTCCAAGTATTTCGCTTAGACAATGCTAATTTGAATATAATATATCCTAAGAAAATTAATGTCAATATACGTAAATGTTTCAAGCCGGTTGATCTTGCTATATATGCACATATAGTGCATCTGGAATTAACAGAATTTAAAAATTAAAAGCATTTCTAGTATATATTTCTTGCACACTAGCACGTTTCAAAATGGTCACACCTGCTATTTTATTTTTTCCAAAACATAGCAAAAACACATGCTACATAGTGAAAGTGACCAGCCATTTTTCTCCCATCCCTTTTTAAAACAAAAAGTTGCAACAATAATAAAGAGAAATGTACTGGGTCTCCATCCTACATGGCTTTTATATGTCAGTGTAACTTTCCTGACTTTTGCAGAGTTGCTTCTTATCACACCACCAAAATCAAAGGTAAACCAAGACAATTGTTTCTTTACCGTATCATAACTTAAAATTGGCTGTGATTTACTCTTTGGGAGTCATGGTTAGGGGACAGTTAAAAAAATAACCCAGGAATCTAGGTTGGCTTTTGGCATGGCTGTGTATCCTGAAATTTTCCATTACCAGTCAGAAGCACCCATGAATAGGATGGTCTGAGCATTGGTTCTGAAGTATCTCATCTTGCTTGCATCATAAATTTGACTCCTAGCAGGATAAAATCAGACCCTTCAGAGGTGGATACACAAAGTTTCATGCAGTTCAAAAGAAGTGGATCTTTCATGACAGCTTAAAAGATACTGTAACAACTGTCAAAAATGTAAGCATTTGTGGATGAGTTATGTGCTACTATACTGTCCTCCTGGTTGCGGTTATCTACCCCAGGGATGGCTACACTTCAGTGGTGCTCTGTGCATATGGACTGTATGGTATTTTGGGAACTTCTGGGATGAACGTGCCATATAACAGGGGTGTAGGTTGTAGCCATGTTGATCTAAAGACATAAGCAGACAAGGTTCTTTGGGTGAATCTGATATCTTTTATTAGTCCACCTTAAATCACTGGAAAAAAATTTTCTTAGCAAGCTTTCAGGTTTAAAAACCTTTTGTCAGGCTGAGGAAGCCTCTGGGGTTGGTGTGTGTTCTTCTATTCATTCTATCCAGGAAGAACACACACCAACTGCAGAGGCTTCCTCAGCCTGACAAAAGGTTTTTGAACCTGAAAGCTTGCTAAGAAAATTTTTTGCCAATGATTTAAGTTGGTCTAATAAAAGATTTCAGATTCACCCAAAGAACCTTGTCTATCTAGGTACCATATAAGTAAGTTGTTGTTATGAATGCCATTTGAAGCTAAAAATGAAGGAAGCTATCATTTCTGACAGCTTTTGGGTCACCATAGACTGAAGAAATTGGTAAGATTTATAGAAAATCTCAGGTCCAAAAAAAAAAAAAAGGAATTTCTCTGGGATTTCTCTCCTCTGGAATCATATTTAGACTCTAACCCACAACTATAATTTAAAAAAAAAAGAAGTCACTTAGCTGCTAAAACAGTATCAGAGTGTTGGTTCTTCAGAAACAAAAGAATCTGTAACACAGAGGCTGCTATTGAATAACCATGACTCTACAAAACAAGCCACAAAGCTTCCTGCATATCAGACACTTTGCAGAGCTATCATGAAATAGGTTGGCTCTAGAAACCTTAGAAATGCTGCAAATGCAATCTAATACCAGGTTTTACTGAAGTGGGGGAAAGCTCTGTCTTGAAGAATCACAATGTTACACTGGGAAATAGTGCCCTCCATGAAAATTAATAAACTGCTCCTCTGATTTTCTTTTCCAATTGCTCTCATTTGTTCTGTATGATGAGAGCAAAAGGTGAGTCTAATCTATTTTTATGCTTTCCCTGATCTATGTCCTCACCTAGAACAGGGATTTGCCTTGAGACTGCTCTAAGTTATGTTTACTGTTACTTTGTCAATTGTTTGCCCTATGTATCCCATCCAATGCCCTACATGGTGTTACCCCATTTATCTCCTCTTCTACGTGCCAGGAAACATCTGACACCTTTGAGTGACAGACACTGTTAAACATTTTTATCATGCTGATTTAAGTGCTTTCTAAGGTCAACCTAGGCATATCTATAAGACACTGTGGAGCTGCCTAATTAACTCTGCAGTAAAGTCTCCCCATCTACATGTGTGGCCCTATTAAGCTGTCGTAAACTAATAAACTCTGCTGTAGGAAAGTACTTTTAAATACAAGTATTGTCCTACAGTGGAGTTATTTACTGTGCAGCAATGC
Source organism: Crocodylus porosus (assembly GCF_001723895.1). Taxonomy (NCBI): domain Eukaryota; kingdom Metazoa; phylum Chordata; order Crocodylia; family Crocodylidae; genus Crocodylus; species Crocodylus porosus. The sequence continues at coordinate 85,727,455 of NW_017728947.1, read as the reverse complement.
ATGCATGGATACTGATGGGGCTGGCTGGGGAAAGAGGGAGCTTCAGTGCAGGGGCTGCCTGCCAGCTAGTCCTGCACTGAAGCACCTCGTCAGGTTGGCAGTCTGACCCGTGAGCCCCCTATCAGCCAGAGCTGCTCCAATCCATCTCAGTGTGCTGTGGTCCTGGGCACACATTCAAATGTGGTGGCTGGGAGCAATAAACTCTGGCATAATATGAACCAGAATTTATTGCTTCAAATTAATTGAACATGTAGATGCACCCTCAGTTTAGTAAAAAGTAAGACAAAGAATCTGTGTGTAGGTGTAACAGAAGCTGGGGTTTTGAAATTCAGTCACCACAGTAACTTTTTAAAGAATGAAACATGTAGTATTACCATTGGTGATGCGTAGGGGGTGCATGCGGGTGCACATGCACCCCCTGAGATTGGCTGTGCACCCCCTGAAATGCCAGCTGCAAAACCAGAAGTGCCAGCAGAAGTGCACTTCCGGTTTTGCTGCTGGTGATTTCGGGCTTGGTGATCTGCTGCTGGAGGACCCTCCCTCCCTGGTTGATGACTGGCCGCTGGGGGGACCCTCCAGCCCCAGTCAGTGATCTGGTGCCCCCCCCAGACTCGGAAGGCACCAGTCGCCCATGAATATTACTGTTCTAATTGTAGCCATTACATCTAAAGAACTTGTAGTTGCAAATTTCAGCCTATGAATGGTTAATTTTGAATGACAGTTTTTACACAAAAACAATGTAGTAGTGGGTCATTCTGGAGCAAACAATACTGTACTTATTCCTTCATGTAGTTGGCTCTATGTGTAAGATGACATGCTGAATAGACTATTAGAGGTATGAGCACATTCAACAGCATACAATACAGCTCTTAGGGGGAATGATGACTTTTACCTTTGTGTTTGTACAACACACACAACAGAGCACTAGTTGAGACTGATACCTCTGTGTCCTACTACAGCTTTAAATAATAATAAATGCAATCACAAGAAAGAGTGAAAAATGAGGAAAAAAAGAATACCGGACTAACCAGTATGTATGAGAAGTGAATACTAATGAATGAAGCTGTTCAAAAATAGAAAGTCAGGTGCATAAATCAAAGCTGATTAGCACATTTTTGGCAGATAAATCCATCCAGACATTCACCTTGCCAGAATTACAGGTGATAATACACACACACACACACACACACATATTACTTTGAGCTGGATATATACATTTTACAAGGGCAAATTTTATTGGGCAAGAAGTATGATTCAAGGCAGGCACACCTTTTGTTTAAGTATTCTTAAACTGAAAATGTCAATAGAGCAGTAGTAGCGTGATTACATTGTGTGATGACAGTTCTCTGCCCTACCATATCTTTCAAGAGGCACATTTAGAAATTATGGCTGCTTGCAGATATCAGAACAAAACAAAATGGAGCATTATTTCAAACTCAGTGTGCTCCTGCACCAAGCCCCACACATGCCCAGAAGAGGCATCGCATTAGTAGAACCCAGATTGCCCAAGATCTGTACAGACTGGGAGCTTTAGTGGGGCTTTTTGGGTGCTTTTATCTAATAACCGATTGAATCAGCGTTAGATAAAAGCAGCAAAAAGCCCCACTGAAGCATCTGATCAATACAGATGCTGCAGAGCTGGGTTGAAGTAATGCACTGCTTCTTTCAGTAAAGCATTTTTTTTTAACATCTGCATGCAGCCCATCTTATGGTTTTTTGCCACATCTATGTACTGCTACATCTAAAAAAACAACGTTGATTACAGTGGTTATGCTGCCGTAAGTGTCCAACAGGCCAACCTAAGCCTAGGACCTCAGCAGCCATGCCTGCAGTAAGCCTCAGTTGACGAACTCTGCCCCAGTTAAGGAGCAGCGAGCATCCTTATTGGCTGCTGGGAGTGCTGCCTACTAAGACTGTGCAAAACGGCACTGTTCCATTTCACCTTGAGTTTCAAGGTTTCCATGGAACAGCGTTTTGTATCTAATTTCATTTTGATTCAAAACAGCTGTTCCGGTTTGCTTCATCAAAACAGTGAGGCTGTTTCGACTCTGTTTTGAGTTTCACTAGATCGACCAGCGATGGAGAGTCAGCCCAGCTGGGCTGACTTTCCATGTCCGGTACTAGATTG
>NW_017728947.1:85716508-85725149 GCF_001723895.1 Crocodylus porosus | reverse complement strand
GGTGACTCCCTGCCCCCCCCCAGCCCCAGCTGGGATGACTTCCCAGCCCCCATCTGACCCAGCAGTGGGGATGGGGAGATTGCCCAGCTGGGCTGACTTCTTGGCCATGACCTGATCTAATGCCGGGGATGGGAAGTCAACTCAGCTGGACTGACTTCCATCCCCAGCACTATGGTCAAAACATTTCGACTTTTGAAGTATTTTGACTAGCCTCATTTGTTTTGAGGTGGTTTCGAAGCCCTGTGTTTCATTTTGATTTTGCTGTTTTCACCTTGAAATGAGTCAAAATAGTGTCAAAACGAAACGGCCAGTGAAATTTTGCACAGCCCTACTGCCTACCCATTTAATACCAGCTGGGGCCCTGGGTTTGCAGGCCAGTCAACAGTCCTACTGCAGCAAGCCTCCTGGCTCCTGACCCTGGTTTTTGGCTTATTTCTGGATTTTGGCTTTGTTTCCCTCTGTGGATCTGTTTCCTGGCTCCTGACTCCAGTTTGGCTGTTTTTGGACTTTGCCCTGGGGGCCCCGCCTTGGCATTTGATCCCTGGATCCTGACCCTGGATTGTACTGTGGAATCTGCCCCTGGATTTCCCTCATTTCTGTATAATGACTCCCACCCTCTGACCCAGGCTGAGCCCCCTGCTTTCCCTCAGTGTTCTAACCATTAAGCCAGACCAGCTACACCCCGGTTACTTACACTAAGGATGTATTATGAGGTACCCAATAGATTAACTAGAATACTTCTCCTTGAGCCCTTCAGGAAACTTCTGAAAAATAATATATTAGCTAGTGAATTAAACAGTGCTTAATACTACCTTGTTTTTTGTGCAAAAATAAGAATAATTAATTACTACCTCTGCCCATTCTTCTAGAAAGAGCCCCTTTTTAGAAACACATTTTCTTCCTAATGATTAAAAATATTTCTGTTAAATTAAGAAAAAAACTCTATATCATGTTTATTGCCAGGTCGGGTCAGGTAAGGTCAGGTCTGATTTGATGGTTGCATTTTGTTCCGAACCATGAACACGAGCATTCGTAGGACTCACCCAGCACTAAATAGTATGCTAGGGAATTAAAAGATCTCCAGAAAAAAAGCAGTTTGGTTAAAAATAGGTGGCATTTTAAGTGCTATCCAATACTAAAATGGAAAATCATCAAAGGGTCTGGAAAATTACGGGATCAAAGGGGGGTGGTGGTGAGGAGAAATACTGACCAGGTGTTGACTGCTCCTTGGTAACTACCACATTTACTTGAAATTAAGATAAGATTTTTTCCCTCTGCATCTTATATTTGTATACAAGGAAACCCCATTAAATATATCGTCTATCACTGAACTGTTAGCAAAAGCAGCATGTGCTCAGTAATAGAAACCAACTGAACCTACTATGAAGCTGATTAAATACAGCCAACACTGACCAGGACCATAAAACACATGGCCCATATTGGGCAAATATACTGATAGGAACCTTTTCTTGTGTGTCCCTTAAAAAAAAAAAAAAAGAGCAGCTGCTCCCCCAAAAGGGAAAAGCACTGAGCCTATAGGTACTGCAAGTCCAGGGTGGCACTCAGAAAGGCCAGAGCAAGCTACAACACCTTCTCCTGTTACCAAAAAAAGCCTCAGTGCTCTTCTTAAATTCACAGTGAGCGACTACCTTGGATACATTTTTACTTCCTCTTCACTCCCAGACCTGAGCTATGACTTTCTTTTCCATTTCCAAACATTCCTGTTTCTTCATCAGCCTTAAATACCTGGCAAACATCACCAAACAGGGCCTCAAACAGTTCATCCAGAATCCCTCTGTCATCTCTTCTTTCAGTCTGTTGCATATGATTAGTGTGCAACAGTTTGAAAAAAAGGTAAATTGCATCAGTTCTGAATGAACTAAATCTATGGGTACCTGTAAAAATTTGCCAATATGCAAATTGTTTCAAGGTGTATTTCAAGGTCAATGTTTTCAAATTTGCCCCTCACTTCCCTGTGCTCAGGGAAAGTAGGATCTGGCAATAAGGAGTGGGGAAAGAGCTGCAGGGGAAAGTAATCAATGGCTCAATGTCTAGTTGGTAGCCAGTATCAAGTGGAGTGCCCCAGGGGTTGGTCCTGAGGCTGGGTTTGATCAATATTTTCATCAACAACCTGGAAGATGGGATGAAATACACCCTCAGCAAGTTTACAGATGACATCAAGCTAGGGGAAGTAGTAGATACACTGAAGGGTTGGTCTAGGATTCAGAGAAACCTTGACAAACTGGAGATTTGGACCAAAAGAAATCTCATGAGGTTCAGTAAGGACAAGTACAAAATCCTGCACCTAAAACAGAACAATCCCATATCCTTGTTCAGGCTGGGGGCTGAGTGGCTAAGTAGCAGTTCTGCAGGAAAGGACCTGTGGGTTACAGTAGACAATAAGCTGAATGTGAGCAAACAATGTGCCCTTGTAGCAAAGAAGGCTAACAGCATGCTGGGTGCATTACTAAACATGTTGCCAGCAGATTGAGGGAAGTGATTTTCTCCCTCTATTCAGTACTGGTGAGGCCACATCTGGAGTACTGTGTCTAGTTTTGGGCCCCACTACTACAGAAAGTATGTGAACAATCTGAGGTATATAACTTCTGATGAGAGGCTAAGGGAACTGGAGACGAGAAGACTGAGTGGATTTAATAGCAGCCTTCAACTACCTGAAACGTGGTTTTAAAGAGGATGGAGCTAAACTGCTCTCAGTGGTGGCAGATGACAAAACACGGAGCAAAGGTCTCAAGTTGAAGAAAGGGAAGTTTAGGTTAGATATTAGGAAAAACTCTCTCACAAGGAGGTTAGTAAAGCACTGGAACAGGTTACCCAGAGAGGTTGTGGAATCTCCATCCTTGGAGGTTTTTAAGACCCAGCTAGACAAAGCTTTGGCTGGGATGACCAAGTTGGGGCTGGTCCTGCTTTGAGCAGGGGGTTGGGACTAGATGACCTCCTGAAGTCCCTTCCAACCCTAATTTTCTAGGATTCTCTGAAGTGGTACGGTGGAGGGCATGGAAGCTACCTGGCACCCCAGATTTATTTTCCCTGCTGCAACTGTGGAAGGGGGACAAATTCAAAGCAGGCCTCCAGTAATTAGATTCTATACCTAGAAAATTATAATAAACTAGCAAAGTGCCATCAAGAATGACAGGCAGGCAGCAGGGACAGTGTCACCCCACTACCCCACGCTGCTGCCGCCCCACATCCCGCTGCATGCAACCCCTCACCCCCCCCTTTGTGTCTGACCCTGTGTGCCCCCCACCTCAGACACACATCCAGCTACACACACCCACATGCCACACACACACCCAACCACACCCCCCCCACAGCCACACCTACACCCACCCACACTCACATGACACACACTCAGCTACATGCACACCCACCAACCCACCTATGCGCCCCATTGCCTGCAGCCATGAGCCATGCCCCTCCTGTATTTTGGTTCTGACCTGCAGTGTGGGACATTGCTGCAGGGTGCCGTGCAGGGAGCAGGCAGGGGGATGTGCCCCACCCTGTGGCCTGCATTTGGCAGGTGCTGCCGGCCACCCCCACCCACTCCCGTCCTGGCACCCTGCGCCGGCACACCCTGCCCCCCTCCCCCCGCATGGCCACATGGCACACCCCCCGGTTGCAAGCCATGCTCCTGCACAGCCGGTCACCATGGCAGGGACCACAGCCTGGCCCCACCTGCCTCGGCCCCCACCTCTGCCTGTCCGTCTGTCTGTCCTAAGGTTCCAGGCTGCACATGCACAGTTGGCCCAGAGCGTTATGGACAGACAGACAGCAGTGTTAAGGCTTTTTCCAACTACTTAGTAGCCCTAATAAAAGGCAATGTTAGAATTGTTTTTCCAACTTAGTTGCCCTAATAAAAGATACCACATCTACCTAAAGAACTGCATATGCAGGCCTGCATTTACCCTATAGGTATGACTAAATTGTGATTGTCTTGTTTCATTTTAGAATACATTAAGTTACTGTGGTTCAGCTTCCATTTACTGCTGGATTAAGTGCAGGCATATGGGCGGTTCTGTGGAGTAGGTGATGCATACTATACTAAGTCCCCACCTTGATTTTAGCTTACTGTTTTTGCTCACTTAGCTCTTCCTCAAGACTGCTTCTAAAATATTGTATTTACATATTTTAAAGTCTGCACACAAACATGCAGTTTATCAGTTTTTCATTCAAATATTGCCAAACAGAAGAAAAACTGTAACGTTCTTGTTGACAGTTACTCTGCAGTCACCATGAAACTATGCAAGTTCAATATTGATGGAGAGGTACCTATAAATAATTTGCAGTGCTAAGTGAGATAGATATTACTTGAAATAACTTTATGTATGGGGGTAGAAATTAAAACAAACACAAGTAGCCACGACGCTCTCAAACCCTAAGGATACTTTCTTTAATGTATACTCACATCTTGCACAAGAACCGTTTGTGAGTAAATTTAACTGATGGTCTGCATTTAATGAACATGGAAAAAATACAATGAATAAAATCTGGGATTTCACATTTTTAGTTTGACATTTCTCTCTTATGCAGGCCTAGAGTCATGCATAACATTTTGAAGAAGTATTATTACACTATACTTTAATAAAGTCATTACTCAAATTGTAGACTGCCAAATACAGTCAAGCAGAAAGAAACAAACTAATGAGCAGTTTTATGTATTACCAGGGAATCTACAGTATTTTTGGCGTGCTTTAAACAGATAAAAAATTCTGAAGAGATCAAGCACTCCATGTTGAAGTTAGCATATCAAAAATAATGTGATTTTTTTTTATGCTAAGTTGATAAAAGCTTTCTTTACTGGTTAATGCAATTCCACCCCAGGGTAGTGAATAACACTTACTAAGGTAACATAATCTATCCAGGCAATTTATTTTTTGCTTACTTGGAAGTATATGCCATATATTTGAATAAACCTCTTGCTAGCAAAAGTCAACTTATAAAAATAGCAAATTTCTCTTTTTCTTTTAATATGTGTTAAATAGAAGGCAAGAAATAAGGGGGGGAAAGATCCACTTTTGAGCAATGACAGCTGTGTGAAAGTGCAGTTATCAATAGCCAATGAATTTCATTCCTAAGTTGCGTAGAACAGGAAAATAAAAGTATGTTCACTTTTCTTCATATGTGTTAATTAATATCAGTTCTGCATAAGACACTTCTTAAACTCTGTACAGATGCCTGTGCCAGTTACAGTTGTGTAGATTTTGTAAAACACAACTACACACAATAATGCAGAAATACTACACAAATTGCTTTTTTCTTGATGAAAGGTACCTGTAGTACTGGCTAATTAATTGTCAAAAATTTCCCAGTATTATAATATCTGACATCCGTACCTGACATTTTAGGGGACATCTCTCTAGCTTGTTACTGAAATGGAACAGGATGTAACTGTCTAACACAAATAAACAGATCTTACTTAATCAGCAGAAGTATCATTATCCATCCAATACTTTTTTCACTTTCTGTATTAACAATACTAGAGACACTGAATACAAATCTTCTGACTTCCCCCATAGCAGCAATTAATTTGTGAATAGCCTGGCACATGGTTTCCCCTAGTTCTTCAGTGTTGCACAGGAATTACATACAGAAGGTAAAATTAATTGGCTGAGCGGAGTGCTACCTTCCTGTCTTCTGCAGAACAGGTCTCGGCTCTTACCTGACACATAAGACTGCTTCAGGTTTGGGCTGAACACAATCCAAGACTTGGGTATGAATTCTCTATTTGCACTGATATTAATCCACTGCCCCCAGTGCATTGTAAAATAGGGATATGTCCAATACTCTTTCACACTGGCTGAAACAGCCCTATGTCCAAGGCCTGAATTGAGTGTGTATTGAATTTCACTCATTCAAATTCCCCATACTCTACCCAAACAGAGCCTGCACATTCAAGCTCCATGTGGGTAATTTCCACTTTAGGGAGTAAGTTATTACCAGGGACCTATCTAAACTGAGGTGGAAGTTTCAGGGGCATGTCAACAAGAGAATATAAACTGTTAATCATTTACATTTTGTTTATACATAAAAGGCCAAATTCTTTGTTTCTTCCTTAGTTTTTACTTGGTCTGAAAGTCCTTTTAAAATCCATAGGAGTTTGCCTTAGCAAGGAGCAAGTGAAAGCCAAATAAAGACTTTAAGCCATGGCCCATAATACCTAAACTTTATAACAATATTAAATCAAGTACCTGTTCAAAAGTAGATGACAGTGGCTTTCCACTCCCTCTGGAGCTGGACCGTGAGGAGTTTTTAGCTGAAGTCATCTCCTTTTTGTACCTGGCTATTTCCTTCCTGAGTTTCTCTCTTCGTTGCTGATCTGAAACTGATGAAAGAAAAAACTGAATAAAATTAGTGAGATTCAAACAGAACTGTACTGGTCTCTTCATTCTAAATGCATCAACAGACTTCAAGTCACTCAGAAAAGCAAAACGTTCCATTGGGTTCCAGTTTGAGTAGAATGATCATAACAAATTTCTCACTGTCAAAATATCAAGAATGATGTTGTGACTTAACAGCCAGGATTTGGATTCTCTTTCATTTAGCATTCTTTAGTTCTACAGCTAACACAAGACTACACTGGAATTGGAAGACCCAGACTAACATGACATAAATATGTTCCCTTTTGATTTAGTCTGGATGAATAATTATGGAAACTTTTGGCAAAAAAAACCATTCTTAAATAATAAGTATGTATGTATGTTAAATGTCAGTTAATTTATATGTACAAAGGAAATGGAGGAAGTTCCTCATGCTCCAAATCCTACTTTTGTCAGAACTGGACTCTGAATATTCCCCAAAATGGCCACACAAACGCACCGCAAAACTACATTACGTGCCAGAACCATGAACTACTTAGGCAGGGGCTGTATGTCAGAGTCACTCCTCAGTCACAAGGGAAGAGTCACGTAACCATATAGTTCTTGGCTCAAGATACCATCCCAAATGTTTCTCTATCATGCAAGGCAGCTATGCCATCAGCCTATGAGAAATGAGACCCAAAAAAATGCAGTCACATTTGCTTTGCACTTCTGCCAAACATGAGTTTTCTGTAGCTACACACATCCATCACCTGCAACAATATGAGCTTTTATTTCTGAAGTTATAACAGTTTACATTTGTATTCCAGGTACACAGAGGCATGTTAGACTCTGAAGGATGATCTGATACATAAAGCAACAAAACAAACTGGGGCAGAGTGAAAACATGCACATTTCTAAATGAGAATAAAGAAGCTCAAAAGAATAAGGGCAATTTTACAGTTTATGCAAATAGGACCATTATATGTTATTTAACCCACTGACTGTACAGTCTGCCTGATGCAGAAACAGCATCTCTGAGCACAGATGGCCTTTGTTAATGTCTGTTTCATTTACCCACTGCGAATTTCACTCATACTCTACTATGCCCCGATCCTACACCAACTAACTGACATGATAGTCTTAATTTTACATATATGAATATCAGTAATCTTGGGAATGTGGTGGCACTGACACTTATATTCTTGGCTCTTGCGAAAGAAACACGGTGATCTGAGGGACAAGGTATCAGGTCTTTCATTCACCTTTAAAATGCATTCTTCTGTACATGTTAATCTTACAGACGGGTTATATAAATGACTTGGAGGAACACTTTTCATGTAAAAATTATTATTATTTTGCAAAATTGAGTCCAATATTGGGCCAGCATTGGTACTTCCATACATAATGTGCTAGATCTCCTTCCTTTGGCAAATTTCCATTTCTGCTGCTTTTAATTCTTACAACAGACATGACTGATACAAAGGTCCCCTAGGGGAGGGTAAAAAATAACACACACAGCACAAGCTGATTGAGGATCACTTCAGACTAGACATAAGGAAAAACTTTTTTACAAAACTTCTTGCAAAACAGCAAAAAAAGCCCCGTTAGGCTGCAGAGTGGTGAGAGACGCGCGGGTGAAAGCCCACTGTGCCCCTACTCCCCTGAAGCCCCCCAGAAACCTCCTAGCAGCTGCAGAGCCCCCTGCTGACTCCCAGCACAGCCGGAGGCAAGTGGGGCTCATGGTGGAAAGGGGTTAACCCCTCTCTGAGTGGGAGGAGGCAGGTGCATGGAGCCGGGCTGGGTCAAGCCCCTGCCCAGGCCCCTACTTGGCCCAGCCCCCCAGGGAGCCACGCTACCGGAGCCGCGTGAACAGGCTGCGCAAACTGGTGTGCTTGTTTGCCTGTGCATGAGTTAGAACAGAGTTCACGCAAGAGGGGGCGTGGGAGGGCCCGAGACCCTGCCTGCGAACCCCCCAGGGTAATCAGTCCTAGCCGTAGCCAACCTACCAGAGGCATGACACGGGTGGGCACGCGCCACACCCCAAGGGTCCCCTCAGGCTCTGCGACCCCCCCATCGGGCACCTCAGAGACGGCCGCCCAGGCGGAGCCCATGGTTCCGGGCTCCACGTGGACGGAGCCCCTGGCTCTTGGCTGCACAGGCTACCTGTCCCTTTTTCAGGCTCTGGGGCCCAGGAGCATGGCCACCTCCCCTTGCAGGGTCTGCTCCCTACTGGGGTCTCTGGCGTGCCAGCTGGAGGAGCTCCAGGCCACAGTCCAGAGACTACGTGCCATCAGGGACTGTGAGCAGGAGATTGACTCCTACTG
>NW_017728947.1:85713821-85714913 GCF_001723895.1 Crocodylus porosus | reverse complement strand
GGCACTTAAGGGAGCCCACCCCTGCCCCAGCCCTGGTACAATCTGTGGGCAAGGCAAGAGCCCCCAAGGAGACACTTGCCTGCCTGTACACAAATCCCAGGAGTTTGGGGAACAAGCAGGAGGAGCTCATCTTCCTGCTCAATGCAAATAATTACAATGTCATAGGGATAACGGAGATCTGGTGGGACTCCATCCATGACTAGACCTTGGGTATAGATGGCTATACCCTGTACAGGAGGGATCATGTAGATAAAAGGGGCGGGGGTGTAGCTCTCTATGTTAAGGAAAGCTACATATCCCTGCAAGCCAATATTGGTGACCAAGGTGGACAGCTAGAGACCCTTTGGGTTAAAATTCATGGTGAACATGGCACAGGGAACACAATGGTAGGAGTCTACTACAGACCTCCCACCCAAAATCCTGAGCTTGACCAGGAGTTTGCCTGGGAGCTGGCTGAGGCTGCATGCTCCAGACCATGGTTGTCATGGGTGACTTCAATTACCCAGACATCTTGTGGGAGGCTTACTCAGCAAAATCCAAGCGGTCGCAAAGCTTCCTCTCGTGCATGGATGACCTCTACCTGACTCAAGAAGTCTATGGGCCAACAAGAGGCAAAGCACTGCTCGACCTGTTACTGGCTACAGGGGATGACCTAACTGGCAACCTAGTGATCAGTGGGAAGCTGGGTGACAGCGACCACGAGCTGATTACCTTCACCATCCGCCATAAAGCTGGCAAGTCAGTCAGCAACACAGAAGTCCTTGACTTCAGAAAAGCCAAATTTGACAAGCTCAGGAGGCTTGTCAGTCAGGCCCTAAGGGACCAAGACCCCAGGGAGAGTGGAGTTCAAGAAGAGTGGTTGCTCCCCAAGGGAGCGATCCCCAATGCACAAGCTAAGTCTATTCCATCTCGAAGAAAAGGCAGCAAGAGAGCACAGCAGCTCCCCTGGCTCTCCAGGGACCGAGCAAACCTCCTAAGGCTAAAAAGAAAAGCCTACAAAGGATGGAGGACGGGATTCATCTCCAAGGAGGATTATTCTGCACTGGTCCGGTCCTGCAGGGAGCAAACCAGGAAAGCCAAGGCTGCAACTGA
>NW_017728947.1:85675185-85713721 GCF_001723895.1 Crocodylus porosus | reverse complement strand
TCTTGATGCCCATCTTGCTGGGGTCATCTGATCCCAGAAGTCTTTCCTGCCCAAGTGCAGGGGGGCTGGACCCGATGATCTGTAAGGACCCTTCCAACCCCTAACAACTATGAAAGTAATTGCCTTCACAGCTGCTGATTATTTCAGCATATTTTGTTAGAATGCCTTATATTATCTCTTGGCTTTTTACTGAGAATTTCATCCTACGAAGACTGCCAGCTAAGGATAAGCTTTGCTAAATATTATAAATCAGAACTAAAATTAGCAGTTGTAACAGAAGTAAAAGTACATATACTGTATCATTAAATTAATTAACACTCCATGTTAGTCTTGCTACATTTAATTCTCATTACACGGCTAGCTACTCAAATGTACTTTCTGACTACACTGGTCCTAACATTCATAGTAACCATACTTGAAAGATAACTACAGGTCCTAAGAAGCCAGTACAGCAAAAATGATAGTTTCCATATGCCTGAGCCACAAAAACACTCAGTTTATACTCATTTAATGGACATGGAGGCAGCCACAGAAGCATTCTCTTCTTCTCAGATAAGTAAAGATCAACATGAGCATTACATAAATGACTGAAGATACAGACACACACAGAATGACAGGATACAACCTGCAAATGCAAAGTTGATAGACACAGTTCAGCTTCTAGAATTGGCTGAAGCAGCTGTATCTTTTATGAAGTTTAAGCAAACGTGATGCCAAGATAAACCTACTTTCTTTCCCATTACTTGCATCTTAGGGAATACTTTTCATGGATTCTACTTCTCTATGTGTATAATACTTATTGACTTTGATTCTGCAATGGCTGTTCCTTTGGTAAGGGTGAAACAGGGTGGCAAGCAGCTGGATGCAAGGTAGAGGACTCCTGAGGAACCCTTGTGTTGCTGCTACATAAAGAGAAACACATAGAAGTACAGAGGTGTCTAAACCCCTACTCTTGGGTGTGATACCGAGTGGAATAATAATCCAGTCTGGGGACTCCAGTCATTAAAGTGTGGGTTCATCTGGACAATAAATGAGGATGAGCTCTGAGCCTTAGAGTAAGACACTGAGGAGTCCTACTAGTGACAGCAGTTGCTGTACTGGAAGGCACTAACCACCATTTACAAAAGATCATGAACAAAGACATCTAATGCTGGAACTGTGAACACATTCAACACAGCAAGCATTGGACATACTGTGGGAGGGCACTGTTTGTGCCTGCCACTTTAAGGGCCTGAAGCTAGCAGCCGGCAGGTGCCTGATGAGGGCAACCATTTTGGATCTAGGGTTGCCCATATAAACAGGGCATTTTGCTGCTGGAAGGTCAGGCAACAACATTGCCTAGCTGCAAGGCCTTTGGTATCCTCCTGGAGGTAAGGAAGGAGCTGTAGGGGATGGATAGGAGGCTCCTGGTCTTGAGCATGTCCTAAAACTGCACCCTGCTGGGATTGGGTGGCAGTGGGGCTCTCAGTGGTGTGGGAGTCTCCAGGAAATGCCAGGCCAGTTACCACCCCAGTGAAAGGCAGGCGGGGTGCCTTAACCCCAGCTCCCACATTCGGGTGGGTTAGGACATTGGAGGTAGAGGGGGCCAGGCATGGCTACAGCCACCTGAGCCCACCCAAGGAGGATTTCAGAGTAGCATCATGACTTGCTGCTCCAGGGGGGAGTGAGAGTCCCCTGTGAGACTCTGGAGCACCAGTCATGGTATGAGTCACCCCATCTCTCCACATCCAGGAAAGGGGACCTGGAGAGAGTATAGGGCTATTGAGGCCAGGGGCAGAGTGCCTCCTGGACTGGTCCATGCTGGGGCCAGGACCAAGAACATCAAAAGGACCAGGTGCCCACCAAAAGGAGCACCCAGAGTTGTGGGCCTGGGAACCCACCTGGCCTTGGATGTGAGGCCAGGGCCTGTGTATGGCCGAAGGTCCTGAGTGGGGACCACGCCCAAGAGGGGAGCCAGCTACAAGGAGCTCAGCAGCCCAAATGAAGGTGGCATAAGCTGCCTGGGTGGAGGGATCAAAGGAGGGTCCTGCCAGGAGGATTCTGGAGTCTAGTGGGGGCTGATGTGACTGATAACATCTGGATGCCATCTGTGAGTCTTGGGCCATGGTATAGGGGTGGTACAGAGCTGCGGATGCCCCCCTAATATCGGGGTACAAAGAATAATGGGCAGCCTCCCACCTTATTTAACAACTCATTAATTTTCCAACGAGGCGTGGCAGACGAGACAGGTGGGCGGTATGCCCAGAGGCAGGTGGGAGGCCAGCGACAGCTAGCCTGTGTGAAACCCACTTCACCACACAGACATCAAGAAAGAAATTTGTTGTCTTGCAGGGGAGAAACTTATACATTAATTTAATACACAAAGGTAAGCTTTTTCACCTCTTTCTGTCCTAAATGCATGTTAGATCAAATTAATCCCTGATGTAGCCCAGTTTCAGCGAGGTTACAGCAATAATTAATTTGGCTCTGTGTACTCTTATTATCATGACAAGGAATAAAAGTTCCTAACTACTAGCAGAATAATTTAACTGAAAAAAGATACACCTCTACCTAATTTGTTAAAAGGCACCATAAACCTGTAATTACAAATAACCTCAATTCTAGACTCCCCAAACTAGACAGTAATGTTGAACAAGCAAATGTCAAGATGTTTTTCACATTTTGTTGCAAAAAAAAATCACTGTTCATGTCATCACTCCTAAAAATAGCAGTTTTTAGTATTTAAGAGTATAAAATGTATACTAGATCCAAATTACAAGATTTCATTAGTTGAGTCTAAGATCTGTGTCTCATCAATTACGCTCTTCATTACAAGGCTTTGTAACAGAAATGATATGTTGTACTGTAAGCAAAGTACTAGTGTCTATGTACCAGATGCATTGCCTGTGAAATCTAAATTCCATAATCTAGTCCACCCACTCTATGAATCTGTTCTGTTAATTCTGCTGGCACTGAGAAGGGGTGTAAGTAGGATCATAAGAGCTCTTAAAATTTGAATTGTATTCTTTTCTACCCATTACTTTTTAAAAGAATCCTGAGCTACCCATGGCATTCTGACATTCATATAATCTTATATAGAAGCAGCTTTGTTCACTAGACAACTGTTTTCTTTCTTCAAATAATATTTCGAATACACCAAACAAATCAAAGACCCTTTCCTTATAAAGTTACTTCCCTGTAGTAGTTTCTCCCTCTACAGGCTTGACTCTTCCTTGAAGCCCATATTTGCAGCAATATTTTAGAAATCTGCCTTGGGACATAAAAATTACTATGAAGATTGAGGAGATGATACAATTTAGGAGCAATTAAAAATAATATCTCAGATCTATCATGCTCCAAGCTGGTTTGGAAGTCTGGTGGTTAGAAAGACAATATGAATTTAGAATTGCCTAGTGCAAGTGATTGCCCTTTCTTCTGAGTTTTTGGATCTCTACATTCATTATACACCACAACTTGATACAACTTGCAGTGCTAAACAATTCCCAAGTCATTTTTTTTCAACATAACCCAATCATGTCCACCTGAAAACAACTGCACAAAGAATGCTTTTATTGCATTTAGCCAAAAGCAGAATGTTTCAGAATATAATCTAACACTGAATAACACTTCACTTCCCCATAAGAATCAACTATTTAGACACCAAAACAATTCTGGGCATTATTTTCCCTTCTGAATTCCATTGACCAAGAACAAATGCCAACCTCAGTCCTAATGAGCTGTCAGTGACCATGATTTAAAATATTTGGAACATCACAGGATGAAGTGGGTTTTGGAAACAAATGTTTTCTTTCACAACACTGTTCCTTCCCCACACAGCCTGGTCTCAATTAGTAGGAAGTCAAACTACACCACAACTTAATCATGTGGTATGAACTCCTAGCCTCACTGAAATCAACACAACTTGTGCAGTGACTGTAATAGAAATGGCCACTCACATGTGCTGCCCTGCTTTTTTCTGCTGTGGGTTTTTTTGACAACAGAAGATCCTGGTGCCAAAAACCCCACCATATTGCAAATGAGCAGCACAGCAGAAGTGCATATGTGCAGATAAATCTGCAGAGTCGCAAACTGCTTGCGCACACTTGTCTGGATACACTCTATGGTTGTGTCCACATGTGGTGTGAATGTCTGGTTCTCCGGGGACAACTAGCAGCAGTGCATCTTGTACCACTGCTAGTTGTCCCCCAGGAACACCTATGTCATGCATGCTCTGGCATGTGGCAAATTACCCTGGAAGTGGTAGGGGAGGCTGGGGCCAGCACTGGGCTGGCCCCAGCAGCCTTACCTGAGGTCCTGGGAACCTCCTGGGGCTGCAGCAGTGAGGATTGTGCTGCATGGAGCCTGGCGAGCAGCCACAGCATGACTACAGCCTCCTTGGCTCCATTTTTGAGTGGCATGCACAGCCCATGCATGCACTGCTCTGCCTTTTTTCTCCACAAGTTTTTCTGACCCCTGGATATCCAGAGGTCAGAAAAACCCTCCACACTACTCCCTTGCAACACAGAGGACAGTTGAACATGTAGTATGTGGCACTATGGATGTGTCTGCAGCACCACATGCTGCATAGCTGCACTCATCTGGACACAGCCTATAAGGGCAACTACTCCCATTGTTTGGATCTTTTACTTCATCAGGAGGAGAAAAGGATTTGTCTGTTTTAACACTCTCCCAAAGATCTTAAAAAGTTCATGATTTGCCACTGTTTTATAAAATAAGAAATTACAAGTGTGTACACAGCAAATTTTTGCTAAAACATGCAACCACAATCATGCCATTGATGAACTCAAGCTCATTTAATCGCTTCTTGCAACTTCTTCTCTTCTTCCTTCCATTGTGCCTCAGTACAATTTCCTTTTAACATTTGGCTACTTCTTGATTTTTTTTTCCTGTTGTTCTTCAGCCAAATTCTGTGTTGAATTTGCAAAAAATGTGCTCTGAAAATCTTGAAATCAGGAAAGCAAACAGAACGTATCCGTTCTGCCTCAAAATTTGGCTTAGTTTGTAGGAGCTTTTTGACTCTTCTACCTCATAATACATCTGTTCAAGATGTTTAGGTCGTTTGCTTCAAAATATTTCCACAGAATCCTAGGATAAAACTGGGATTAAAAATATAATAAAAGAGCCCACTTACCTTTGAAATCATTTGTTGAACTTAGAGTAGCTTCAAAAGGGCATTCAAATGCATCATGTGAACAGACATTCAGAAGTGAATTTTGAAATCACGAAAGGTAGAAAATTACCATGTGATCTTGAGGGGGCATATTATAATTACAAACTTCACTGGATTTCACACCCATTTTTTTGTCAAACACCTTCTATGTTTGGTAATGTTCCTTTATCCTTTGTCAGTATAATTTGCATTTTCAGGTTGTCAAATCATTTCACTCTTGACATTGCAACGAATAGCTGGCTATGTCCAAACACAGACTACAGTAGGTAAATACCTACTCAATCAAATGTTTGATCTTGGGTTTTTTTGATAGCCATTAGAAAAGCTACTCTGATAGCAAATTTCCTCTTGAGTATCTTAAAAGGTAGAGCTATGTCCAATGGGTATACTGTAACTCTTGGCAAAAGAATGTTTTCCAATAGCCTCTTCTAAGTCTACAGTGTTACTGTAAAGTCTTTTTACAATAAGTCTTGTGCCTTTGATTAAACCAGATTTCACAATCAATCCCACCTTAAATGTGAGCCTGTGGGGAGACAAATTGCTCAGTGACAAATTTGTTGAGAAACTTGATCAGATTTTGGATATCCTTGTTACCATGTTCATTATCGACTTTAGGCTTAAGTATACCCCTTCTTTTCCAATAATGTAATTTCCAATTACGTCCTCGTTCATAGCACTGAAGTGTTTGCTTTTGGGGCAAAGAATCACAGCTTTGCATGAAGCCTCACAGAGGACTGAAGCCCAGCATTGCCTGCCAGGATGAAGTGTTCACAGGTGGCGTGGGCACATGCACACACACTGTATTGCACGATACATTTTCTATTAATTTATCACACTTTTTTACCAGAGTTTTTACCATAATTTGAATTTTATTCATAGATTCATAGATGTTAGGGTCAGAAGGGAACTCTATAAATCATCAAGTCCGACCCCCTACATAGACAGGAAAGAGTGCTGGGTTCAGATGACCCCAGCCAGATGCCCATCCAATCTCCTTTTGAAGACCACCAGGGTAGGGGAGAACACCACCTCCTTTGGGAGCCCATTCCAGATTTTGGCCACTCTAACTGTGAAGAGGTTCCTCCTAATGTCCAGTCTAAATCTGCTCTCTGCTAGCTTATGGCCATTATTTCTTGTAACCCCAGGGGCGCCTTAGTGAGTAGAGCCTCACCAATTCCCTTCTGTGCCCCCATGATGAATTTATAGGCAGCCACAAGGTTGCCTCTCAACCTTCTCTTGCGGAGGCTGAAGAGGTCCAGGTGCCCTAGTCTCTCCTCATAGGGCTTGGCCTGCAAGCCCTTAACCATACTAGTGGCCCTCCTCTGGACCCTCTCCAGGTTATCCACATCCCTCTTGAAGTGTGGTGCCCAAAACTGCATGTAGTATTCCAACTGACCAGCATCCAATAGAGGGGAAGTATCACTTCCTTGGTTCTGTTTGTCATGCATCAGCAGATGCATGACAAAAAGTGCAGTTAGCTTTTCTGACGACTTTGTCACACTGACGACTCATGTTTGGCTTGGAGCCCACTAGGACTCCAAGACCCCTTTCTGCTTCCATGCTACCAAGCAGGTCATTTCCTAGGCAGTAGGTGTGCTGGACATTTTTCCTCCCTAGGTGCAGCACTTTGCATTTCTCCTTGTTAAATTGCATTCTATCGTTTTCTGCCCATTTGTCTAACCTGTCCAGGTCTGCCTGTAGTTGTTCCCTGCCTTCCAGTGTGTCCACTTTTCCCCGCAGTTTTGTATCATCTGCAAACTTGGACAAAGTACACTTCACTCCCTCGTCCAAGTCACTGATGAAGACATTGAAGAGTATCGGTCCAAGGACCGATCCCTGCAGGACTCCACTGCCCACTCTCTTCCAGGTTGATACCAACCCATCCACTACCACTCTCTGGGTATGACCCTCTAGCCAATTTGCCACCCACCAGACTGTATAATCATCCAAATCACAGCCTCTTAACTTGTTCACCAGTATGAGATGGGATATTATATCGAAGGCCTTCCTGAAGTCTAAGTAAACGATGTCAACCCCTACTCCTGTGTCCAGGTGTTTTGTAACCTGGTCATAAAATGAGACCAGATTAGTCAGGCATGATCTACCTGCTATGAACCCATGCTGGTTTCCCTTCAGCATAATTTTTCCTGAGGGCTCTCACATGGTAAAATAGAACATGGTATTCAAAACAGAAGAAAAGAAAAATGTGAAAATGTCAAGTAGACCAATGGTCTTTGAGCTGTTTTTTGGTTTATAGGAAATTTTGTGCAAATCTGCACTCTATAAGCTTTAAAATGACATATAATCCAGTAAGCACAAATACCTTTAAATAAAGCATTCTTAGTTCATCTAGTCCAGGGGTCAGCAAAGTTTTTGGCCAGAGTGCCAAAAACACCCAAACCTCCAACTTGACTTGGCATGCTAGAGGTGGGGGAGCTGTGAGGGGCCTGATCCTCAATGCTGGCAGCAGCTGCAGGTGTCCCTCTGGGTGGACTGTGGGGGAAGCGGTGGGGTTGTGTTGCCCTGGCCCCTTCCCCTCTATGTGCTCCGAGGCATGTATGCACCTGCTGCTACCACAGACCTAGTGCTGGTGCTCTGGACCCCAGTGCAGCTGTTTGCAGCCTGCCTAATACAGCTGCCCAGAACCCAGGCGGAAAGGGACCAAGGGCAGCACAAACCTAGCTCCTCCCCTACTGTCTGCCTAGAGGTGCATGTGCAGTGGCCACCACGACGGAGCCAGTGCCAGGGCTGCAGAGCCCCGTGCAGCTGTTTGCAACCTCTTGGCTGCCTGCAGGCAGGGAGGGAGCCCGATTGTGCTGGCCCAGGCAGGGGGTATCCAAACTGTCCCTTGCAAGGAGCCCCATGTCTGGGCCAAATCCCCCTTTACTGGCCCCAGGAAGGGGGACACCAGGGCAAGTGGGGGGAGTGGAAGGACCAACCTGTTCTGCCTCCCAGAAGCTTGTCCCCACCAAGGAGAATGGCCAGGGCTAGGGCTGCTGATCTCTGCAGCAGGAGGTGGGCAGGCTGCAAACAGCTGCAAGGGGCTGCACAGCCACAGAACTGGCTCCATGACAGCAGCCATTGCATGCACTCCTCTGGGCAGATGGCAGGGGATGGGCAAAGTTTACGTTGCCCAAGGCTCCATCCTGGTTGTGTGCCCAGAGGTGCGTGTGCAGCTGCCACTGCCATGGAGCTTGTGCTAGGGCTGTGGAGTTCTGTGCAGCTGTTTGAAGCCTCCCAGATGTCTGCTATGGAGTATAGGCTGCTTGCAGTAGGATTTGCAGCCTCCTGGCTGCCTGCTGCAAGCAACCCTGGCTGTGGCCAGTGGCAGCCACCCAGGGGCCAGGCCAGCTGTGGTGTGCTGAAGAAAATGGCCCGGCATGCCATGTTCTGCCACGTGAGCTGGGGGTTGCTAATCCTTGGATCAAGAGAGAAGAACTGCAAAAATTATTCAGGGGCAGGAAAAATAACTCACAGTGAATTTCACTTAGTTTACCTTATCACAGAGTAAGAGGTGACTGATTACAGTGTACATACCTTCCCAGGGACAAAACACCAGGTACAAAATGGCTGTTTAACCTACTTGACAAAGTCATAACAAAAACTACTGATTTGAAGTTAAGGGCTGACAAATTCAATTAAAAGTGAGAGACAGTTTTTTAACAATAAGGTTGAGCAACCATTAAAAAAACATGGAGAAGGATGGAACTTCTACTTCTTAATGTCCTCTTATCAAGACTGGATGATTTTCTGCAAGGCATACTTTAGTCAGACACAAATTATTGGCTTGAATACAATGATAAGCAGGTGAAATTCCTGGCCTGTGTATCACAAGAACTCAGATTACATGATCTGGTTGTGCCTTCTGACCTTAAAATCTAGGGGAAAATATTGCATGTTGTACTTTAATAAATTTCTTTTTCTAATGAATTGCCTTTTATAGAGGGAAAAATGTGCATCTACTGCAGAATAGAAAATATGTATAATGTAGCTGAGGCAAAAGTAAGATCATCAGAACTGCATCAGTATCTTGGTTAAAAGGACTTATTGCAGTTTCTTTACATTTTTACATTTGACAGGTTTTCAGTCTGGGGGTTACTTTTTGGAAAATCTGACAAAATGTTTTTAACATTTTTGAGTACAAAAAAGTTAAAAATATACATAGCTTTTACAGGAACAGTGATCCATTAAGAGAGAACAGATATATGAAAACTTGCCACTTCAAATAAATATTAAAAAAGAGTTGTTATTATTCCAATAATAAAACACATATGTATGTAAGGAAACCCTTCTCATTAAAAATGTAGGAGTGCATATAATGAGGCAGGACTCCGAAGGGGAAGACAGTGTGCACACTTTTTGCATAGAAGCAGTTAAGCTGACTTATGTTGGATACTAACTAAGAAAATCAGACATAATACCATGTATCATAACATGTATACCAGAGTAATGTGTTTTATGACATGGAGGTGATGGTTGAAAAATCAGGCCTAAAATATAAATAAATAAGTAAATAAAAGTCCCTTTTCTTGCTTGGATAGAGTAGATAAAAATAAGCAGTTAGCCTACACCTATATTATTATCCTTTTTTTTTTCCTAACACCTTCTAAGTTTAATGATGTCTCTAGTAATGGCAGGTTCAGACTTGATATTCCTCCACTATGTGCTATGCACCAGATTTCTGGTGGGCAACTTCTCAAGAATGCGTTTTTTTCCCTTAGCAAAAGACCTGTGTTTTCAATCAGTCTAATTACTAAGTTCAGGCTGTTCTATCAATATGCTCTGTGGAAAAACCTCGAAACAGATGGGTTGAAAACGTTATTACTATTAGAAGCCAGGCATGTGTAGCAGCAGCCGTCTTTATTTGGCATGGCTGTTGTCAAGTTCTCTGGCACAAAAGCTATGACCATCGACTTGTAATAGTAGCCACTTGTATCATTCAACATGCTTGGTGTAATTCTGAACATAGAAGTTTCATATTTCAAAAAGTTTCACATTTTAACAACTATTTTAAGTCAATAAGGCTGATCTAATACATAAGAACATGCTTGTTGCTGGCCCAGAGGCATGACAGCTTGCTGGCCTTGCTGCCAGCTAAGATACCAGGAAAAGAACAGCGGAAACCAAATCCACTTTAAAAGCAGAACACATTCAGTTGTTCAGAGAGAATGCCAGCTACAGATAGTATTGTGCTAATGCTTAAGAACTAATGACTGATTCATGGCAACAGCCCCAAAAGGGATACTTGCTGGCCATCTGAGCAGGTTAAGACACCTACTTTCAAGGGATTCTCTTCGCAACGCTTTGCTGCTAATAGGAGCCATATTGATAAATCTCATGCAGCATATTGAAAATGTACTGCTTTGAGGACACTGGGGGTAAAGGAGGAAGAGGATTTTAGAGCAGAATGGCACATAAATTCAGCATCTGAAAAAATGTTTTTAGACGGTTTACAAACACTAAAAAGGTCATTTAAATGACAGTAAATAAAGATCATGGTAGTACAGACAAAATGTTTTCATAATCAGGAAACAATTTCATGTGTAATACAAAAAGAAAAAATAGTAATTTGGTATGACTCAACAGAAGCAATGAACTATACTTCATGTCCTCTAACTCAAACATGCAAATATAATTGAGAGATTAATTAATGACAGTCTTTTTATATTTGCTTTTGGAACACACTTCCACTATTCACAATGTGTTTGCTGTCTGCCACAAAAACACCATCTTTCTTAAAGGTAAAAAATGCCTGAAATTTCTCTTAAGACCAATAGTTTTCACTTGTATATACAGACAGAATTCAACAGAATTTTGCTGATATTGTACAAAGGAAATCTAAAAATGTTAATTGGGTTGAATGCACTAGAGTGGATGATGCTGAAAGGGAACACGTATGTCCAGTGGAATTATACCTTTGGTAAACCTCTGGAAATTTCAGCCCCGATGGGTTTTGTGTTTAGTATGTCTGACTCAAAGCACTTATTTAATAAAGAGGCACATATGTGATTTGAATACACAAAATTAGGCTGATTTTTGAGTATGAAAGAAGTTCTTAAGTAAAATTCTAGTTGAGTTGTAATTGAGTGCATTTTTGACATTGACTTCAATGAAGCCTCTATTTTACATAAGGTTAAAAAGGCAATTGCTTTATATTTCATTGTCCACAACTAGCCATATAAAACTGGTATGATTATGTTACTCACCAACTGCTGAATGTAGTCCTTCTGGCATTCTATTGCCAAAAATTTCTGGTGAGAGTTTAGCTCCACTGAAATCAATGGAATTCCTTCCCTGAGTTTTGCTAGTGTTAAGATCCTGAAATTAGGCCCATCGTCTAAGGAATGAAGAGTTGGAAAACACCTATACTACACTAATTTAAATATTCAAGGATTGTCAGTACTGCTGAATTTTAGTAAACAGAATAGTAAATAGAAGAAAACAGGGTACATTGGATACCTAAATTAACAAAAGACATGACATGCTGGAAAGCAGTTGAATTTGTGATGCATTATGACAGGGCTATCCAACGGGTGGCTGGGGGGGCCACATGTGGGCTTATGCTGAAGCCCCTGGGCTTCTAGTCCAGAAACCGCTCTCCCCACTGTTCCAACTTCTGTTGCAACTGCCAGAGTCTCTGGGTTCTCCCTTCCACCTCCAGCTTCTGCTTCTTGCTCCTGCCTGAGGGCAAGGAGGGGCAGGATGACACAGCTGCCAAGGGAATCTGCAGTCAGGGGACTCAGAGGACCCAGGGACTCTGCGTAGTGTGGCATGCAGTGAAGGTGGGAAGCAACCCTGCATTATGACATCAGATAATGAGTTCTGGAGTAAAGGACTGCATGTAATCCAGCAGGATCATTTAAGGGGAACCATTAAAGCAGTGATTCTCAACCTTTTTGGACTCAAGGTACCTCTTGGAAAATGCCAACTGTTGGGTCTCACCCATTTTTTGGCTATGGAAAAATAATAAAGCAATTTTTCTGTTGAAAAGAAATAAAAAGGACCACAGCAGGGCAAAACATTGTTAACACCATGGATTCCTTTTTTGAAACCTGTGTTTATTTTGTAAATGGTATTTTCACACCTAATAGCGGTAACCCCACAGCACCCTGGTTGAGAATGATGGCATTAGAGACAAAACAAGAGCCAAAAAAGTTTCACCGCTGTCTTTAAGCACACCAGCTGAAACTCTAACTCTGATTCTGAGGCACTGAGAGCCCTAAACTATCAAGGTCAGATGTTCAGAGTTGCTCAGCAATTCATAGAAAGCACATAGACCTTGTGAGGGGCTGAGCTATCTTGTTGCAAAAGTAATAAGTATCTGGCTACACAAAATGCTATGATCTCACATGAAAAATATGAAGAACATCTCACATGGCTGCAAAATTATATATAAAGCAGTATGGGGTGATATTTTAATACAATTAAACTTACATTAACTTGCAAGAAACCCTTGCTTTCAGTCTTTCACTCAGCAAGTTCTCTCATCTTTTTGTTACAGAAATTACTAAATAAAAGCTGTTTAAGAAACAAAAGCTGAAGGTTGGAGCAGAGGAGTAATACCAACTGGGATATTAAGGAAACCCAGTTTTATGGTGCATTCAACATAATTTTTGTTAACAGATTTTTACAATGTGACAAATTCATGGTCACAGCTCATAACTGCACTATCCATTTAATTAAAATAATTAAAAATCAATTCAAGCCATATGTTAAAACATAGCTGGATCCAGAAAAGCAGCAATATCACAGGATTCAGAAAGTAGGAGGTTCAGAACGGTGAAAGGCTGAGGAAAGGGAAAGGCTCACATTTTAGTTATAAACCTAAGATTGTCATGAACAACCCACCAATTCTTGAGTTGCAGATTATTTTAAAATTAAATCCTATTTTAGAAATGAGATGAGCTAAATTTATTACAGGTCCAGGCTGTCCAACTGGCAGCCCCTAATGGGTTAACCCTCTGGGCTTCCACACAATCATACCACTCCCCCTGCTCTGGCAGCTAGAGTTAAGCAGATCATAAGGACATCTGCGACATCTGGGACATTATCCACCCCCACCCTCCACACAAATCAGTGGTGTTGCTGCAGGCAGAGGCAGGAATGAGGTTGGGTGGGGTGGTACCGTGGGCAAGTAATGCCCTCCTGGTGCACTTGTGCCACTCTGCACGTCTTCACCTCCCCATCAAACTGTGCCCTGCACCCCAAGGTTTCTGGGATGCTCATTTTAATTCACACCAGCCAGCCAGGACCAGCCTCCAAAATCTGGGATTGTCCCAGCTAAACCCGAACATATGATCACCCTAGCTAGAGTCTCCTAGTTCCCCCTTCTTCCTGTGGCCACTGTACTCTGCACCTGCCCTTGGGGGCGATGAAGCATGACACAGGGAACTCAGTGTGAGGCTGGAGGTGCATGGTGCAGTTGTGGGGAAAGGGGTATCTGTGCAGGGTTGTAGCTTAGGAGGGGCATCCATGTGGGTATGCACTGCAGTGCGGAAGGGAGTGTGGCATGTGGCCTGGGGGTCCATAACCCCTGCTGGTGCAGCCAGTGGAGTGAATGGTCCCCACTGGTGTAGCCCAGGGGCATGTGGCCCCTGGACACTTATAAACTGGAGAGCCCAGTAGTACGTGATAAGTCTGGGCCTTAGCTACAGGGCTTGAACATAAGGTTTGTAAAAAACATTTCCAGATATTCCAACTGAAAGTATTCATTTTTCTTGCTTGTCTAAAAATGTTTTTCTGCTGTAACTAAGAAACATCTTGCTCCAGTTGTGTTGGCAAGATGAGATTTTCTGCATGTTCTAATGAGATACAAATAAGCTAGTTTCAGCCCCCTTTGAAACTAAGATGAAAGAGAAATTTATTGAAGATTTAGTGCTTTTACTAAGCAGATGGGCAAAAACAGCAGCAGTAGCAAAAGTGAAACATTTGCATTATACACTGGAAGGAGATATATACTGTATCTATAATTAGGGTTGTGCAAAACAGGCCATATTCAATTCGGATTCAGCCCAAATCGGGGACAGTGATTCGATTTGTTGAGTTGGATTACTGTCCCGATTCAATTGGGCCAAATCCAGATCTGAAGATTTGCTGCTGAGTCAGAGAATCAGTGATTTGGCCATAGATACAGCTTTAAATATTTTTTCTACATACCTCGAGGTACCAGGTACGGTTCGTGTATGCTGCAACGGTGGGGTGGATGGAGCGTCCCACAGGAGTGAGAGGGTAGGGAGGCCCACGTGCTCAGTAGCAAACTCGGAAGTGGACCGGAAGTACTTCTGGTCCACTTCTGAGTCTGTCGCCAAGTGCGCAGGGGTGCCCCCCCCGTATCCCCTCAGCTCGGTGATCTGTCACGAGGCAACCCCAGGTTCCCCCCCCAGACCCAGGAGGCACCAGTTGCCAAGCCGGGGGAGTGTGGAGGACCCCCTGCACGTTCCCTGGGGGACCTGGAAGTGGACCAAAAGTGCTTATGGTCCACTTCTGGGTCTGCTGCTGAGTGCGCTGGGGACCCCCCCATGCTCCTGTGGGATGCTCCATCCACCCCAGAATCTCAGCATTCATGAGCTGCCTGGTACCTTGAGGTATGTAGAAAAAGCATTTAAAGCTGTGTCTATGTCCAAATAGTTGAATGTTTCTGAATGTCTTTGGATTCGGAGGGTTCCAATTCAATTCAGAGAGATTAAAGGGTCTCCTGATTCAGTTAGGATTCAGAGATTCGGCCACCAAATTGAGCTGAATCTCTGCTGAATCAAATCAGCGACTGAAGCTTCGAGCAGCCCTATCTGTAACCATGACAGATACATAGAAAGTGGTCTGAGTAAGATGAACTGAAAGGAAAACAGATTATACCCAGGTCGCCCATCTGAAGTAAAACCTTCCCCACTCAGGAGTATGCCTGCTAGTGTCATTACAATTATTGGCTAAGATTAAGGTTAATGCTCAGTCACAGTCTGTGGCATGAACTCATATTATTTGGAAAAATATACTCCAGTGTGAAATGTATGATATCTTATGTCCTTAGCGCAGGAGTGTTGTTTTAAAAAAATAAAAATAGCACGGCATTAACTGAGTTTGGAAAGACCTGACTACTACCACATGAGGTGTGAGATGCATCTTTGCTCAAAGAACAATGGGACATGGGGACAGAGAAGGGGAAAGGCCAGGCACAGGCAACAAGAGAGAACTGTAACAGCAAAGGCTTACTTTGTTAAGGCACGTAGGTAATAGTAAATCCTTCCTACACCAATGTCAAACTGTCAAGATCGGTACAGAGAAGCTCTTGATAGAGCTTGGATCTCAAGAGAAGGAATCATACCTCCCAAGCTGTGACTCTGAGGGCAGCTGATCTGAAACTCTTACCATAGCTGTAGTAATGTCCAGTGACCCTGCTTTTCTCCACACTGCATCCTTGAACACAACAGGCAGTAGAGCCATAGATAGCTGAGACCCCTTTGGCAAGAACATCCCCAGTGAAATTTTACTGCCGGAAGAGAATTTGAACTCCCCTGCACCAGGCCAGATATCCCTTCCCCACCAACACTGACTTGTGACAAAGTACAAAGAAGAGGGTCTTTGGCTGTAGCTGTTTTGGTCTCTAAGGACATAAGTGGGCAAGGTTCTTTGGGCAGATGTGATCGCCTTTATTAGACCAACTGAGAAACAAGAAGAGAGTCAGGATTCCACCTTAAGAGGAAGAAGCACTTTGCAGCTTCCTCCCATCCACAATGAATACCCGAATGTAACTTAACATAATCTCAGCATGTGTTACTAATTACAATACAAACAGGGAAATACAGAAAATCAGTACTGTCTAACTTGAAAAGGATATAGTGCAGTTAGAGGAGAAATATCTTTGCTAATGAGCCACTGAGATTCATCCACTTTGACTGATGCTCTTCATTTAGTACAGTTCTCAGTAAATTAATTATTTGAAAGTCATTACTTTTCAGCTTCTTCTATTGTTACAATAGACATGCTGTCATTACAAATAGTCCTAGACATAAAAGACACAACTACCAATGCCAATAAATGCAGTTTGGCCCAGGAAAGTAGTTATCGCTGCCTGATGGAGGTATGATATTTTCTGTGAAACAAACTAATAGGGTTCATTCTGGTTCCACCTGTGGCAGGCAGATGTCCACATTCAGAAACCATCTTCAGACCTGGTGTTAACAGGCACTTTTGCTGAAAGCCTCAAAGAAAGTAAGGGCATAGAGAAATTGGATCTCCTCCCCATCCCAAGTATGGTGCCTTCAGGTCAGGATTACACCACATTGCCAGAGAGGAAGAAGAGAGAACACTGCAGTACTCCCCCTTGTGATGCAGCCACTCTCCACTTCAATCTCCATAGCTCTCAACAGTTGACTGGATATATTTCATTAACATTACATTTATTACAGAGTGTTTCAAAGATGGGAAATAAAAAGTATTAAGGGACCGTGCAGCTGTGCAGGTGCCTTACTGTGTAACTGTGTGATCTTTTATCATTACCTTGCTCTTCCCATGTCCTTCCTTTTTCATTTGTGCTTTCACTTGTGTTGTATTGTGTTATATTTTTGCCAGGGACAAGGATTTTTCTTGTGTTTCTGAGGCTCCTATCATAAATTTTGATGCTGTAGAGTTCAGGGCTAATTGTTAACAGCAAATAAAACACTACTTTTTAAAACCTTTATAAGAATTAACAACTCAAAAGAAATACTTACATTTGATGCTAGCCAACCTGCTTTTTGGCACAGAACAATCTACGGCAGCTGAAAATAAACACAAAATTAAAAGTAGTGAGTGATTCAACTTCCTTTACTTAGCATTAGCTATGGTTAGAACAAAATATCTTCAAAGCAGCTCTGAAAGAAGGATTATTCAATTAAAGCTTAGCAGTTTGTCTGTTCTTTAAATGTGTTTACTATGTAATCAAATCAGTGGGCTTGTTTTAAAGGATTCAGTTAAATGCCAAAGAAAAAAGCTTGATGCTGAGAATTTAAATAAGCATTCTCTGTACACACTTCTATATGTTTGCAATTATGGAAAACAATTTAATTAAAACGCAACACTGCCTATAGCTGTATACCTGAAGTTATTGCTCCCCAATGCAATGCAGTTAATAAAATATATTTGTTGACTTTAGGCTTTAATGGATGTAAAAGCTTAAATATTCCCGTCTTTAAAGCAAACCCTAAGGATATGTGTAGTGATGCTTGGATAAGGATAAATATAGGCATTACCATTTACAAAACCTTCTCTGAGAAGGACCAGAAGATGGCAGAATATAATGCATATCCAGGCAGGTGCAGGAAAGGAATGTCTTCCTTCCATTAGGTAGATTCCAATCCAGCAAACACTTAACTTTAAGCATGAAAAAAGCTGATAATTTCAGTTGTGCTTTATGTGCTTAAAGCATGAGCATTAACAATTTAAGTATTGGAACGCTAATAATCAGTTTGTGTCACAAAAAGTGAGACTGAGCTACAAAGTGATGAGAAACAACAAAAACCTACAGTTTTTTTTCTTTTCTTACTATTATGCATATTAAATTTTAAACATACTGGGCATGTCTACACATGCACTTTAAAGAGCAGTAGCCTATTTTACTGCACATTAAAGTGTGTCGTAAAAAAACTGTGCTTTTATGCTAATGCACAGTAAAATAGGCTACTGCACATTAAGCATCACTTAAACACTGCACATCTGTTACCACACAATAGGGCAGCCTAATGCGCATTTGTTTAGTACTTCACATTGGAGGTGCCAAATTTAATGCACATTTGTTTAATACCTGACATTAGAGAGCTCCTATACATGTACAGGGAGATTGTTTCGACACATTATATTTACAGCGCGTCAGAGCAGACTTGATTAAGTCAGACCAGATTTGGTTAAAAATAATCGAGTCTCCTGGAGTGTGGTAATTACCGTGTCCAGCAGACTCCAGCATCATGTGTACCAGCATCCTGGCACTGAAAAGTGGCAATGGGGCACTTTAAAGTTCATTCAACAAACTTTAGTTCAAAGCACCCTGCTGCCATTTTTTAGCACAGGGATGCTGATGCACATGATGCTCTGGGCACTTTTAATTAGCACAGATTTGCAGCTGAGTTAATTAAAGTTTGCATCCTTGCCCCCTGCCCTCTCCCTCCACCCCCATGCTGCCTTCTGTAAATGCCTAGAGGTACCAAACCTAATGTGCATTAGGAAAACCTCCTTAATGCATGTGTAAACACACCCACTGCTAATTAACTTCCACTTCACACTCTAGTATGTGACTTAAAAATGATGTGAAGCATAGCTTTGTAACCTGTTTTTCACTTGATTCTTTAATGTTTATAAGCAATCTTGCATAAGGGCATGATCACAGATTTTAAAAATGTAATAATTATTTAATCTTTGTAGAAACACACTAAAGTTGCACAAAAGACAGGAGTTAAATATTTATTTCATGTAATTTAAGTGGAAAGAGCAGTTTCAGGAGCTAGAAAAGGTTTGTTGGAAATCTGAATTACACCTTGGTACAAAAACATAAAAAATGCAATACAAGGTAGGATACTTGGGATTCGCTGCATTTCAATTGGCAGAAGAAAATGAAAATGTTGTGCATGTGAACATACCATGCAAAGCAGACTGCTCCCAGTCTGCTTCCCTACTCCCAGATCGTATTTGCATTCACAAGCAGGCTACTTGTGCAACATCTAGCATGCAAAATTAAAGACTTTTTGCACAGAAACCTGCATTTCAGTGAGAATGAAGGCCACAATACACTCCCTTACTTTACTGCCTGGGTAGACTTGACAGGATTCATTTTTTATTGGTAAACATTGATAAACATTGATTTTACCTCACAATCACAGACCGACAAGAAACTATTTCGATTATTAATAATCAAAGCTTATAGAAAGGTGACGTAAGAAAAATGATGGCTGATTGGATGTGTGTCAACTGGGGGAGCAGTCCTACAGAACCACGCTGAGTGCAGTTTGGACTGTAACTCCCAGAAACCCCAGGGCACTGAGAAAAATGGAAGACTAAGTGACAAATTGGACAAAGGAGTTATAAGTGAGCAGACCTGGGACTGAAGGCAGCTCTGCCAGTCAGCTGGCAGCAGCAGGTAC
This sequence comes from Crocodylus porosus, assembly GCF_001723895.1. Taxonomy (NCBI): domain Eukaryota; kingdom Metazoa; phylum Chordata; order Crocodylia; family Crocodylidae; genus Crocodylus; species Crocodylus porosus. Next base: position 85,694,446 of record NW_017728947.1, on the reverse strand, counting down.
GTTTGTTATTAATAAACTGTCTGCCCCCAATGCCCCTAATTTCATGCAATCCTGAAATGTTAAATTAATAAAAAAATTAAATAATGCAGTTACATGGTTAGTAAGAAAAAGTGGATAATAAAGCAATGCAGAATAACGTGATTAACAGATTATAAAGTGACAATCCTAGGAAAATTGTTCCAATGGTTTATTACCCACATTGATAAAAATGTGAACCTTATTTCTCATCTGACTGATGCTAGTATATTTCTGTAAAGTATTAATCAGGATAGCATACCATCTTTGGAAGAATGCTGTAGGAGCAAGAATCTTGGCAGAGATCCAAGGGAGAAACAGAAGTTCTTGGCTAAATTACATTAACTTGTATACTAGCAATGCATTGGTATGGACAGCACAGTCAATATTCTCCTTCCTATCATATTTTCAAGAAATATAACTGCAGATGAGGCACATGCATTAACATCATATACTGAAGCTACCGGGTCATTTTCCTAAGCATGACCTGTCCACTAACGCTAGTGTTTTTTTAATTATTAACTTCGTATTTGTGATGTTCTTATGATCTCATGGTGAGATCATAGGATACTTAGGATAAGCAGTGTCATTTTCCACCTTTCCTTTAACCTTCATCCCATAACAAGCAAAAGACTAGAGGATACAATCACAGGGGTGAGACAAGAAGAAAGGACAGAGGGCTGGATTCTCAGTTCATAAGGAAACAACATCTACACTACGGAAAGACAATGGTTGTCTCCCTCCATTATAAACTCAGTGTTATCAGACACCCCAAATGAGCCTTGTCTTTTCACAGACAAAAGCAATCTTCCTGATACATCTCATGTGTTTTCATTCTTATACCAGAAGAAAATGAAGGTGTGGAGGTAACCTTTGCTCTGGATTGCCAGGTTTCCTTAACATTTGTTCTTTGAAAAATGTTACTGGAGAATCAGAATTTACTTATATGTAAAGATCATCTGTTATTTGTACTACTGTAAAAATAATAATTAATAACATGTCATCATTTATCAACATTTAGGGCAATTTTCAAATCCTGAATACTCAAAACTTCAGTGTGATCTCCCAGTGCTTAGCAACTTTTAAGATTATGCTGTTTCTTTTTAATGATGAAATTGTTCTAAGTTTATTCCTAAAGCAACTAATCTGTTTTTGCTATGATATTTGCACATTTAAATAATACTTTTGTCTTTTCTATTACTTTAAATCAATAATTAAAAAGTTAAATGAATGCACGTAGCATTAAACACGCTGTAATCACACCAATGAATAATGAATAAGGAAATTCATATAAAAACAAACAATAGGCAGTCACTGAATTTATTTTCACAGCTTTGTATTATTATGAGGCAGCTTTTACTCAAACTAATGTCAGAAAAGAAATGAACCAGAAAAAAAATGAAATTCTACAATGCAAATCATCTATTCTTATGACAGGTCTATTCTAATGCAAAGTGAATGAAGGACCTCAAATTGGATTCAAAAGGCTCATTTATGGACATTTTTACCTTTGGCTGAAAGGATTTTGTTATAATGAACAACCATGTGATCCCTGATCAAGTACTGCTTACACAGGCTCCGAGAGGAATCAATGCAAAAAGCTGTAAAATTAAAAACACATTCATGAGTATTATAAAACCTGGTGTAGAAATGCTTAAAAGGAAAGTAGTTATTGTGTAGTTCAAACCCAAACACTATTCCAAGCAAGAGCTGCCCACACAGCAGTCAATGTTAGATAGTGAAGGTCACAAGATATCCAAGATTGACTTGCTCTTGCCTTTGCCCTGCCAACTTCAGGCTGGATATGCATCAAGGTTACGTCTTTCCAAAGCTTCCACTTCAGAAACAGGGAAGAGGGTATTGAGGTTTTCATTCAAAGATTTCATTTCCTCTTGCTACCCTTTCTCCTTCTTCTGTGTCCAAGCACTCATTCTGATTCCTGTAAACTCTAAAAAAAAGGTTCTCAACCTTGTTAGACTCCAAGCAACACACCCTAACTTTTGTGAACTGACTGCCACAGTACCCTAGTTGAGAATCGCTGCTCTAAAGAAAGCACACTGCAGGCTGTGCTCAGAAGAGTGTGCTGTCTCCTCCCTTTAAAGGCTCGCTTGCAGAGCATGAGAATCTCAAGTTCAGGTGTCTTGCTGCTCATCATCCCCACACATTTTCTTTTATCCGTATTAACAAGCTGCCTTGGTAGGATTTTATATCTAAAATGTTGAGTTGCTAAAACTCATTTTTCCCCCCATCATTTCTATCTCATTCAGACGTAGCTGTTGAAAGAACAGATAGTCTGTGATTGTACAGGGGCAGAAATAACACTTTTAAACAATGTTTTATTGTGAATAAATAACAGAATGTGTATATTTTATCAATATCATATATTTAAAGCAGTTTCTTCCCCCAATTCACTTACCTACCAAGCCCCAAGATAGGGCTTGCAGGAAAATATCATTCATATTGTTAGAGTTATTAGAGATGTTACAAATCTATGTTGAAAAGATAAATTTCTAAATTCAGGGCTTTTGGAGTAACATCCTAAATTGAAAGGTGCTCATGTTAGTGGGCGTTCAACATGGTCAACAATTTACAGGGTTCCCAAAGTCTAAATTGCTACTTTTTAAGATTTCTTTAGGGCACAAAACTTCTAGGTTAGACAGGCCCAAGAAATCCCCACAGTTTAGAAAAGTTTAGCTTACAGGGTTTACGTAACAGAGATGGGGTTACTTGCAAATTTAAAAGTTCTTAAACATACTAAAGTGCTCCGCTGAATGGGAGGCAGTTTCTGTCTTCCTTTTCTGAATGGAAACAAACTCAATATCATATCAGTATGCTGTGTTCCTCATTCTACTAAGACAAATACTTGATAGGAAATAACTATAGAGCTACGCTTAATGATAAAATAAAGCATTTGTTGGACAGTAGACATTTTTATTGGACAGTAGACATCCTAGCCAACAAAAGCACAAGGATGTTTAAAACCTTCTTGTTAGATAAAAAGTGAAGTTCTTTATCAAAGTCAAGTAAATTTGCAAATCATTCCTGTTAAAACTTCTGGAAAACAAAACTTCAAGTTAAAAGTTTCCATGAAAAAATATTTAAAAAATATATAACACAGTCATGCAAACCCTTTTATGAAATCATGCACTTTGCTTACCATTACTCTTAGTACTTAAGTGTCCTTTAAACGGGCTTGCTGGACCATATTTCAGAATCGCAGTTGTTGGGTATTCACTCCCTTTAACAAAAATACCAAGCAATTAGAAGAGAAGGAATATAAATGCTGACACAGTACAGCATGTTTTCTTTAATGTACAAAGGTCAACTTAGGCTGTTAGTAGTAGCTTGAATTTGTGGCAACCAAGCAGATCATTGGAAAAGTACATTTATTTAGCATTATAATGAAAATGGCATACAACTTTGTCACAATTTAATGATCTTCCCCTGTTACTTAAATGCTATGACCACATAGGACCACTATGTTTTATATTGATTTATAACATTTAAGGACCATTAAATAATCAAGTCCATCCTTTTTATGGGCCTTTACATTCCACCCAAATACCTCTTTATTTAACCTAGAAAATTTAGGCTGGACTAAAACACAACTTGTTTTTAATGACTCATTTGGGATTATTTCCATTACACCAAATGATGTACAATATAATCTTTTCAGGCAACAGAAGTGATATAATTTAGCATCATATACTGAACTTAAACCTCCAGTAAGTCTAAATATTTTAATAAAGATTCCGTTCCTGAAATAAACATACCGTATTTGCTCTACTTACTACTGGTTTTAAAAATTCACACTGAATTTCCAGTAAAATGTGACTGTAGTCAAGGGCTCAACTTATAGGTCTCGTTCCCATTTTCTTTCTCTCACCTGTAGCTCTTATGAGAGTCTGAAATGTTATCCATGTTTACTTGGCAAGTTATGGCAGTACTGTGTGCAGGTAACACCACATGACAAGGTATGCAGTCATAAATAGAAAAAAACACATCTCACATGCTCTGTGATGTCAGAGGCTGACAGTAATGAATAAATGGATCCTGCAAGTCTCTAGTACACCTACACTATATGAAATGTGTTATTCCCTCTGATACTCATAACTTTAAGAAATAAGATAAAGCATTGTGAAGAAAAAGATTGTTCTTAAGTGTAGAAATATACAATACACTTAAACATTTAATTTTTAAAGTATTTTGTTTTTTAAATTCCCCAATTCAAGGCGCTTCACCTTGGGAGTACGGATGTAACTTCTCTTACTCAAGTTAACACCCAAGAACTAGCCATCTCTTTTCTTAGAATATGAAAAGTTAGTTTACTGTGGAAGGCCTCCTCTCCTTTTTTCCTTTATTGGTATCTTAACTGGCCCCTGTTTTCATTACTTCTATGACTGAGGTCCTGGATGGCTGGAAAAAGAAAATATAATGTCCATCTTTAGGAAAGAGGAGGAGAATACAGGGAATTATAGAACTCAACACCTCAAAAGATCATAAGAAAGTAGGGCTGGAAGGGACCTCACAAGGTCCTCTAATCCAGCCACCTGCTCTAGACAGGATCATCCCTAATGAAAACATCCGAGCCAAGTGTCTATCTCGCTCTTGAAAATTTCCAGGGATGGAAATTCCACAATTTCTCAAGGTAGACTTTTCCAGTACTTGACCAAACTCATAGTCAGAAAATTCCTCCTAATCTCCAACCTAAATTTAATCTGATGCATCTTTAGAGCATTGCTCCTAGTCCTGTCCCCTACGGCCACAGATAAAAGACCATCTTCATCTTCTCTGTTAGTGCCCTTTAGGTATTGGAAGACTGTTATCAAATCCTGCCTCAGTCTTTTCTTCTCTGGACTAAATAACCCTAGCTGCTTCAGCCTTTCCTCATAAGTAGGGATCTACTTAAAACATGCAGGGGGGAAGCAAATATCGCAGACTGCTTGCAGTACCCAGTGCTATTTTCATAGCCTTTTCATGGCAAGCCCCTTCTCCCCTGCTGCTGATTGGGCAAGAGGCCCCAGCGGCCCCACCCCTCACCACTAACTGGTGGAGAGGCTTGCCCTTCACGTGGCCGTGCCCCTTGCCAATGATTGGTGGAGAGGGGTGGGGCCACACAAAAGGCAGCTCTCTCAGCCAATCAGTGGCAGAGGGAGGAGGCGGCAGTTCTCATCTTGGCTGGTGTAAGTAAAAACTAGTAAGTTTTTTCCCCCCCAGTGATTCTGTGCAGAATTGCAGAGAATTTGTCTTGTAATCACAGAAACTGCTTTTTTTTTGCAGTTTCCATGAAAACTGTGAAATTGTGAATTGAGTAGATCCCTACTCATAAGTCTTGCTTCCCAGATCCCTAATCATTTTGTTGCTCTAAACCAGGCTCTTTCCAGTCTGGTCACATCCTCTTAAAGTATGGGGCCCAAAACTGGACATAGTACTCCAAGTGAGGCCTTATCAGTGCTGAATAGAGAGGAAGAATCTCCCTCCTCCACCCCAATCTGCAAGACTCATCCCTACTAACATCATGGAGCAGGTCCTTAAGGAATTTACTGTGAAGCACCTAGAGCAGAAAAAGGGGATCAGGAACAGCCAGCATGGATTTACCAGGAGCAAGTCATGCCTGACTAACTTGATTTTCTTCTACAAGGTGACAGGCTCAGTGTATAAGGGGAGAGCAGCGGATGTCATATACCTTGACTTAGTAAGGCTTTGAATACTGTTTCCCACAACATCCTCATTAAAAAGCTAAGAAAATACAGACTAGATGAAAGTGCTGTAAGGTGGATACATAACTGGTTTAATCATTGTGCTCAACAAATAGACATTAATGGTTCATTGTCTACTTCAAAGGAGGTATCAAGTGGGTTCCCCAGGGATCTGTCCTGGGTCCTGGGTGTGAGAGCACATTTAGCAAATCTGTGGATGACACCAAGTTGAGTGGAGTTGCAGAAACTCTAGAGGGTTAGGGCTAGGGTCCACAAAAAACAGAAAAACTGTCTACATTAGCCAAATTAAATTTAAAAGGTTAAGTGTAAAATCTTTCACTCAGGACAAATTAATTGCATGCACAAACACAGATTGGGGAATGACTGGTTAGGCTGCAGTACTGCAGAGAAGGAAATGGGGGTTACATCAGACCATAAGGTGAATATGAGTCAACAGTAAGCTCTCATTAAAGAAGGCCAAGAGAATACTGGTTTGTATTAATATAGGGATAGGCAAAATGTGGCCCACCAGGCCATTCTATCTGACCCACAGGGCCCCTAAAAAATTTAAAAAATTAATATTAATCTGCCCTGGGCTGCCTGTCATGAGGCCCTCAATGGCTTGCCGAAACTCAGTAAGTGGCTCTCTGCCCAAAATAATTGCCCAGCCCTGTATTAACAGGAGTGTCACTTGAAAATAAAGGGAAGTGATTCTTCCACTCTGGTTTGGAGAAGAGAAAACTGAGGGGCATTTCAGTCTTCAAACAGAATCATAGAAAATTAGGGTTGAAAGAGATCTCAGGAGCTGATATAGTTAAACCCCCTGCTCACAGTAGGAACATCACCAACTATTTCATTGCAGCCAGGGCGCTTTTGAGCCAGGCCTTAAAAACTTCCAAGGTTAGAGATTCAGTGACCTCTCCATATAACCTGTTCCAGTGCTTCACCACTGTCCTAGTGAGAAAGTTTTTCCTAATATCCAACCTAAACTTCCCTTACTGCAACTTGAAACCATTCCCCCTTGGTCTGTCCTCTGTCACCACTGAGAACAGACTAGCTCCATCCTCTTTGGAACCACGCTTTAGGAAGTTAAAGGTTACTATCAAATCCCCCCTTCAGTCTTCTCTTTTGCAGAATAAATAGATTCATAGGTGTTAGGGGCTGGAAGGGACCTCTCAAGATCATCAGGTCCAGCCACTTGGGCAGGAAAGACGGCTGGGGTCACATGACCCGAGCAAGGTGAGCATCCAGACATTTTATGAAGATATCCAGAGTAGGTGATTGTACCACCTCTGGGGGGAGTCTATTCCAGACCCTGGACACTGAAGTTGTAAACTTCTCCCAGTCCCTGATATGTGCCCTTTATATACTTATATAAGCCCAGTTTCCTTAGCCTCTTCTCCGAAGTCAGGTGCCCCATTCCCCAAACCATTTCTATTGCCTTCCGCTGGACTCTCTCCAATTTCTCCTCATCCTTTCTATAGCGGGGGGCTCAAAATTGTTCAGAGTACACCAGCTATGGCCTCACCAGTGCAGAAGAGAAATGAATAATTAATCACTTACATCAATCTGCTGGCAATGCTCCTACTAATGCAGCCTAGTATGCTGTTTGCTTTCTTAGCAGCATTTAGGGATGCAATGATTTTGCCTCCTCCTTCCCACCCACCTGCATCCTCTGGACTAGCCACCTACAGCTCTGTCCCAGTCCTGGCCCCATGGTCCCATTCAGCACCCTGGCTGGGCAGCACCTGCCCCTGCCCCACTCTCTTCCTCACCATGGGGGCCTCAATCTGCATCCCCAAGCTCCTTCCCTCCCCCATTCCCCTTCCCCCCACCATCCCAGATGTACTGACTGGATGCTGCTCTCCAAGCTGCCTGGCTGTATTCCTGGCTGCGTGCATGCCTGCACCTGAGCGCATGCACACAACATTTTATCAGTGACATTATTAGCTGTACTGACCAAAAAAAGCCAATAGGTGACAATGTTAATTTTCCTTTTATCACCTCTCTTGCTCAGTGTTCAGATCACATGAATCCCTTATATGAATTCCTCCACTGGTGTCTTTCCATATCAGGTTCACACTTGCGAATCTCACTAACAAGTCTTTGCTGTTGCACACTTACTTTCTTTTGTATCTTTCTCCATCCTACCTCTCTGTCTTCACTGAAACTTCCTGCCTAGTTACCACCTTCAGTCACAGTTACACTAGCATATTTCTTCACTTTCCACTGTTATACAATCACTCTGGCAATCCCCTTGGGACTAGCAGGGATAGGAGCATTACTGCACAGTACTGGTTACTGTTGTTTAATTACATCACTCAGAAATGCTCTGAACCACCATCTTGTCTGTGGTGATTAATATACCAGGAAATACTCAACCAACTAACAATAAACTTCATTAATGCAGAGTTAAGGTTGCCTGATATATTAAATTTCTTAGGACTTTAGAAGCTATTAACACACACAAGTTGCTCCTTGCTATCTGGTGCCCCCTGCTGCAGCATACACATATCACAAACAGCAGCATGCAAGATCTTCACACGCTTTCTTGATTATGCAGGTTCTCCACTCGGTAAATTAGCATTCTTTTTAGTTTTTCCACGTGAGCTTTACAATCTTTGTTGTATGTTTAGTACATGCTAACCTACTGAACAAAACTCTTTCCTAAATGTTTTCAGTATTGCTTCTCCAAAGGGGCACCACATAATGGCTGGGATAAATATCAAGCAACTGAGTTGGGGGATTATCACAGGCATGGCTCAAGTCTCTGATGCAAGAAAGAAAATGTTGGTAGAATATGTGAAATGCTGAGGGTAATTTTTAAGGGCTGTATCTCAGGAAATGCCCACAAATTTATATGACTAAACTTTCCTCAAACATGAGACAAATAAAATATCATGGCAACTGGAAGTAGGGCTGGAATGTTGTCATAGCACAAGGATTTTAGAGAATTCAGTGGTACTGGTAGTAGCACATCGATAGAAAATTGGAAGAAAAAATGCTAATGTAGCTATATTCTTTTCTTTCTGCTCTTCCTTCTTTCACTTTTAACCCATCTTCTGTGATGTTGTGCTGCTTGAAATAGCATCACTGATCTTGTATGCCAGTTGACCCATGTCTTTCATTCAAATTCTCCATAAAAACAATCTTTTCATGATGGGTGCCAGTGAACATGCATACTTATAATTAAAAAACAGAAATATTAAATGGAATTAGTAGAATTCTAAGCATCCAACAAAAATCACTAAACCTATTAAAACCCAAATGCCACCTTTCTCCTTTTCTTGCCTTCATTAATGTCCTTTCTTCCCCAAAACCACTAAGGTTTGCTGATTTTGTATGCTGTCTAAGATTTAATTTAGCCCTCCAGCCTGCAAAGCACAATTATTTAGACTCAACAGAACTACTCACATGTTTGAAGTTACGCTTGTTAATTTTGGAAAGACTGGAAGATAAGACAGTCTCAACCCAAGCTGCTCAAATATTACCTACAATTTTTATAATTTTGAGTCCTTTGTACTCAAATTGTATAAATCTGTTAGCAGATAATATATATACATTCATATATGTGTACACACACACACACACGTATGTATGACTATATATACTGTAAAAGTATTTCTAACATGTTATCTGAGAGAACTACAAAGAGTACCATTGGCTCATTAAGGATGGAGAAAGACACATACTTGCAAAAATAACTCATCTGGTTCAGATCAGTTATACATCTGGCTTGATTTTCAAAGGTACCCAAGGACATATCACTCTCATGGTCTTTACCTGAAACCAGCAAGCAGTGCAGGAAATCAGCCCTTTTATTCTTAAACATTATTTTCCAGTATTGCCATCTGATAAAGAAGAACATTTTATCACCAGCAGGTGGCACACTGATAAGCTGGAAGAAGTTAGGTATCTTGTGTCACTCTTTCAGCTTCTCACTGTTAGTACATCTGACTTAAAAAAACCCAACAACAATCCCTCCCCCCACCCAAATCCTCCTCCCTATATAAGGGGTGCTTGACCCTGGACCAGTGGGTCACATCTGACCAGTAGAGCCAACCAAGAGTTTGGAAACTTGGCCTTAAGGCAGTTGTTAATAATGCTCTATGTATTTTCAAGCAATATCATTGCTGTGTGTGGAATCTAAGGGAGGAACTGTGTTTATGATTCTCCATCTTCTGGGAAGTGAGAACAGATGCCTCAGCGATACCATTTATCCTTTTCTGTTTCTATTTCTGTGAGGGACTCAAGAATATATGCAAGAGGACAACATATATTATCCTTCTAGGAAGCAAATTGGGCAAATTCTGATTTTTCACCAAAAATAACCCAGAATTCTGTACTCAGTCAATTACAGATGAGTAGTATAGCTACATTAATGTATTTATATTGTAAATGGCAAACATATTGATTTGGAAGGACTTATTTGAGGTGACTTTGCTGGACTTTTTGAAGGGCTCTTGATTGGACTTTTTTTAGGGTTCTTGGCTGAGGTCTTCTCAGGAGTCTTGGCTGCAGGTTTTTCCTGGAGTCTTGTCTGCTTTCTTAAAGAAAGTGTCCAACAAAGTTTGGACAGATGTTCTCCAGGGAGACGGGCGATGCAGCAAACTTGTTCGCTGGTGCCACGTCACACTGGATCAAGCGTTGTAAACTTGAAACTGATGTCAGGAAGTTGACACAGGGTGTCAATTTATAAATGTTGTAAGTGCTAAACGTTGTAACTTGAAACATTGTAAGTCTAGGACTGCCTGTATATTCTTGAAGATAGAGAACCATGCACAAAGGCTCCTCCCTTACTTAGATTCCACACGCAGCAATGATTAAAACAAATAAAAGTGTTAAGCTCACAGCAGCATAATATCCCACCATTAGTAAATACCAATGTTTTATTGCAATCTGTTATATTTTCATATAGAGAACTATTAACAACCACTCAGTATCATCTTGTGCCTAGTGTTATAGTTTCCATGCACTTCATGACAAGCTGGACATTAATTCTGCGGCAAAGCTTCTGGATTATGGATACTTTAGTGTAGTGAGCCAGGCCTTCTATGGCAGCTTTACTTAAAAACTGAAATGGTAAGTAAAAGTAACCTTAAGCATGAACACCACTATCAGTACAGTTGTCTTGTCTCATTTATTATTTACTTGAATTATCCTTCCTCCATATTACACTTTAAATGTGCCTTTTTCTGCACTGACAACTTGAATCTACCTTACACAAGTCCTGGTGTTCAAGCATCTGAGATGCCAAGCTAAATCATTCAAAATAATCAGAAGTGAAGTAGACAATATTTCTACTTATGGTCTTCCTTAGGTCTCAGAATTAATAGCTCACTGAAAGAATGAAGCAATTCATACCTCTGACAACTATTGTTTCAGACCATTGGCAGACTCAGGAAGATAACACTGAATCAGTTTATATTCCGTTCATATTTTCAAGGTTAGATTCACAACGACAAAGACTAGTAATTAAAATTCAAGAATAATTTTTTTCAAATCTAAGCCTAATGTAAGGGAAGGCTTCAGTAACTTCCATGGCTACAGCGTGGCTGGAGCACTTGGATAGTCGAGCAGTGCAGAAAGATGTTTTGTTGAATGAAGGTAGAAAGAAAGGGAGAAAGGAACATAACTGCCTCTTGTCCTTAAACAACCCAAATTTATAGTCTTGTCAGAAGTCTTCCCAATGACAGGTTTCCCTCTGACTTTAGTTACTCTGAATGGCTCTCAAATGATAAATTCTTTGAGGAAAGGACCATATGTTTGGAATCAAGATTGGGATTATTTTAGCACCACAATATAAATTATAAATGTCTGTTTTTTTCTTTTGTTGTAGGAATGAAGCATTCTATTATAAACACCTGCAATGACTCTAAGGAAATGAAAATACAGAACTGTACTGGGAAGTCTTCAAACCAGTTAGATTAAGGAAATTACTCAGAGATGTTCATGTGTCTAATTTTATAAACTGAAGTTTTCCTGATAATAAATACACAAATACATGGATTTGGTCTATTATATATATAACTGCAATATGAATCCATACATTTCTTTCAAATCCCAGAAACAGCAGATTGCTAATAATGGGTAAATTATGCAAAGCTTCTCATACTGCGCATCCTTTGGGCAGGGGGCTGGACTTGATGATCTCCTGAGGTCCCTTCCAGCCCTAATGTCTATGAAATCTATGAAATCCTCCCAAAGTATAGAATGTAATCTCTCTTTCTCTCTGTCTGTATATATAAGCCTCAGTCTGTCTGGCCGTAATATTTTATTCACACTCTGATTGGTCATCTTGGCAGCCAGTCAGAGTGCTTCAACAGTGATCCGAACAGGAGACAGCATGGTGGAATGCCACCATGACGGCAGAGACAAAAGGGATGGAGCTGATGGGCGACGGCAGCACGGGGTGCTGGCCAAGGGGGATGGAGAGGATGGCTGGCAAGCTTCCCCTCGACGCCCTTGGGAGGGAGGAACAGAGTTGGGCCCACCACACTATGGGGGTGGGGGCAGGCCCACCATGGCTGGGAAGTGGTGGGGAACCCGCCGTGGTAGGGGAGGGGAGGAACGGAGTTGGGGTCGCCACGGTGGGAGGGCAGGATGGGACAGTGGGGGAGTGACCCAGACCTGAACCACCAGGGGATGGGACGGGGGGCAGGCCCAAAGCGGTGGTGGGCAGGGCCGGGCGAGGTTAACAGGGAGAGGGAGCATAGGGCTGAAGGCTGGGCTCCATCCCTGCCAGCCCCTGCATCATTTTTGATGGGCAATTTGCTAGTAAATAAGTAAAATAAGTAAGAAATGTCAAAAAAATCTATTAGGTCATTTAGTATAAATTAATGTTTCTAATTTCTTCCTGTTGTGGATTTTGCTTGCGAATGCAGGAAACTGCAGTCTGAAAAGAAAAAAGGCTGAGAGATTCTTGATTATTTTTTCCTGCCCACAAAATTATTTTTTTTTTAAATATAAAAACAAAAGTAATTTTAATTTATCTGTTATTAGTTCTTTACTTTCCCTCAGTAATATTATCCCATTAATAATATGCCAACACCACTGATACAGTCAGCTTCAGTGGTGCAATGGGTTAGCACATGGTAATAGGCAGTACTGGGAAAATAATGCCAAGGTTGTGAGTTCAAACCTTACCTGGAGCATTTGCCTTTTATGAGCCGCCAATGTGATGTCACAGCTGGTAAAGCAAACAAAACTCTGGCTTACATCCATAGATGCTTCTCAAGCAAATCTCAGGATATCATTCTCCCACTGTACTTGGCCTTGGTGAGGCCACAGCTGGAGTACTGCATCCAATTCTGGGCTCCACAATTTAACAAGGATGTGGAGAAGCTTGAGAGAGTCCAGAGGAGAGCCATAGGCATGATGAGAGGCTGAGAGCCATGGGACTCTTCAGCCTGGAAAAATGCAAGCTCAGGGATGACTTAGTGACTGCCTATAAGTATATAAAGGGTGTACACCAGGATCTGGGGGAATGCCTGTTCATCAGAGCGCCCCAAGGGATGACAAGGCTCCATGGTCACAAACTCCTCCAAAACCCTTTTAGGCTAGACACAAGGAAAAAATTCTTTACTGTCTGAGCCCCCAAGGCCTGGAATAGACTCCCTCCAGAAGTGGTGCAAGCACCTATTCTGGACTCTCTTAAGAAACATCTGGACACTTATCTTGCTGGGATCCTTTGACCCTAGCTGACTTCCTGCCCCTGGGGCAGGGGGCTGGACTCACTGATCTTCTGAGGTCCCTTCCAACCTAATGTCTATGATTCTATGAAATATGGTTTTAAATTGCCAAGGTAGGTATTTTGCAATTTTTAACACAATTTCAGATTTTATACATTTTTCTACCATGAAGTTTTAAATATGAAATTTTCATTTTAAATGCTGAAAGATACAAGTCCATTGTCTCATTTTACATTCTTCCTATGAGAAAGATGTTAACCACAAACACAAAAGTGATGAGCTATTGTCTTGCTATTTTTACACCAAACACAATCTTCTCATATTTTAAATGGCTACAAATAAAAAAATCTGACATACTTCAACCACACTTTACTTATTCATTCATCAAAGTTTAGAATTTTAAGTTAATAAGACCTGCACTCCTAAACTACTAAGATTCTTTTGAAATCACACCTTGAAGTGTTTAAATACAAGCTTCAAAGTTAAGCCTCAGATTTCTCCATTCACAATGGCTACTACATTTAATAAAAATACACTGTTATCCCCTTATGCTGCAAACATTATCCCCTTATGTCTGAACTTTTTTCAAGCATATAACAAGTTACACTGATAATAAAGTGACAAAAGCTACATACCTTTTCAGGATCAGGGCTTATTTTTCTATACAGTTTTGCTATAACAGATTTGACATCCTACTAGTATTGTATTAAACCACCATTTATTATTCAGTTCCTTAAAACTTTATTCATAAATGTTAAAGTCAGAAGGGACTATATGCACCTGACCTCCTGCATAACACATGCTGTAGAATTTCACCACGTGCTTTCTGCATCAAGCCCAGAACTTGAGTTATAGCAGGTCTTTCAGAAAGATATCAGCATGGATTTAAAGGACTCCACACAACCACATTCTTTGTCAGATTACTCCAGTGGTTAATTATCATCACTGTTAAAAACCTACACCCCTGCTTCTTCTTTTAATTTCTCTAGATAAAGCATCCAACCATTAGGATCTTTGTCTGCTATGCCTTTTTTGTTATACCTTTGTCTGCTAAGGGGTCCTTTACTATCAGAATCTCATCCTTGTGGAAGCCCTCACAGACCATAACTGTTATAGACAACCTGTTAACCTTGTCTTGAATAAAGTAAACAGGTTGAGCCTCCTTGGTCTCTCACTGGAAGACTGTTTTTCTCTTCTCACATCTTTCTTTTCACTCTTTGCTGCACCCTTTTCAACTGGTTGAATTGTAAGCTCCAAAACAGGACAGAATATGCTAGTAATGGTAATGGCACTGCCCTATTTCTACTCAACATCCTCCTGTTGTACACTCATCAATTCCATTTACCTTCGGAGGAATTACATTACACTAGACAGTCAAGTTCAACTGACTATTCAAAATCACTAATAAAGACTAGATGCAAAACAGATGTAGTACAGAAATGATGAGTCAAGAGGAGACCCTGGGGATAGGGAAGTTCTTAAAATCCCTTCCCCAGTGCAGCATAGGTGGACTGACCACGACTGACCATTTGGAGACAGCCCAGAACTGTCATCTTAACGTATGCTTCTCAGCCTTTCTTTCAAAAACATACTGATCTCCTCTCACGCCTCTTCCCACGTCCCCCTCCCACGCCTCTTTCTTTTTTTAAACAGCCTGAGGAAGAAGCGGTGGTAGTTGTGGAGCTTCTCTTATTTAATGCAATAATTTAGTAGATCACCCAGGATCTGAAAAATCCAGATTCAAATTTCTACTTTTTCTCAGAGGATTCAAACTCTCATACCCCCACTCCTGGAGTGTGCACTAGCTATCAGGCTATATGTAACACTGAAGTGTGGACACTCCTTCACTCCTCCTGCTGAAGTTGTGTCACCATGAAGAAATGAATTCAAGATTCATTGATAGTCTATAGCAAGACAGCAAAACTATAGCCTTGTGGTTGGAGTACTCATCTGGGAGAAATGTCATATATTCCTGTCCCTGCTCCAATTACTATTCATACCTGAGGAAGCCATCCTTTAGTTTGGAAACACATGTGGCTTGCAAAGCAGTTGTACCTTTCAAGAGCCCACTTAATACATAGGTTAAAATGTACATTTCTAAAAGGTCAAAAATGGCATAAGCCTGCTACAAATGTCACATCCTCCATGTGCACAGTTAATGTTCATTCCGCTGCACTTACGTCTTAGTCTGAAATAGATTTAGGGTCTTGGACAAGGTGCTTCTTGTCCATGCATTTTATTTGATGACTCCTTCATGTAAAATGTAAAGAATCCTTAGAACAGAACTGTCTTCATCATTAACCACCATTCCACTAGGGATGTAAATATCATTTTAAAATTATCTGTTTAACCTCCCATAATTATATTGGTTAAATGGTTAACCAATAATGAGGGATCTTAGTTTTCTCTGTTTAAAAATCCCAAATTCTCTGATTTAAAAAAAGGAGGAAAAGGGAGAAAACTCCAAAATGGGACCAGGTGGGATGATGTTAGGACCTGGCTGCTGTTGCAGCTGCCACTTCTCCCCACTCCCCACTACCACAGCACTGACAAAATTCTCCATCAGCCCAGCTGTGGTGCCAAATCCTCTTGCTCTGTGGGCTGGATCCTTAAAGATTGGATCCTGGAGATTGGACAAACACCTGGCTGGGGTCATCTGACCCCAGCACTCTTTTCTGCCCAGGGCAGGGGGTCAGACTTAATGATCTAATAGGTCCCTTCCTACCCTAAAATCTATGAAATCTATGAAATATAAGCACATTGGGCAGTGTTCCAGTCTCAATGCTGCACATGACAAAATGCTCATTGATTATCATAGTACAAAGAACACAACTGCAATACAGTTAACGGTATGATTTAATCTGACATCCATCATCTACCGGATCAATTTTATTCATTTTCTGGACTTTTTGAAACACAATTTGGTGAATTCCATGATATTGACACAATACAAATATGAAACAAAAAACAATAATGCTGTCAATGGAATGATTTGTATCTTGATTCGGGTATAAATTTAAGAACTTTGCTGAATGGAGGTAGGATTATTCATGGTCCAACTGAGTGCACTCTTAAAAAAATGTTTTGCTGACTTGAGCCTCTCACCAGATAAATAGGCAGAGATGTTCCTCCCTCCCCTTCCCCAATGGGACATACTATTCTCCAAGTTGCGGGATAATCTTTCATACATAATCTCTAAGACTGTTTTTCCTCCTTAGAGGCCACTAAATCATTATTTTTCAGTTTTCCTGATTGGTAAATAGGCATTTTGGACAATTTCAACCAAGGATGTAAAAGGTTAAACAGTAATTATATTTATACTGTTTGTTATTTACCATTTACCTCCTGGCGTGGTACTGCCCACTGTTGGGGGAGTGGCTCCAGCAGGGCCTGCCTGGGAAGCAGTGTGGATCTGGGCTAGAGCATTGTGCGGCTGCTATGGCAGAGAGGTAATTAACAGCTACCTGGGGGAGCAGAGCTGGTCAAAGCTGCGTGGCAGAGCTATTAGGGTTTAAAAGACTGTTTAACTGATATAATTAGAAGAAAGTAAATGGGTAATTTTTTAAACAATATTTACATCCCTAATTTCAACCTCTGAAAAATTCAGACTAGCCCCATGATATGACACCTTTGCTCCAATTTAAAAACGATTTTCTGAGCTATCCAATGGAGTATTGAAGGAAGATAGGAAGGCTGTTGGTCATAGCTGCATATTCATATCCTGAGTGCCCTTCAGCTACATTGGGCAGGCTCTGCATGTGTTGTGGGAAGAAACTGAAAGGCCTGGCATTATTTCTGAATAAATCAAGTATTTCTGTTATGTTTGGTACACTTTGAAACCTCTTAAAATTACATCAATAGCCCAGCAACATCCTTGTGGTAATAAAATGATGCCTGAGTTGTAGTAACATGACAATAACATGGTATTTATATGTCATTGATTAGCAATGAGCCTATTATTTGATCATTGTTCAGAAATGTGCCAAGCACAGAAGATACAAGATCAACAACCTCATGAAGACTACTAGCTTTAAATAATAAAGTTGCTTTAGGATTATCATATTTCTTATATGCCCATAAATTATATGAATCTGTGATTGGCTGGCTTCTGGACTCACTGCAGTGAATAATTACTGGGTTTAATTCTCCATCAAGAATTTAAGAAGAAAGTGAACCATGTACATTTGAAATTAATCTTGGCAAATAAAAAGGAACAAATTGTCCATATTTTAACAAAATTACACTTTTTTCTGGGACAAGAAACCCTACTTTTATTTGAACTTTGTGGAGTCATATTACATACAGCCCAGCACAAAGAAAACCACCTGAAAGACAGCACCCTGCACACAGAACACTGACTAATATGACATAACTAACGGCACTACTTTAAACCTTGACCACTGCTCAGGATTCCTATTGGAATCAACAGAAACTCCCAGAAGCAGGAGTTACATAAGCAAGTTCTACTGGACACTGAAGAAATGCTAAGTCTTATTTATCTGCCTAGGGTCAATGGAAAGCCAATACCTTAAGAATCCTTCCTAACCATCCACTGAAACAAATATTTTGAGGATGAAGGGCTGCCTCCAAGGGAAAGGTCTCTAAGAAGGTCTTTTTCATAGTGAGTAATCTGACAAGTGAAACAATGTAAGCAGCCTTCATGGAGCTGTTACACTGCATTAGTAGGACAGTTACCAGCAGATCCAGGGAAGTGATTATTCCCCTCTATTTGGCACTGCTGAGGCAGCATCTGGAGCACTGCGTTCAGGTTTGAGCCCCCCATTACAGAAAGGATGCGGACAAATTGGAGAGAGATCAACAGAGGGCAACAAAATGGGGGCTAAGGCACATGACTGCTGTGGAGAGGCTGAGGAACTGGGCTTATTTAGTGAAGGGAAGAGAAAGGAAGAGAGAAAGGATTTAATAGCAGCCTTCAACTACCAGAAGGGGGTTCAAAAGAGGATGTAGCTGGACTGTTTTCAGTGGTGGCAGATGACAGAATAAGGAGCAATGTTCTGAAGCTGCAGCAAGGGAAGTTTAGGCTAGATATCAGGAAAAATGTTCTCACTAGGAGGGTAGTAAAGCACTGCAACAGGCTACCCAGAGAGGGTGCTGACTTTACAACCTTGGAGGTTTTTAAAACCTGGCTAGACAAAGCCTTGGCTGTGATGATCTAGTCAGGGATGGTTCTCCTTTGAGCAGGGGGTTGGACTAGATGTGACCTCCTGAGGTCCCTTCCAACCCTAGTTTTCTATGATTCTCATGGCATGAATCTTGGCCCCAAAATACTTTCCTCCTCTGAACTTCACTATTCTAAGCTTTATAAAGATCTCCAAACCTTGCCCTTCCATTCCCAAACCATCTCTCTAGTGCCACGAGTCACAGTTCTCAGCAGACTGCAGCGGGCACACTGGTCTGATCTGGGAAGCCGAACCTCGCCCCTGCAGACGAGGCCCGGTGGGTCCAGGCTCTGACACGACAACGTGGCTGGGAAGGATGCGGGGCCAGGGCCTCACGCTGCCCTCACTGCCCGGCCGCCACCAAGAGCGGCCAGGAAGGGAGCGGAGCGGCCGGCACACGCAGGGCCGCCCGGCCTGACGCGCGCGCGCAGCTACAGGGCCGCAGCCCGACGAGCTACACAGCGGGATTCACAAGACAGAGGCGGGGACGTCAGCTGGGAGCCGCCGCGGGGCCTCTCCCGGTTCTCTGCGAGAGGAAAACCGCCCCCTCGTTTCCTGGGGACAAGAAAGGGCGCGCGGCCAATGCCGAGGGGCAGCCTGGTGCGGCCCGGCCCGGCGCAGCGGAGGGCCCGCCGCAGGGAGGGCGCTGAGGGGCCGGCGGCGTCCCCAGGGTCGG
>NW_017728947.1:85671429-85675085 GCF_001723895.1 Crocodylus porosus | reverse complement strand
GTCGCGTCCTGGCCCCGGCCCGGCCCGGCTCAGCTCGGAGGGGAGACGCGGCCGGGGCAGTGGGCCTGGCTTGTGAGCTCGGCTTGCCCGAGCCTGTCCCTGGGGACAGCCACCCCCCCCCAGTGAATCGGGTCATACATTTGGACCGGCCACACCTGCAGTCATGATCAAATGGTTTTAAAAAATGAGAAAAGAGCCAAGCAGCTACCAAGCTAGGGCTTGAAAATGTGTCCCGGCGCTAGAGCCGGTTTCCTTGGGCCCGTTTCAAAATAAACAGCTCTGCCAAAAGAAGCAGTAGGGTTAGCCCCTTGGAAAGACTCATGCTGCTCTGTTGGTTTCTGCACCCCCTCCTCCCCCCAGGTGTTTAACCTGGGTTTGCCTTTCTAAGCGCTGTATGTTGTTTTTCCCGCGGCGGGGGAGGTCCTCGGGGCTTGCTCAGCAACTCAGCAGATTCCCATGCCTCCAACAGAGGTGAAGCTTAGAGCGGGAACCTGGGAGCCAGGCTTCAATAGTACTGAGTTGTATTCCTGCTCCTGACTCAGACTTATTCTGTGACCCTGGATGAAGCATTAAAACTCCTTTGGCTCAGTTTCTTTGGCAGCAAAATGAGTTTAATGATATCTAACCTTACATGGTGTTGTGGGGTGTTTGAGCTTAGAAGAGGAAAATCCTCTAAAATAGAAAACAAAGGTTTTTTTCCTCAAAAAAAAAAAAAAAAAAGGGAAAGAAAGAATAATGATTCCTTTCATTCCCCACCTGCCTCCTCCTACTATGTCATTAAGACTTATGAGCTCCTTTTCTAATCCTAAAATATTTGAAACACCTCCACACCTCTATAATACTATATATATCATAAGGATAAAAAGTACTATTTCATAATTAACCTCAGTAACATGATGACGAAATGAACTATTTTCTTTGCCATTTTCTATTATCAGTGAGACAAAAACTGTGCCAAATTAAAATTCTGGTTCTCTCCATAGTTAGCCTTGTTCTGTCCCTAAAGTGTTGAGCAAATGGAGTTTTTTTGTAATTATCTCACCTGTAGGAAATATTTAAAAGGTGAATTTACGTAAGGGAGCTTTATAGATATTTCTCATAGTTCTGTAACTAAAATAGCTCTCTGTTTATTTGTAACTGAAACAGCAGTTTAGCCAGTGAGACTGCAGCCAACAAGACCAACACTCTCCTTCTTTCCCAAAGCCAGAATAAGGTGATTTTACAAGAGGATTCTTGCTGTGGGCCCAAGGGACACCGTTCTCTATGTCCTGAACCACCACTGGGGATGGTGTGGCTGTTACTGCTGTCTTTGTATTGCAAGGTTCCCCTGACCTGGGGTGAAAAAAATCTCTCAGGTCATGGATCTACTTACCAGGTCTCCACTTTTTCTCCTGTACCCTTCTACACCACTTGGAATGAAGCCCCTGCAGGACATGGGTGTCACACAGATTCACAGAAATTTAGGGCTGGAAGGGACCTCGTGTGATCATTGGGTCCAGCCCCCCTGCTTTGGACAGGAGACTGCTGGGGTCAAATAACCCCAGCAACGTGTGTGTCCAGTCTCTTTTTGAAGATCTCCAGGGTAGATGCCTGCACCACCCCCACTGGGAGTCTATTCCAGAGTCTGGTCACACCTGTCTGTCTCTCCTGGTGCAGATAAATCACAATGTTTCTTTTACCCTTTGGTCCTTCTACAGTCAAGACATTTCCCTAGAACACCAGGAAACTTCCCTGGAATGGTTAACATGGAGAGGAAGCCACAGTGTTTAGCAGGAAGAGCTGTTATAACGTAGGTGCTGTCTATTGTACCATTCAACTTTCAGCCCCTGCACCCCCAAAGTAGAGTGATTAGTTGGACTAATGGCAAGATAATGGATAAGAGTCTAAATGAGTTGTAAATGCCTGTTTTACTACCTCAGAGATGTTTACACATATGCCAGAGGGATAAGAATGAAATAAAACTCCAATTCTGTAAGTAAGAAATAACCAAGGCATAATTTATTGTCTGACCCAGTCCAAAGAAGTTGATAAATTACCCTGATTAAATCAGAGCTGTTTAAATTAATGCCATAACTGCTTTGCAATATCAATATTAATGTGCTGCATTAAAATCACCTGAACACGAGATGTCACAGGGACATGGAAGGAAAAGGAATGTTAATTATAAAAGAAATATCTTTGTCCTCAAACATTTCCTTCCTACCATCCAAAAAAGATTATAGAGTATGAAATTAATATACCTTTTCTGCAGATAACTTCCTTTCCTAGCATCACTGAAAAAGTGTGTGAATGAAACTGAAATAATTCAAAGTCATTCCAAAAACAAAGGGTGGGAGAATAAGTACCATGAGTCCCAAACTCCCATTAACTTACAGCAACATATAAACAGGGTGGCCATAAGGAAATCTGGGACATCCAGGACACTGCCCTCCCTCCCACCCTGCGCCCAAGTCAGTGGCATTGCTACAGGCTGTGGCAGAGGCCGGCAAGTAGAGACATGGGCACAGTCCGGCAGGGAGATGTTGCTGCCTGGCGCACAATGCCGCTCCACAATTCTGGATGGGACTTCTGTTTAAATTTTGACCAACCAGTTGGGAACCAGTCTATGAAATCCAGGACGGTCCCAGCCAAACCAGGATGACTGTCCCAGCCAAACCACCCTACATATAAATGATCATGCTGGATCAGACCAGTGGTCCATATGGTCCAAAAGTCTTTCTTTTACAGAAGCCTGCATCAAATATTTTCAGAGAATGGTACAAGAAACCCTACAACAGGCAGTTATAGAATGACTTATCCAAAAAAGAAGTCCCTTCCTAAGCCCTATCAGTTAGCAGTTAACTTATGCCTGAAAGATGGAGACTTCATTTTCTTGTATACAACACACACCTTTAAAAAAATAACAGCTGTTGGAAATTGAGGTGCATATTACAAGTGAGGAACTGTGGTTATGATAGTTTCTGGTGCTTAAGCGTTTGTCTGACAGAAACAAAAGTAACTCTGTACACAACCCACAGAGAGCAGAAGAGTGAGCAGGCTCGGCTCCCTGGCTGCTCTACTCCGTTATTTACTACAAGGAAGGATCTTTTTTTCCTTCATTCTGCCTTTCAAAAGCAGGGTGCATATCTTATTCCTAAGTGTGTTATATGCAAGAAAATTTGGTATTTAAATCACTTTTGTATTTGCTTTGTTGTATCACTGGCTGGTCTCAGTAGCTATGCAGATATCCAATATTTTTTGGAAAACTGCCAAACTCCTGGCTTCTGTTATATACTGTAACATTAACTTCTTTGAGCTAATTGTGTAGAAATGTTTCCTTTGAACTGGTTTAAACTTGCTGGGGAAAGGCAGAAGAAGAAGTGTATTCCTTGCACTTTGAAGCTGTTGGGACCGTCCGTCTATCAAATTCTTCCTAATGTGCTTAATTCCCCATGGTATTCCAGCACTTTTATGAGCCATAATGTCACAAATACCCTGCCCTTTGTCATAGCTAAGTCTTATGCTGGAGAATTGCAGTGTGCACTGTTTTGCCTTACGTGGTATATTTCTTCTGACTGTGAAAGTGATGATGTCACAGAGAATATCCATCATTCTGTACATTGAGTCTGCACTGAAAAGCCAGTTTCAGGAAGCCTCAAAAAGCTTCAAAGAGGTCA
>NW_017728947.1:85665360-85671329 GCF_001723895.1 Crocodylus porosus | reverse complement strand
CATGAGACCCCAAAGTCCCTATGGCTACTGCAGCAGCTGGTGAGTAGGGGCTTTTTTTTTTGTTAAAGATCCAGAAGCTGGGGCCCAGTGAGGCAGCCATGGGTGGGGGTGGGCTGGGAGAGCAGACAGGGGCCCAGGGGGGCTGGGAGGGTCCTCCCATGGTCCCCTTCCCCCTTCTCCAGTTGCCCCTCCCCTGACCCCCACTTATCAGCATGGAGTCCAGGTCCAGGTCCCTGTGGAAGCCAGCAGGTATTGTCCAAATCTCTGAAGCTTTCCAAACCTTTTCCAAATCAATTTGGAGAGCTTCAATTCCATTTGGACCTTTTCATTGGTTTTCCGATTCAATTCAGATTCAGAGATTTGGCCACCAAATCGGGCCAAATCTCCTCTGAATCGAATCAGCACCTGAAGCTTCACACAGCCCTACTGCATGCCACACACACTCATGCCACAGGTTAGCTACCCCTGAGCTAGGGGATTATGCAGACAATGCAGAAGATGCAGTCTTCTAATCAATTTTGCTGTATTTCATTATAACTAATTTAATAATTTCTGAATGATTCTTTAATCTGGAAATCAAATCCAGAGTGCTTAGGGTTGTAAGTAACAGACAATAACAAAGCTGATCAGTCCAGCCCCCAATTATCTTCTCACAATCTTTTTCCTAGTGTTCTTTTCATTTCCACTTAATAGTTTCCTTAAAAGAAAAAGAATCAACTATGCCTAGGTGCACAAAATATTTTAAGAGTATCACAACCATTCTCTAGTAACTAGGCAACACATCTCTGTTGCTTAAAGAATGTAACCATTTCTACGGTTTCTCTGTCCATCAGCTGCCACAATACATTAGAGCTGCCCTGAGTCTGAAATTCTCAGCCTCCTGTGCCAACACACTGCAAAGGTTCTTGCATTCCTTGCTAGTTTAATTCTTCCCGACGTTTCCTTATTACTGTTTGTATGGTGCCTTACACTGCCTTTGCCTCATGTAAATATGTTTTTTTTCCTTTTGGCTTTGAAGAGAATAATTTAAAATATGTAATTAAAGGAGCCTAAATATACAGTATACAAATGCACCAGGAGGAAGGTCTGTCACTGTCAAGACAGCAGGGATGCAACTGAGTCTACAATATTCCTCCCTGTCTTGCAAAAGGGAAGCACTGCCTTAAATGCTTGTGGTCTCTCCTTCTCTTCTTCTGCATGATGTTTTCCTTTTCAGCACACATTGGAAAAGACAAATGATACCAAATGCACATAAGCAGGATAGGAGTTCATGCATGGAGAATATGTTGTGTGTGTCACAATTATGGACTCCTTCATGCACTATGTATACTTACTGAAAGCTTACTGCATGCATGAATACTTACTGCATGTTGGCAGCAGTTTGGTTATTCTGTTTTAGTTACACTGTATTTATTATTCGTATGGTAGTAGTGCTCAAAGGCAACAAGAAAATCGGAGCCCCATGAGCTAGGCCCTGTACAAACTACTAGGAAGAGATGATCCCTGTCTTGAAAAGCTTACAATCTAATTCAAGACCTAGTGTAATGAGTGAGTGTTGGAAGAGTTACCAGTAAGAATACACAGTTGCATTGGCTGGCTATGGATACAAAATTATAGTATCTTCCTATTCATCAAATTAGGAAAACATCTCCCTTGGAGTATTAATAAATATTAATATTTAGTAATATAAATAATCCCTCTATATAATGCTGTCATGCCTGAAGCTTTGCATATTTTTTCTTAGTTATCTGAATTCTTATTGCATCCATCCATGTGGTCTATAAAAGCCTATTTATAAATGCAGTCAGAAAAAAAATCCATAAATCCTAGCCCCACCTACATGGTCTAGTGAGGCTACTCTGTGCTGTAATGCAAAATGTAGCCATAGAGGAAGCTTAAATCTGCTTACTGTTCATTCTTACGCTGTGTCACATTCTGTATACCTACTGTTTCTACAAACTTTACAGCCAGGAGGATGAAAATGAAAAACTGCTTCTGCATTTTATTAGTGCTGACTACTGGGAGTTGTTCTATTCCCGCTATTTTCCTTAAACTGGTATTTATTAAAGAATGCTGACAGTGATTAATTTGAAGAGTAATTGGAGTTTAAAGAAACTGTGTAAGTGAGAATCTAACATC
The DNA here is from genome assembly GCF_001723895.1 of Crocodylus porosus. NCBI lineage: Eukaryota > Metazoa > Chordata > Crocodylia > Crocodylidae > Crocodylus > Crocodylus porosus. The sequence continues at coordinate 85,669,190 of NW_017728947.1, read as the reverse complement.
AGTCATTCAGACTTTAAAATATGTTTTTATTCTCTATGTAAGGTGACATGAACACCTGTTGTGTTATATGCAGATACTTAGTCATAATAATTACTGATCAAAAGAATTAACACATATTCAAAATACTATTTCATATGTTATGTATCTCACTAAATACCAGAAAATGATGGGTCATATTGGCCCTGATGTAAATGAAAGATCTCCATGGAACTCAGTGGAATTATAATCCTGCCTTCACTAGGATTGAATTTGTCACAATATTTGAATGCACTTTTAATATCCACACAGCTTTGTGCATGAACATGGAACGTAACTCAGTCAAGAACTAGAGCTTAGACAAGTCAAAATAGCTTCTAAAAAGAATAGTTCACTACATTATATTTTTTCCTAACGAGATAAATGCTGTTGTTTGTGTGTTGGTGGATGGGGAAAACAGACTGGGAAACAATATCTAGCAGGCTTTGTTTTACAAGCAACAGTAATCTGAATAATTTGTAACTGTAAGGCTAAAGAGAACAACATGCAATAAAATTTCAAAAGCTGCAAATGTAGAGTATGAAATGTAGCTATTGCATCAAAATCCTTTAATGGAAGTATTGCTTCAGAACAATTCACTATAACTGAAAAGTTCACAATAAAAATTGCAATTAGCTTATTTTGTTATATTGCAACAATCACAGAATTTCAGTCTAATATTAACTAGAATTTACTAAAACAGTCCACTTCTCCTAGACTGGTTTTTGGGTATTGATGTAAGCACTTTAGAAATATATAAGACTGATGAAAATAAACTGAAATTGACCTGATCTAATTCCTCATCAATAAAAATGGAATCACTTGTTAAAATACTTCTGAGATCCACAGATTATAAGTAGTACTGATAAATGCTGAGTATGGGGTACAAAATATCCCTCATGTAGCATTACTAATGTCAATAAGATGAAAGAAGCTACTTGCTATTATTAATGAAGAACTGTGGATAGTAAAAGGACAGCATGATAAGATGTATAGCAGGGGTCAGCAACCCCTGGTATGTGTGCTGAGCATGGCACACAATGCCATTTTCCTCAGCACACCACCGCCAGCCCAGGCTCTAAGCAGCTACTGCCAGCCACAGAGCCCAGGCTGCTCCCAGCAGGTAGCTGGGAGGCTGCAAACCCTGCTGCAAGCAGACTGGGCTCTGTAGGCTGGCTGCAGCCGAGAGACTGCAAACAGCTGCTCCGGGCTCCAGCATGTCAGCACTCCAGCACCTTCCAAGGTAGGCATTGTGGTTTTTTCGGCATTCCGGCCAAAAAAACTTTGCCTACCTCTGGTGTATAGACACTGTACCAGACAAGAAGGGGTTGAAGGATTACCTTGGAAAGGAGCAGTCCACTCTTCATGCCTGCAAAAAATGTCTGGACTAGAATATAGAAGCATAGGAAATGGGGTCTGAAGGGCTTCTTTGGCTTTCAAGTTCAGTTTTCTGCCTGTTGTAGGCAATCATTTTATAGAAGCGCTTTCATGACCAAATCAAACTCTATATTAAAATCAGCTAAGTTTTCTGCTTGGGCTACTCCTCTTAGAAGGTTGTTGCAGACTCTCATTACACTAATGGTTAGAAACTCTGTTCTAATTTCTGGTGTACATTTATTTATGACCAATTTGTACTCACTTATTTTGATGCCAATGCTGTCCTTCAGCTCAGAAAGATATTTTCCTTCCATGATGTTTATTCTCCTGCTGTATTGCTTGAGACCACAAGGTCTCCACAGGTATAACAACCCACTCTCCTTTGTAATGGTCTTGATGGTCCACTGATCAAGTTATTCTTTCTCCAGCAAGTTCTCTATTTCTGGTCTCTCTTCTATTTTGCAGTCCTGCAGGCTATTTCTAGCTCTTTTCAAAATCCTGCCACCCAATGGACCTCAGCCTTTAGCATTAGCTAGTTTCAGCCAAGAGCTGCTGGCAATTCATCTGCGAAAGGGTTAAAACTGTAGCATTTGCCCGAGCAGAAAAGGGGGTGGGGGATGAGTGAGCTACTCTGTGTGCCCATAGCTATGGAAAAAATATTTTTTCCCCTCCTTCATTCTACTTTCTCAGAAAGAAGGCATTTGTCTTATTTAGGGGTATGTGGAAAAGTACAGTAAATAGATGGAGTAGAAAATAAAATATTCATATAAAGCAAAATACTTACTACTCTTAAAGAAAGTAGAGCTAGAGAGCAGTGTAACTGAGGGGTGCAACCAGAGTAGCAACCCCAGGCTCTGGCTTTGACTCTGAGCCAGAGCTCGGTGGGGCAGGGAGCTGTGAGTCTAGAGTGAAGGGCACTGGGGGCACGTCCAGACCAGCCCACAGGTGCCTCTTGCAGCATCTCAAACCCCTTTGAGGAACAAAAAAAAAAGTTCCACCTGCTGCAAATTTGCAGCAGGGGAGAAAAATTAGCTCAGGGGCCAAACAAAAACCTGGGGGAAAAAAAACCAGGTCAGGGCACGGTCCTAGATCATGCCCTGAAGCAGCTGGAGGCTCAGTCCTCCAGAGACATTCTTGCAGAGGTCCAGAGCATCTCTGTGATTGGCCTTCCCCGGTCCTTAAGCACACTGCCTGCAAGCTTCAGGGACCTGGACCCTGCTTTTGCCAGGTAAGCAGGGGGAGGGGACCTCCCCCAACTCCCTGTTCATTCCCCCCACTCCTGATTATTATCCCTGCCCCCCATTTGTTCTCCCCACTCACAGTTCATTCCCCTAGCTCTCAGCTCACTCCCCACACTCCTCATCCTCCCCACTCCCAGTTAGTTCCCTCTGGCCCCCGCTTGTTTCTCTAGCTCTCTGCTGCCTGTCCCAGCCCCCACCCCCTCCACTCCCTAGCAGTACCAGAGAATAAGCAGAAGGCTGGAGACAGCCCCAGAGACATTCCCCTGCTGTCTCCAGCCCCCTTCTCCTTCCCCTGCTTGTCTCCAGCCTTCTAAGCAGGGGGCTGGAGAACAGCAGAAGGCTGGAGACAAGCCCCTGGTATAAGCTGAAGACTTCCTCTGCTCTCTCCAGCCTCTGCTCGTTCTCTGCTACTGCCAGTGAGTGTGGGGAGCTGGGAAAGCAAGCAGGGAACTGGGGGAATGAACAAGAGAAGTGGGGAATGAACGGGGGCAGGGGGAATAAATGGGTAGCAGGGGGAATGAACTGTGGATGAGGGAATGAATGGGGATCAGGGGAACCAATGGGAGTGGGGGGAACGAGCCTCCTGTTCATTATCCTATTCTCTCCAGCCTCCTGCTTGTTCTTCTGCTCATCTCCAGCCTCTGGAGAAAAGCAGGGGAATGAGCAGGGGGCCGGAGACCAGAGGCAGGTGGGGAGGAGCTTCAGCACCTGGGAGGGGCTTGGGACCCTGCAGGCAGGGTAGTCCATGTGCTGGGGGGGGGGAGCTCTGCCCTGTGGGGGGCAGGGGACCATTGGCGATGCATAGGGAGTGCACATGCACCCCCATAGCATGGTGGTGCACCCCCTCAAAAAAGGCGCTGCTGACACTTTTGGCAGTGCCTGTAGAGAGTTACCGCTTGCCAACACTACCCCTGCTGCCAGAGGTGTCTGCCAGCAGTCAGCAATCACCACTGGCCACGGCTGTCGCTGCTGGTGTCTGTGGGTGCTTGCTGCTCACCATCCCTCCTCCAACTGCTGACAGTGCTGGCAACATCTGCGGAAGCTCCCTGCTTACCACTGCTGCTGCCAGCACTGCTGTGCCCTGCCAGCCACCAAGGGCATGCAGCATTTATGTAGGGGACCCACCCCTCCTAAGCAGCCCCCACACCCACATTCCCCCCACACCTACCCACACAGTGACTCACATCCTCCCACATC
>NW_017728947.1:85661076-85664730 GCF_001723895.1 Crocodylus porosus | reverse complement strand
GAGGGGCACCAGGAGGGTAGGAGACTATGGGTGGGGAGCACGGGGTACAGGCAGTGTCAGTTGGCTGAGGGTTGGGAGTGACTGGCACCAGCACAGTCTGTGGATTTGGGTACCGTGGCTTGGAAGTTAGGGGAAGCAGCAGGGCTGGGGGGCTGTGGCTTGGGAGTGAGGGGCAGGGGCAGGGCACTGCCCCCCCTCAATCATATTACCCCTCCACAGGTGTCCTCTTTTTTGAAACTGGAAATATAGTAACCCTAGGTTTGTGAATAGGACACAAAATTAGCTATTGCAGTTGCCCTGCTATCCCCTGGAGACAGACAAGTGACTGTTCTGTACCTTTGGCTCCCAGACATGCCACACACACTCATGACACAGGTTGGCCACCTTCAGACTTGCGATCCAGAATTTTGAATACTGGTTGTTTCCTTGGTCTGGTTTGAGCTGGTTATTTATCAATAGTTTGAAAAACAAGAATTATTTGAATCACATGACAAAAACTGGTATTTGCAGATGTGGCCATTCTCTGGTTTCCTGTTTTCTCTCAGACTGAAAGAGAAAATGAATGCAGTTTTATTACATGAAAATCAAACTAGACTTTGGCTGTTGCTAATTTTTTTTCTTTTTAAAAGTTCAATGATATTTTTTATTTGAGTCTCAAAAGATTTTTCTGATTAGATGTTGGTAGGGAGCTACTGTTTTGCTGCTTGCAGTGTGACTTATCTGATAATAACTTAATGCTCCAGAATAATGAAATATATAGTAATAATGGCCTACTTTCAGCTTGAAAACTAAGAGTTAGTTCCCATGGCAGCCTCCCCAGCTGCAAAGATGCCATAGGCTGTCAGACTTACGAATCCAATGTTGACAACAGCTGGATTTCCTCCTCCTACTATTTGTGAATAAGAAACAATTGCTAACAAAAGGAGGATGACTATCTTCTTTTACTAACCCCTGATTAATGAATAATGAAAGTGATGGTAGAGAATAGCATAGGCCAAAAATAGACCCCTATATTAGTTACATGATACCAAAAGCAAACCTTAAAAAATTATTCCTTCTGAAAAGTTTAATGACAAATAGCCACACATTTAAACTGGGCTGCATACATAGAACTCCTGATCACTAAAGATCAGATCTGCACTTAAGCTAAAAAGAGATACTGCATTTTTCCCAGGACAAAGTTGTGTATCCTGGGATCCTACAGATCAGGGGTGGGCAATTATTTTGGGTGGAGGGACGCTTATCCAGTTTTGGCAAGCTGTCAAGGGCTTCATGGGTAGCCCCGTCTCTTGACAGGTGCCCCGTTCCCTGGTTACCATCTTGGGACCAATGTCTCAGGGCCAGCGCTGGTGGGGCCCAGAGCAGGGTGCAGGCTGGCAGGGGTCTGTAGAGCCAGGCTGGGCTGCATGAGCAGGGAGAGGGGGGACCTAGCTTGGCTCCATAGAGTGCCTGCTGGCTGGGACCCTGTAATCCTGCCGCCCCGCTCTGGGCCCTGCTGGCACTGGCCCTGGGACACTGGTGTGGCCCCATGTTCCCACTCACTCCCAGCGCCCTCCAGCCCCATGGTACAGGTTGTGGGGTAGCACACAGCCCTGACCCCATGCTCACTGGCAGGGAAGGAGTTGGTGTGGAGCAGAGGGAAAAGCAGTCCCTTTCCTGCACCGTGGCCCACGTTTCCTGCTGCAGCTGCTTGCAGCCCGTACGGGGCTGTCCTGATCAAGCACAGGTAGCCCCACATGGGCTGTGAGTGGCTGCAATGTGGGGCGCTGGCCACAGGGTGGGTGAGGGGCCGCTTTTCCCTGTGCTCAGCACCAGCTTCTAACTTACCCTGCTGCCAGCCTGGGCCCCGCGCTGGCTCCAGGCTCACCTGTCAGGGCTGTGCTGCAGAGGCAGCAGCTGCAGCTCCTCACCCTGCTTGCCACGCTGGGCAGGGTTTGCCATTGCTGCCTCTGAGATGTCCAGTGCGTGAGCTCTGGGCGGGCAGCAGCAGCAAATGCTGCCAGCGTGGCAAGTGTGGGGGCTGCAGCTGCTGCTGCCACAGCGCAGCCCCGACGGGTGAGCTCAGAGCCAGCGTGGGGCCCAGGCTGGTAGCGGGGGTGGCTTACAAGCTGCTGCTGAGTGCAGGGGAAAAGCAGCCCCTTGCCCACCCCATGGCAAGCATCCCACACTGCAGCTGCTCGCAGCCCATGTAGGGCTGCCTGTGCTTGATCAGAACAGCCCCACATGGGCTGTGAGTAGCTGCAGCAGGGAGCGCCGGCCATGGGGTGGGCAAGGGGCAGCTTTTCCCTGAGCTCAGCCTTTCTCTGGGCCCTTCCCTGCCCAGGGTCCTCCCCCGCCCTCCCCTTGCCTCCTTACCTGAGGCTCCGGTGCCAGGGCAGCCACATGGTCCCAGGCCAGAAGCCCCTGCTGGGGCTTCTGGCTGGTGGGGCAGGGCCAGGTGGGCTCTGCTTTTGTGGAAGCCTGCCAGGCTTCCCCTGGGTGCTACTGCCCCTGGTTTCTGTCATTTTTGATAGGAACCAAGGACGGATCAATATTAATTTTCTAAATTTTTTTTTAGGGGCCCCGTGGGCTGGATAGAATGGTCTCGCAGGCTGGATCTGGCCCATGAGCTGTATTTTGCCCACCCCTGCTATAGATGTACAAGCCACTTGTCTCACTTTAAGTATTTGTGAAGTATCAGATATAATACTTTGGCTAAGCACAGACATTCGTGGAGGTCAGAGGGAAGTTAGATAGTGTTAAAAATGTTAACCTAAACTAACTTAATTCACCCACGTGTGGACCTTACACTCAAACCTGGTCCTAGTGATCAGAAATCAATCTAATTCTATAACTGTACAGAAGTTCTGTGCATACAGATTGGTCTAAAAAAGAACCCAGTTTAAGACAGCCCTGGATTAATGTACACTCAAACTTAATTGATTTAGATTAGACTAGTGCGTTGAAGTTCAGTACAACCTGATCAGCCCTAGGGCTTGGAAAGCCCAGTAGCTGGCCCTAGCCCCAGGGCTGTGTTTTTCTTACCCCCTCCCTGTCACTGGGCTATTTTTAGCCCCCTGGTCTCCCTGGCATCAGGCCATTTTCCCCCCCCCCCCCCACTTCCTCTGTCCCCTCTTGCCCCCGTGGAACAACCACCCCCCTCCCCAAATCCCCTATCCCACAAATTGCTCCAGGTGCCAGTTTTATCACTGTTCACCAATGTTGGAAGCCAAGGAAGTAAATATCTGTGGTGGAGAGGGGAAGGAGGGAGGGGATGTAAGTACATAGGAGGGAATGGGGGGCTGAATATAACCTCTGGTCCCCCTGTAGAACCTTTCTGATTCTGCCAAACCCTCTGGGACTTCAGCAACTCCCTGTGGATCCCACCAGCTCCCCCAATCACTCCCACAGATCCCACCTGTCCCCCCACCTTCCATGCCAACACATATGCTGTCTACCCCCAAATCCTGCTGTGGATTGCAGCTGCTCCCCCATCACTCCTGCATATCGTACCTGCTTCCCCTTTCACCCATGGATGCCATCTGCCCCCATCCCTCCTGCGGATGCCACCTCCACATCCCTCCATGGAGTGCATCTGCCCCCTTATTACTCCCAGAGATCCTCTTTGCCCTCCCATTGCTCCTATGGAACCCACTTGCCCCTCCAACCCCCCTG
>NW_017728947.1:85656825-85658614 GCF_001723895.1 Crocodylus porosus | reverse complement strand
CATGATCCGGGGACAACAGGGCAGACCCTACAGTGAGAGACTGCAGGACCTGAACCTGTTCAGCCTTCACAAGAGAAGACTGAGGGGGGACCTGGTGACTGTCTATAAACTCACTGGGGGGACCAGAAGGGTTTGGGAGAGACCTTGTTTCCCCTAGCACCCCCGGCATAACAAGGAATAACAGCCACAAATTGTTGGAGAGTAGGTTTAGATTAGACGTCCGTAAGAACTACTTCACAGTCAGGGCAGCTAGGATCTGGAACCAACTTCCAAGGGAAGTGGCCGTGGCTCCTACCCTGGGGGTCTTTAAGAAGAGGCTTGATGCCTACCTAGCTGGAGTCATTTGAGCCCAGTTTTTCTCCTGTCCAGGCAGGGGGTTGGATTTGAAGATCTACAAGGTCTCTTCTGACCCAACTTGTATGATTCTATGATATGATTCTATGATATAGGCAAGTTGGCATTCCTAAGCTGTTTATATATTTAGTAATGTCTAATATTAGTACAGTTAAGTGTCTGCTAACATTTCCATAATGATATTTCCTCTGAGCTCCAGCTTGGCACTCAAAGCAACTTGGACAGCAAATACACTTGACCATGCTATTTCTAGATTCTGTGGGGGAGTCAGTTTTTACTTCTCTGTACATATGTAAAACTATTCACATTAGTAAAAATTAGGATCAAGGACTGAGAAAGTAACAGCATCTTTCTTCCCTTCTTCCAGTCAAACTACTTAAGTTGAAAAATGATGAAGATAGCCCTCTTCCATAGATAACCCTAGGTCACTTGTGTTAGATTCCTTGTCTGTATAAGTTAGTGAAGTTGTATCAGACATGGATTTAGCTTCTTGTACTTTGGGCCATATCCACAAAGGTATTTATTTAGATATCTAACTCCCATTCATTTTAATTTGATTTCAGTGGAAGTTAATCACCTACATAGGAGTCAGCCACCTAAATACTTTTGTGGAGCTAAGCTTTAGTCCTTATAAGCCAGTATATTTTGGAGGGACCCTAAACTCTTGATGCCAGCAATGGAAGGACTTTAAAGTTACCTGATTTTCTTAGGATGGGTGCTCAACACCGTCAGAAAATCGGGTTCCTTTAATCCATTTCTAGTTATAGATACAAAATCACTCATCAGTTCTGAAAATCTTTGCCACACAGCAGGTGCTGGTATTACAAAATAATAGGCACAATCCCCAATTACTATTTAGTATTTCGAAAAGGAGGATTTTAATGAAGCAGGCTCTTTCCCTAACAGCCATGTGAAATTGATTCTTTGTAATAACAAACAAAGAGAGAAAGGGAAAAAGAGAGCTTATCTGAGCTGTGCACGCTTTTCCTTGTGCTAATATTTTTGATCTGGCTGTTGAACAAATGTGTTATAATCTCTTGGAACTGGAGATTAGCCATGCCTCAGCATTTACCATTATAGTGCAATGGGAGAGTGAATAAGCAAATTTTAAAAAAATCTGACATGTTAAAAATGTGATTTTCATAGACAAAGATCATGTTAAAGTGTAAATATTGATAATACCTTAATTTACATAGTACCTTTCATACAGAAGGATACCAATGCTGTTGTATACATTCCATACAGAAATAATTATGCCACTTTTGGAGCATTTAAAGACCTGGTCAAAAAACCCTGGAAAAAGACAGGCACAAAAGAAATATACAATCAAACTGGAAACTGATATATTTCATAGATTTCACAGACATCAGGGCTGGAAGGGACCTCAGGAGATCGAGTCTAGCCCCCTGCCCAAAGGGCAGGAAGTCAGCTGGGG
>NW_017728947.1:85647174-85656184 GCF_001723895.1 Crocodylus porosus | reverse complement strand
GGGTTTGTTGTGGGCAGGTCTTGTTTGACCATTTCTTGTGGTGGGTTGCAAAATTCCGTGAAATGCATGTCACCTGCTGGTTAGTGGGCTGTGGCATACTAGCTAACTGTGTCATGCTGTTGCCTAAAAGCTGGTGTACAGTGAGCATGTGACAAAGTGCTGCAATCCCCTCACATATATATAAGCAATTTCCATTCCATTATGTTCTCTCCCACAAGGTGCTCTGAAATAGTTAATAAAACAGAGACTGTGATCAACATTGTACTTGTCACCGATGTCAACATTGTATTCTGGAATCAGTCTAGTCTATTCATTGCCTTATTTTATCCAAGTCCACCGGGGAGCATGACAAATACATTTGAGTTTGCATTTAAATCTCTGATTTACTATATCTGAAAATTGGGTAGAAACTCAGGGAAAATATAACTTGTGTTTGGGTCTACATCTTTGGAAGTTACTCCTTTCTTATATAATAAAATCTTTGGGGCATAAACTGGTTTTCCTGCTTGATTTTACAATGCTTGGTAGATAGTGGGCTAATTGTGACTACTATTCATATACATTTGCACAAATAGTATCCTGTTTAATATAATTCATAATTTGTATTACTCTTTAAAAATTATTTCTAATTTACACTAAGAAAATTATCATCCATCAGAAGACATGCAGATTTAGGGCATCAACCTTTCAAGTACTGGGGCCTTGCATTGTCTGTGGTCTGCAGGTGGTCCATGTGAGAAATATATTCCCTAATTTAGAATCTATTAAAACTCCACAGGACAAGGACCTCAACCTCATCTGTTCCATATTCTCTAAAATTCCTATTATTACTTTGGAGTGCTCTAAAAAAACCCATGTTGATAAATACAAAAAAAAATTGCAATCATCCCCTTAAACATTCTCCAATATTTCTCTCTGCTATTTAGTATAGAAAGGGGAAAAGTACTAATGAATACCACAATCTATCTGGGGCAAGGGGATTGGAGGCTATATAGACTGTACCCAAAATGATATTCTGAATTATTTTCACTGCAAAACTCACTTATCTGCAAAAATCTGCTTAGCTTATAGTTTGTGGGTGTACAGATGTAAAGGGTGATATGGCTGGAGGAAAATGAAATGCCCTATCTCAAGATCCAAAGGAATTTCCTGTAAATGTGTAAAAGGGTAAATGTTTGAACCAGAATTAAGCTCTGTAGTACATACAACACCGCAGAAGAGTTGCAGATTGAAATTTGTCCTAGCAACTAAAGGTGGCGCAGTTTTGCTGCCATGGCTACTGAGAGCATAGGAAGAGAGAATTACAAGATGTGAGTCTTAGTACATAGCTGGTTGAGATCTCAAATTAAATGGGTGTGCATATGTGAAGTTTCCTATTACTATGAGTTTATCCATACTGCAGTGTAGTGTAGAGATGGTACAAACTATTATGATTATTATTTAAATGTCATCATGTAAATATTATAACTGTTATCTGCTTCTTGAGTATCCCTCCACTACACTGTAGTCTGTAATGTAGCTTCAGTCTCAGATGTAACTCTTGGCTCTGTCTTCTGCCAGCTTCCCATGCCTGCCCGTCCTGTGGTTCAGGGGGAAATGCATGCCGAGCCACAGAGTTTCTCTAGTAGTTTGATCATCTGTGCACTTTTATGTGGGAGGAGATCATATAGGACTATTATATCAAAAATATCTGGTGCAAACCTCTAAGCAGAACTGGATTCCAATGGTTCAATTCTACTCTGAGACCTTTAATAAGTCACCTGAAAAGTGCATGATTCTGTGCATCAGAGGAGCTCTTTACATCCTTCCCACACATAGAGTGAGCCTCTGTTTCATGACACATGGATCAGATTTATTTGCTCACTGCATTTGGAAGGAAAAGGTGATTTATCTCATCAGAGGCATTTCAGCTTACGAGACTTTCACTACTTCTGTCTTAAAACACAAATCTGGGGAGATTTTTGTAAGTTTCAATTGATGTTTAAAGTGCTAACTTAGTCTGTGATCCCTCTGCCATGCGGAGGATTTCAAATCTATGACACCCTCACCTCTTCCACATTGCAAGAGAATGGCTACTCATACGTGCCTATTTTTTAAACTATTTTGTGCCTTACGGTAAGTTGCTCTAAGCCTGTGTTAGGAAGGGTGGCATATAAATGTGATAAAAAAGCAAACAAAAAGAAAAACAAAAAACCCCAAAAGGTTTGATGAGAGATTATGGTATCCTTCTCTTGAGGTTTAATAATGGCAAGCTTTTCCTCTCATGGCTTTTACCAACACCTATGTTGTGAGTTTCTTGCATTCCCATATTAATGACTATATCAGGCTTGATTCTCCTGTCACTTACTCTGCAGTAGCTCCTTTGACTTCTTGTGTTTTATACCAATGTGAGGTCAGAATCAGACCCATGCTTTTTACCCGTGGGAAGGGTTTGTTATGGACATGTCCACTGAATGCATAGGATAGTATAGTCCAGCAGAGCATTGCTGATAAACATAATGAAAACTCTATCCCAGGATTAGTAAGTAGCTTCAAGTATAGACTATTGTGTAGGCTGCACTGTGTTGGAGAGCCTGAGAACAATAAAAATATACTGAGGCTACATTTTTTGGCTTCCTGTGCTCCCTCTGCCCTATTCATTCTGGGGTGACTCCTCTAGTAAGTACTTCCAATTTCTTTTCTCCTATACAGGTGTTCCTAATTTTCTCCCCATACCAGGGAACCTTTATATCACAATTAATCCCCTCTCTATACCAGGCTCCACCACTCTTCCCTTCTGCTCCTATGCTCAGAGGGATTTGTAAATTTTTCCATTATTTTTTTTCCCCTGTCTTAAGAAGATAGCATTTTACACTCAATGGCCAGAGCTGGGGGCTTGTCTGGGGGCTGGTACAGATGAAGAGTTCAACCAACCAACCCACACAAGTACAGAAATGTCATCAAGTTCAGAGTAGAGCTTCTCTCTGGAAAGATCATTCTGCCTGTGCAAATGTAAAGGCCATCAGTGTGCTTTTAACTGTCCAGGGTCCTGAAACATATCAAATACCCTGGCTTTATTTTACATGCACTCTTCTGTGACTTTCTCAGTAACATGAAGGAATGTGAACGTCAAATAAATGTGTTTTAAGTTGTAATATAAATTGACCCCCAAATGTCCCATTTAATACAGAGGGACTTTAGTAATCTATTAAAACATGGCACTATATATTTATTAGCAGAGTGAGGTATCTCACCATGCTAGTCAGAAGTCAGGCAGAAAACAGGGTAGATTTGCACTTTTATAGACTAACTAAATCAGAGATGTGTAGTATAAGCTTTCATAAGCAGTGGGCTTACTTCAGATGGTGTGAAGGGACTGAAGGAAGTAGAGCTGCAAAATAGAAAGCAGTGATTAGAATACAAAGAGTAGGGAAGAGTGGAGGAAAAAGGAGGAACGCAACTGAGAGGGGTAAGGTGGGTAGGAAAGAGAAAAACAAAGTAGTTAACACATTAGAGACATAGGGGATAGAAAAACTAATCCAAGTAATGGGATAAGAATCCATAGTCTTGGTTCAGACCATACTTAACACAATTCTGCAATTCCCCATTCAAATTAACGTTTAAAGTTTGTTGTCTAAGAACAGGCACTCCGAGGTCAGTCATGGAATGGCTAAGGAGGTTAAAGTGTTCTGCCAGACTCAAGCCTGATAGCTAAGTAGCACAGTTTGTGATAAAGAGACTTGTGTACAAGGTAGACACTCTTTCAAAAGACTTTACTGACTATGCTTAATTTAATTATTTGGATTGCTAATTAATTACATGTAGTATTATTTACATAGTGGCATGTATATGGATAGTGATGTGCAGACAGATTAGAAGATATTAGGTGTGGGGCTGACATGGTGTAAAAGGACCCTCAAAGCCTTGGATCTGTCTGAGGAAGAACCCTTCCAGTTTAAGAATTATGGGTAAGGAAGATAATAGCAGGCTGTCTCCCAGATACCCTGACAAACTTGGCTTCAGTGAAGGATGGTGTTGGGGAATGGAGGGTCATATCTTTGCGGGAGGGAAGTAGCTGCATTATACAGCTTCGTGGAACTCCTGTGCAGTAGTACTGTCCATACGCACTTAGGGACAAATATAGTTGCTAAGAACAGACTACTTTAGAGGCATAACTCGGACAGTCCAGGTATAGGAAAGTGCAAACAAAACTTTAAAGCCAGGTTAGCTCCTCTTCTTACTGGCCTATAAGTTCCACGAGGCACAGAACAGAATGCCACCCATAGCTACTATCCTCAAGAACCTACAACATAGGGGTTCCATCCTGCGAATGTATAGCACTCAGTATAGTGCTTTATGCTGTGAGTAGCCTCATTCTTTTCAATGAGACTGCTCCCAAAATCAGCTTTGCAATCAATAGAGAAGGCCACTGAGCTTTCAGGAAACTGGTATGAAGTTTCTCCACCTGCCCCACTAATGGGAGGTAGATCAATGGCATATCAAGCACATTGGCAGAATGGGGGGTGGGGGAGGAATTTGATAACTATTCTAGTTGGAGACAAAAAGAAATGCAAAACTTTAAAACTCAGAACCAAGAGTTCTAGAGTTTTGCCAGAATGAGTGCACTACACGGCTCTTACTGTCTGTTCCTCCTTGCCTATCATGTAAATCAGAGGAGTCCTACCACTGCTCTAATTGGCATTAGGGTCCTGGCAGGAGCATAAGAATGTTTAAAGTTATATTTGTCCCACTTATGTCCCTGGCCAAATGCAGGTTTGGAGAATGAAGTTTCATATGGTAGTTCCCACACTTTTTGGGTGCGTCTAGATGTGCATTAATGAGCTTTCCCTAATGCACATTAAATTTAGTACATCCAATGTGAGGTACTAAATTAATGAGCATTAGGCTGCCCTAATGTGCAGTAATACAAGTGCAAGCTTTTTAGGTGACACTTAATGCACAGTAACCTATGTCACTGCACATTAGCATAATAACATGGATTTTTATGCACTGCTTTAATGCACAGTAAAATAGGTTACTGTACATTAACATGCGCATGTAGATGTGCCCTTTATGGAACAAGTTTAACTTTTTTAGATATAGTGTGGTAAGATGTGCAAACTACTCCTGAGGACTTAGAGCAATGATTCTTAACCAGGGTGCATTGAGTTCCTCTCAAAGGTGCCATGGGATGCCACACAATGTTAGCAATGTTAGGTGTGCAAACATGATACCCAAGATAAACTCAGAGGTTTGAAAATAATAAACAATAGTGATCCAGATATAATAAAGTTTGTTGTTATCTAAGATCTCATTTTTTAATTTTATATTTCTTTTTGATATAGCTAGAACTTTCTTTTTATTTTATGGACTTTCCTAACAAATAAACAGACATGCTTTTGTACTGTATCTTATGTTTGATTAAATAATGTTCCCTTATTCAATTTTTGCAAAAAATATATTTTGGTTATGTTGCCATTGGCATTGTGCATTTGTAGGTGTCACTTAGGGGGACGAAACACTAGAGAGGCCATTTGATTTCTGGAGAGTCTTGAAGGATAAAAAACAATTAAGGTCATTCTAGTCCCTGGGGGCAATACCAGGGAGTAAAGTTATTGGGATTTTTCCCTATTTGTAGTCATCTCACTTTTATCTTCTATCTTTTTTCCACTTCGGGGTCATTTTTTTGTTTTAACTTATTTCATTTTGGATTTTCACAGTACATGAGCTAACCTAATGGTATATCAACAGGAGGCAAAGATAGATTGCAGTTTTCCATCACAAGACAGACCTGCTATGGAAAACATTACATATTTGTTATCTCCATAATCAGAGGTGCCATATTTCAGACATCAATTTTATATTTTGCATGAGCATACCAAGACATGTCATAGTATCCAACATCCATTGTATGATATCATAAAGACTAATATATATTTTAGGTGAAACTGTGTCTCCTTTTTAAAAGTAAGCAAGAACAAGCTATATTTGTTAAGCTATTTCTTACATTAGTGACCTTTGCCATTACTACCCTTATGATGTAAATCAGAACATATATGTATTCCTTTGTACCACAGCAGATATCTTTAAGTTATATCAGAATGCCTAAATCACTCATGCCCTATTACTAATGAAGAATAAGACGGTGCTGAGCATTTTTTCCTGCCTGTCAATAACATTGCTTCTAAGAGCCATCCTTCTTTTCCCCTGCTTTGTGATGGTTAACCACTACTAACTTTAATGGAAGTTCAGGGTGCTCAACACCTCTGGTAACTGAACCTGAAATGAAAATGCAGCTCTGAATCCAACCAACTTCCAGAAGTACTGAGATGGGGCCCAGTCCTGCAACTCTTAGGCCAACAATAAGATAGATTGATCCTGCACCATTTGGATTTTTCCTTTAGGATCTCCCATTTAAATACTAATCCGTACTGAATCTGCTTAGCTTATCAAAAACTGACTGGGTAACAATCAGAAGAACCATCTCTTCAAGACACCAGTTTTCTCCTTCCTAAGAAGGAGGATGAAAGGTCTTCTATTTGCATAAGAAAATAGTTAAGTATATATGCAACAGCTGCACTGTCTGTGAAACATGGTCTCACTCCCAAATTCATCCCTGAAGTAACCCCCTTGATTATAGTGGAGTTACTTTGGAATTATTTGGCCCACTACATGGAAACTACAGGTCTGAGGCATTGAAATAATTGTGTAAGATTTGTCAGAACATGACAATCAGTTTAAAAATAGTTATGTGATATTGTGGTTCAGTACCTAATTGCATTCTTAAATTAGCTTCACTGATTTGCCACAAGTTTTTTTGAACCATAAGTCATGAACTAAGACAAATTTCTATGTAGAATCTGCATGTGCTTTTGGTTCAGGAACAGTGTGTACAATATTAAGAGGACACAGGAGACAAGAATGTGGCATTATTACAAAAATAGCATTTTTATGGTACTGCAAGTCAAACAGACATGGAGGTACATCTCTGAGGTCAGTTTTACACCGACAGATGAATACTAACATGTAGAAATTACTCTTCACAAAGCAACAATGAAAGCGGCGTTGAATGTCTCAGGAGATGGGTAAGGCTTTATTGAAAGCTGGTCGTTTTCCAGCTGCTTATGCGAAATGAGTTTGGGGATCTTAGTCCAGTTAATAGACTAAGTATAAAATTCACTGAAGTAACTGTTGACAGTCATAACTGTGAGGTGAATGGGCTGTGGTGACTGAACTATAAAGTTCCTTATAGGTGATCCTTTCTGGGACACCACTGAGGTATAGGAGAAAGTGGTTCCTTGCTTGTCTTTGATCTCCAGGGATGTAAAGTGTTCATCTTTCGTTACCTCTGGAGGTAAAAAAAAGCAACAATAAAAATAATAATTTTGTATGGGATCCCTAGTCCCTTATTCCTATGTGGACATTAGTTGGGTTTGGAATTTTTTTCCAGCAGCTGGTGTGTCTAATAGTCGAGGGGTTCCCAATCATGATCAAAGTCAGTCGAATGTGATTGTACAACACACACCTAAGGACTAATCTGATTTTTGCTTCAGTTCAGTTTGTTGAAGTAATATCAACAGAAGTCCCCAAGCCACTTCAGAGTTGCTGGGGATTCACTTGCAAAGGAAATACTCTGTGCTCCTGGTGCCGCCACTGCAATCATGTTAAATTCAAGTCTGGCTGGGCAGACTCATTATCATTCCTTCCATGTCTTTCCTCAGAGCAACCTCCTCCACCTCCTGTACGGTACAAAACAAGAGCTGCAGGGTGTTGGGATTAGGAAAGGGAAGGACCAAAACAGCCTAACTTCACTCAAACTTGCTGCATTGTTATAAAGCAGCTCCTTAAAACTAAATTTTGTTTCAGGGGCCTTTTCCCCCAGTCAAACATAACGCCACTTAATGTGGTGTCACAAATATTGATTTTTCCTTTCCTGTTTAGTGATGGATAAAGGCTGAGATAATGGTAAAAACCTTCTGTGATGGATTGCTTTGCTTTTTACAGAGTTCAGAGAGGGAGACGTTATGTTAGGAAGCAGAACAGTGTGGGAAGACAAGACATGGTAGGAGGCCACACCTTGCGTGGAGCTTTGTTTCTCTACAGCTGGGATTTCCTGGCACCACTTGCAGAGGGCTGAGAGGAGGCATGGGAGGGTGGCTGAAGGGGGGACTGCTGGCCAGGCTGATTATGAAGCTCTCCCCTGAACATCAAGGGGTGCTGCTCAGCCCTTCTAGAGAGGGGACTGCGGCAGGCTGAAAGTTTGAAGGGAGGAGCTCAGCTGGGCCCTCCCTTTTCAGCCCCACCGCTGAGGCATGGCGGTGCCATCATGGCAAAGCCGGGTGCCCGCCGCGAAGAAAAGGCGCCAGCACAGGGTTAAGCACGCTCGCTTTCCCTTCAACCCCCCCGGGCGACTCCGGTTGTTTTCCTTTCCTCCGCTGGGACGGAGCCTTGCGCAAATATTGTGACTCTTGCTTCAAGATGCAGCCAGCCCTGGAGCTCACTGGCACCTGCTTGCCTCGGGCTGGGCGTGCAACCTTGTCACTGGAGCAGGGAGGGGGGATGGAGACTGAGCAAACGGGGGGGGGCTGACAAATGTGAGGGAAAAGGCAACCCAGCCGCCCCCCCTCCCCTCCCCTCCCCCTCAGGGCACCGCAGGGCTAAGCGAGAACCAGTTGAGCCTCATCCCCGGCTCTGGCGCGGGCTCGTGCCAGCGCCAGAGCTGGGCAGGGATCTTTTCGGAAAGAAAAGGGGCTGGGGGGGACCCCAGGGCGGCGGCCGCCCCGTCCTGCAGCCCGGGCCGTGCAGTTCGCCCCCTCCCCCCGTCTGCTGCAGAGACTCGGGCTGGCCCTGCCATGTGCCGCCGCCGCTCGCGGCCACTCCGGCGTGTCCCCGCCCGCAAACTCCGCCAGAGCCCGCGCAGCGACTCCCCCAGGTCTCCGCGCCCGCCCCCCCGGCACCCGCAGAGGACCTGCCCCAGGCAGCGCAGAGAGCAGCCCGCCCGAGCCCGGGAGCCCCCTCCTCTCTCCGCCTC
>NW_017728947.1:85620066-85647061 GCF_001723895.1 Crocodylus porosus | reverse complement strand
CCCCCTCCGCCTGGCAACCGGCAGCTCGGCTCAGCCCGGCCGCGCAGGCTCCTGCTAATTCGAAATTAATTTGTGTGACTGCAGCGTTGAGACAGGAAGGTCGGGGATTTATTGAATCGCTCCCTCCCTGCGCCAAAGGAAGCGATGAAATTTCCAATCGAGACGCCAAGGAAACAGGTGAACTGGGATCCTCAAGGTTGGTGCCGCTTCTCACTTGCCTGCGGGGATGCCTTGTGCTGGGGTGGAGCCCCTTGCCGGGAGCCTACTCTCCATGTGCCCCCGCGGGGGGATCCGGCGTGGGGGAGGGGGGCATCTCCCCCGGTGGAAGTTGTGGCGGCGCATTGGAGGCGTCTCCCCTGCTCCTGGCTCCTTGGAGGCTTCCCGGGGCAAACTTGTCCGGGGGGAGCGGGGCGGCGGCGGTGCGATGGGCCTGCGGGGCTCCTTTGTTGTTCCCGGCGATCATTGTCTGGTGCTGGTGCCCCCGCCGGGAGGTGCCGCTGGGCAGCTCCGGGCAGGTGTGCGCGCGCGGGCCTGTCCCGCATTAAGGGCGCCCGCGGGCCCCTCTCTGCCCTGACGGCTCCGCGGGGACTTGAGCGAAGGGGAGCTGCGGGCTGCGCCAGTGCGGGGCTGGGAGCTGCACTGGTAGCATCACCCCCTTCCCCTGCCAGGCCTCGCGGGGGGGGGGATCGTGCCCCGTTTTTGCTCATCTCCCCCCACCCGAGTCCTGGGGCAGAGCAAGTTGGGGCCGCACGCGCCGCGGAGGTTTGCGGGGGAAGCGCCGGGGGCGGCGGTCGCGCTGCGGCGGGGCTGGGCTCCCTTTCCCCGGTGTCGGCTCCGAGGTGGGCCCTTCCGAGCACTTCCCCCGGCGCAGCCGGACTGCGAGGCGGGTCCCGCTGCGGGCTGAGGTGCGGGAGCCGGCCCGGGGGAGACAAAGGCAGGCAGCGGCTCCCGCGCGCTGGCGCCTTCGGGCCGCAAACCCCACCGGGCTGCGGAGCGAGTGGTGCTGCCCGGGCTCCCAGCAGGGCCCACAACAGGTGTCTGGGCTGAGAAGCCCAGAGCTCGGGCACCGCAAGTGGGTGACAGAGGCCCCGCAGTTTCCCCTGCCCTGAGCTGACCTCCTAGGGTTGAGGGCTGTGGAGCCTAGATGGGGGATGGCTTGGATAGGGAGGATCCTGCCTCAGGCAGGGTGTTGGACAGATCAGTGGTTCTCAACCTTTTTTTGCACCAGGACCCATTTGTAACCATCCATGGCCAGTCCCAACCCAGTGCCCCTAACTCCTGACCTGCTGCCCCTGCCCCCAGCGCAGGAGGCCCCCAAGCAGTCACTTGCAGGGTGGAGCTTCGCCAGCCTGCAAGGGAAAAGCCATAGTTTCCCATGTTTTTCTCCTTTAAAAGAGAATCCATTTCTAAAGTTTGTTCCTGACCCTTTCATATATTCTTGTGACCCACTTTTGGATCCAGACCCACACTTTGTGAAGCGCTGGACTAGATGACCTCTAGAGGTCCTCCCAACCCTGCTTCCCTATGACTCAAGGACAGGACTACTTATTTCCCGGGCTGAACTGGCTTCATCAGCCAACCATCAATGATGCCAATGTATTACCAGGAAGAGAGAAAAAAAAGCTGGATTAATTTCCAATTTTGTAACAAACACAGGATGTGTATAAATGTCTAATGGAGGAGTATGAATTTTGTAGGGAAAACTATTGTAACCCTTACATTAGTAATCCCCTCATGCTTTACTATCATAGATAGCCCCATTAAAGAATGAGTCATGTGAACAAGGAGTGCCTGGTTGAACCCTTAGGATTCAATCTTTAAGATGAGCTCATGCAAGAAATAAATGACCATAAAAATGGCCCCTACAGAAGCTCTGGGATCCCTACAAAAAGGAGTCAATTTATAATTGCACATGCTACCATTTTTGTTTGATTTGCAGGCATATGTATAAAATAATGCAAAACCTTGCATCCCATTATGTCTGTGGAGTTACAGGTGGCAGGACCTTTTTAACTTGAAAGATCCAAATGCAGAACTCTGGCAGTGAAAGGAATTACAAAAGCTGCAAAAGAAAATAAGCAATCTTGATGATTAAAACACAGGGTTTGAGTCCAGTAACAATATAGCCTCATGCATGAAACTCCATCTGAGTGTGTGTTTGTTGCCTTGTTCTGGTTGTCAGATATAAACTATGTAGGCCCCAGTTGTGTCTAGCATTAATTTATTTAGAATATTGTACTGCCTTGGGTTAATAATGCCAGAAGTACTTCCATTGATGTTTCCTACTAGTGACCAGTGTCATAGTGCGGGAAAAGAACACTACATTTGAAAAAACAATGGCCATCTCAGATTGTTCTACAATGGATTATCCCAGCAATATTTTCTAAAACAGACATTTTCAGAAGGTCAACAATTTTTAAAAGACTCAGGGGACTGATAAAGTGGTTTGTTTAAACCCAGGTCAAAATGTTAATCACTGAAATTAATTAGTGCTCAACTATCACAATGCTGGTTGTAAAATAAATATTTAGGTCTTACTCCACTCATATTATTGGCTTTTATGAAATTGGCATTTTCAATCCACACCATCAGCAAAGATGAATATGCTGTAAAGCGAAAGAATAGGTTTTAAGGAGGGAACTTACGAAATGAAAGTGTATTTGGTTCAAAAACAATGAGCCCCACATAGAGAATGAGTTCTCATCCGTTAAGGTAAGGGATGAATGAACCACCAAAACTGAATTGTACATTTCACTACTTCATGGGAGGTGGATACAATGTGATGGGGCTGGGATGGGGTGTCATATTCAATTCAAGCCTAAATACATTCAGTAGCTGGTTTGTACTAATTTATTTTTGTGCCATGCTGATAGTACTATTCCCCTTTGAAACTCTTACTTTGACCTTGTATGACCAGGCATACCTATACCTGTTTTTTTTCCCTGTTTTGCACTCTGCTGTCAATGGCAGGTTTAAATACTTCAGTGTTTTTAGAGTACTTTATAACACAACAAAAGCTCTATTATGTAAAGAAAGGATAAGAAAAGCAGGCACATCAAGATCTGGCCCATTAATTCTAGGGAAACTTTAACTAATGTCTTCAAGGGCTCAGCTTCTTTCATCATTTTACTTCCTATAATTTTTAAAAAGTCACTTAGCTGAGTTACTAATGAAAACACCTTAGATTTTTAGAATGAAAACATTATACAAGATCTAATCTACCAACTAACTGTTGATTGTTTCTTATTTGGTTATACTACTGTCACTCTGGTCAGTTAAAGTCTTGAAATGATGCTCATGTAAATTAATGGAAGTAGGGGCAATTAGTTCTTCTTCATGCGGAGCCCTATGTAAATATCTCAGAACACGTTGTGTGTGCTAGACACACAGGGCCAGATCCATTCCACCCTGACACTGTTAATGCAGAAGATGGGCGAGTCCTCCTTCTTCTCACTGTTTTTCTGTGACTTAGTCTAAAGGCTAAGATGACTGTATGTTACAACTGTAGATGCATTTTCAAACTGGGTGGAATAGGATTGCGTCTAGGTGTCTAAATCTATTCAGAGGCCTATAGGTGGAAAAAAATCTGGCCCTACTATTCTGCTGCTAGTTGTTTTCGTCTTCCTTCCTCCATTCTTCTTATTTATTACATCCACTTGTTGTTCCTTGCTTAACCCTCATCCATTCTCATGAAACTGTAACCGTTGTTATTCTCATGGGGTAACTTGTTACCCTGCAATTTGACATCATTGGTCTCATGGGGTAACTTGTTACCCCACCCTCATGAACAAAATAGAACCAGTGACAACAGTATAAATCTACCAAAAACTATTTATTAAACATCAAAATTGTTTGAAAGAGTACTTATGATGATTTGAACCGAAAATATTATTTAACTAGACCTATGAACAAAATGTAAACTTTTTTTTAGTGTTTCAAAACAT
Organism: Crocodylus porosus; assembly: GCF_001723895.1. Lineage (NCBI taxonomy): Eukaryota > Metazoa > Chordata > Crocodylia > Crocodylidae > Crocodylus > Crocodylus porosus. Next base: position 85,643,117 of record NW_017728947.1, on the reverse strand, counting down.
GAATGAACAATATGCTAAGTTTGTAGTGCTCACTGTTTTCAGACTAACAATTACTTCCAAACACATTTCCTAACTGTTTTAACTAAATATTGCATTCCTTAAAAAGCAGCAGTGATGTACTCTGGTGTACACAAGCAAATTGCATGATGTCCACTCGTGCTTGCAGAAGGTTCTACTGGTGTGTGTTATGGCAATTTGTAATTTAGGGCAGTCATACCACACTCGATGGACTTAGACAGATTATGTGCATCCATCATTCTTAATTTTATTTGTCTGCCGATCACAAGCTCCTTTAAAAAAAAAGCGCCATCTTCTTAAATGTAATCTTTGCTTCCAGTTTGTGTTGTGGCCTAGCCAAATAATGAGGTTGGCAATGGCAGCCACATCCAACATATTGAAAAATAGTGTCATTGGCCACCTGTTGATTTTCTGTCTGCAGGTGGTCATACGGACTAAGTGGTCAAGGTTATCCACCCCACTCTTGTTTTTATTATAGTCATGGGTGATGTCCAGCTTGCTTTGCTCTCTACCCACTGACAGGTCATGGTGCATGCTTGACAGCAACAGCACAATTTTGGACTTCTTTGGAACACAGAAAACTAGGGTAAGTTCCCCATCAAAAGCAAAAATGGATGAAAAAGTTTCCCTTGTTTGATTTGCTTGCATTTTGTTTGGGATATTGGCTTTGTTTTCCAAATTGTACCCACACAGGTCAGGTCCTGCTGTAGCAGTCTTTCTGGTAGGTCAGTACTTGTAAAGAAATTGTCACCCACAATATTCCTTCCCATCTTGTACCAGGGATGAATCGGTTTTTCAATGACCTGGGTACCAAAATTACCTTGGTGTGGAGCTTCTGATTGTTTGCCCAGGTAGATGTCTCCAGACAAGGGGAATGATGTTGCTGCATCACAGCACCATCAAATTTTCAAGCCATATTTGGCAGGCTTGCTGGACATATACTGTCTGAAGAGACAGTGACCCCTGAGTGCAGTGAGCTGCTCATCAACCATCACGTGTATTCCTAGAATATGCCATTTCCTGAGCTGCTCCACAAATTGTGTCCAAATATTTCTGAAGACAGCAAGCTTGTCCACAGCTCTCCTTTCCTTACGTGTCAGTTTGATGTCAAATCTCAGGTAGTTGGCGATTTGATGGAATCATTTTAAACTCATGGTGGCACAGAAGCAAGGACACGTGGTGCATTGCTCTCACAACTCCTCCAGTGCCTTGTGACCACCATGGTAGAGACCACTCAGCTGTAAGAGGCCAATGTAGGCTTTCAGCTCTGTTTCATCCAGCTTTTTCCACTCCTTTCTATTTTTAGGATGGCTATCATTCCACTCCTTGAATCTTCTTTCTGCCTCTTTTTGTTTCTCTTATGATAACAGTCAGGAAGTCTTGTGAAAGAAACAGGTGGAACATTTCTACCATTGTATCTTTATTACTTTCTCTTGTCGGCTCAGCACTTCCACGGACTATGTCCTTGGCTGTTCTCTGACGATGAACTAGCTGTGGACTTTTTTCCCATACTCTGCCATTCCTTCTTCTAAAGGTGTCATCATCTGCAGTGTTTTCTGGGGGAGGTGGCAGTGGTTCTGCTCCACATCTTGCTGTAGCTCTCCTTGGTCTTCCATGGCGGCCCTGGGCTGGTCCTCTTCCATTTCCCACTGGAAGTGTTGGCATCACTTCTGCTTGTGGCACCAACTCCTCCTCATTTGAGCTGGATCAAGCTTCTATAAACACATGTTTTTTTTGTTCTGGACAATCTCCCATGTCTGGAACAAAGTCAGCATCCTCACTGCCTTGGAATAAGATTTTATCAGTGGATATTTCATAGATTTCATAGACATTAGGCCTGGAAGGAACCTCGGAAGATCATTGAGTCAAGCCCCCCACCCAAAGGGCAGGAAGTCAGCTGGGGTCATAGGATCCCAGCAAGATAAGCATCCAATTTGCTCTTGAAAGTGTTCAGTGTAGGTGCTTGAACCACCTCTGCTGGCAGACTGTTCCAGACCTTGGGGACTTGGACAGTAAAGAAATTCTTCCTTATGTCCAGCCTGAAACGGTCTTGCAGGAGTTTGTGACCGTTCGACCTCGTCATCCCTTGGGGTGCTCTGGTGAACAGACATTCCCCCAGATCCTGGTGGTCACCTCTGATAAACTTATAGGTGGCCATCAGATCACCCCTGAGCCTGCGCTTTTCCAGCCTAAAGAGCCCCAAAGCTCTCATCCTGTTGTCATAAGGTCTGTTTTCCTGAACTCTGATCATGCGCATGGCTCTTCTCTGGACTCTCTCAAGCTTCTCCATATCCTTTTTGATATGTCGCTGTCATCCTCGGTTACCTGTGCAAGACAGGCTTCAGCACTGGATATGTGCTGGCTTCTCCTCCTGGACTGTAGGAAAAAAGAAAAATGAATTACTGCTGAATGCATACAAATAACAATCAAAGACACGCCTGTCCACCTATGCTGTCACAGAAGCAATTCTGCCCTGCCCTATGGCAGCATAGGTAGCACCCTCTGTTCCTGGGCACAGAAGCCAGAAACCAGCATCTACTCCTTGCAGGCAAGCCAAATGTGGGTGGATGCTGTTTGGAAACCACACATGCAGGGGCTTATTGAGAGCAGGTAAAAGGGGCACAGCAGGTGTCAAGCCCTTACTGCTGAAGGGGATTCCATAGTGTACGCTGTATTGCAGTCTGATGTTGTTTTATTTCTTCTCTGCTGTCCCTTTGCTCCTTGTCCTCAGTTCCAACAAAGGCAGGGCAAACTAGCTTGTATGTTATGAAAGGGGCAGGTGAGGTGGAGTTTTGCCATGACAAAGAAAGCAGAGGTGGATTTAGGTGTGACAGAGGGTTTGGTGGGGGGTGGCAAAGGGCAGGGAGCTTTGATGAACTTGCTGCCTGCAAACAAAGTGGTTGCCATGACAAAGAAAGCAGAGGTGGATTTAGGTGTGACAGAGGGTTTGGGGGGGGGGGGTTGGCAAAGGGTAGGGTGTTTTGATGACTTTGCAGCCTGCAAACAAAGTAGTTAGCAAAAGGGATTACCACATCTTCTGCAAAAGCAGAATGGAGGATAGCCATCCATTAGTTACCATGGATACCTGAAGTGGACGTGAATGAGGTATGAATGAATGCTGACCTTTCAGATACATGTGGCCTAACAGGTCTAGGCCTGTCATTTATACAGAAACATACAAGTTACTCCAATAGGTTAACATGGACATGGGGTAAGTTTTTACCTCATGTGGAAAAACACATTCATTGCAGCTCATCTGGGGGGCATGGGGAGGGCAGCTCCCTCCGCTGCAGACACCTGGGAGGGCATTGGGGGGGTGTGGCTCCCTGGATCTGTGTGTGGGGTGAGGGCAGGCTGGCCCTGCGGGCTGGGGCGGTGCTGGGCTCTTCCTGGCAGGGGGGCAGGGGTTGGGCTGGGCTGCACTTGGGGTGGGTGGCAGTGGTGCTGGGAGGGGGGCTATGGTGAATTTTGGGGTGGCTGTAGCCTGATGTATGGACTGATATATCAGTGCACCCCTAGAATCCAGAGCACTCCAAGAAGCAGCCATCAATTGCCTTGTAGAGCATTCTGAGCCTTGCCATTTCCTTTGGAAAGAAATTTTTTTTGTTGCAAAAATCTAATTGGTCTAATTAAAGATATCACCTCTACTATAATTTCTGATTCCTTTCTCCTGTGTGATGCTCCCATTAGGCAGAAGTCAGAGTTCAATCTTGAACTTGGAGCTGGTAACACATTATGAAGACCTGAAAGTGTCCTGCTTCCTTTGCATAAATACAGCGTATTAAAACTGTAATTATACATTCCAAGATGGGGATTGTACAGGAAGCTTGTATCTTAAGTTATAAGTACAGTTCCAATGTGCCTTTCTGATGGTAGCCTCTCCATACACTGTAGCTTCAGTGTACCACTTTCAGCTCTCTCCTAAAGGTTCTTTTTTGTGCCTCGTTAGCTTCTGATTTGGGAGCCTAAAACTCATTCAGGATATTAAGAGGGTTTGTGATGGTGAGTTTTCTGAGAAAAATAGAGGAGGAAGTGGGAGTCAGGACTCCCAAAATTCTAATCTGGATTCTGTAAGTGACTTCTTGTGTGACTTTCAGTAAGTCACTGTGCTTCCATATTTCCTATTCTGTAAAATGGAGTTAATAATACTTACCTAATGTACAGGGATGTTGTGAAATAGAACTCACTTATTTAGAGCCATTCAAGAGCTGCAGATGAAAGGATGAATTTAAGCAAAAAGCAGTGGTATTATAATCAAATACTAAAACAATTAGAACTGAAGATTTTTAGCATGCCCCTCATATCTTGGCAGGTTATAGCATTTCAGAACTAGGGTTATTCTCTTTACAACTAGAAGAGACTAATATTGTTCTCACACTGCTGGAGACATATTTTTTAATGTAGAAAGCAGGATTAGATTATCTTTTGTTGGACGCTTCTTGGAAGATACTTCCTGTATTGACTAGTTAATGTTAGTTAACCTAATGCTGATTAACTGCATTAACTACTTTTTCTGTTGTGTTGCTCTTTCTTCTGAAGAAAGCACCTCAAAAGAGGTGTATCTCTGATAACTGGTACAACCCTACTTGCTTTATTCATGTGAAGAAGCTCATGAAATGCAGTGATATTGTTTATATTAGAAAAGCAAATACTGTTTGGCTCTGAGTTTGTTACACTTAAGGTAAAACTGAGTTACATCCGGCAAGGGAAATCAAAGACAACAAGGTCTACAAATATGTTGGACAGAACAGAAAGACCAAGGAAATTATGAGCCCACTGCTTAATAGTCAGTGTGAGCTATTCATAGAACAATATAGAGAAGTAAGGCTGGAAGGGGGACCTCAAGGGGTAATCTAAGCAAAGTACAGACAGTCATAGAATCACAGAACCGTAGACAATTAGGGTTAGAAAGGACCTCAGGAGGACATCTAGGCCAACTACCTACTCAAAGCAGGACCATCCCCAACTAGAGTATTCCAGCCAGGGCTTTGTTGAGCCAGCCTTTAAAACCTCCGAAGATGGAGATTCCACCACCTCTCTAGGTAACCTGTTCCAGTGTTTCACCATCCTCCTAGTGAGAGAGTTTTTTCTAATATCCAAATTAAACCTCCCTTGTTGCAATTTGAGACCATTGCTCCTTGTTCTGTCATCTGCCACCACTGAGAACAGTTTAGCTCCATCCTCTCTGGAACCCTTCAGGTAGTTAAAGGCTGCTATCAAATCCCCTCTCAGTCTTTCTTCTGCAGACTAAATAAATCCACTTCCCTCAGCCTCTTCTCACAAGTCATGTGCCCCAGCCCCCTCGCCATTTTCGTTGCTCTCTACTGGACTCTCTCCAACTTGTCTACATCTTTTCTATAGTGGGGGGCCTAAAACTGGAAACAGTACTGCAGATGTGGCCTCACCAGTACAGAATACAATGGAATAATCACTTCCCTCAATCTGCTGGCAAGACTCCTACTAATGCAGCCCAGTATGCTGTTAGCCTTCTTGGCAACAAGGGCACACTGCTGACTCATATCCATCTTATTGTCCACTGTAACCCTCAAGTCTTTTACTGCAGTTGCTGTTTAGCCAGTCAGTCCCCAGGCTATAGTGGTGCATGGGATTTTTCTGTCCTAAGTGCAGGACTTTATAGTTGTCCTTGTTGAACCTCATGAGATTTCTTTTGGCCCAATCCTCCAATTTGTCTAGGCCACTCTGAATCCTAGCCCTACCCTCCAGTGTATCTACTGCACCCCACAGGTTGGTGTCATCTGCAAATTTGCTGAGAGTGTACTTTATACCATCTTCCCAATCGTTAATGAACATATTGAACAAAACTGGTCCCAGGACCAACCCCTGAGGCACTCCATTTGATATGGGCTGCCAGCTAGACATCGGGCCATTTATACCTGTTGAACCCAACAGTGCAGACAGCTTTTTATCTACCTTACAGTTCATTCATCCAACCCATACTTCTTCAGCTTGCTTACAAGAATGGTGTGGGAGACTGTATCAAAAGCCTTGCTATAGTTAAGGTATATTATGTCCACTGCCTTCTCTGCATCCACAGAGCCAGTTATCTCATCATAGCAGGCAATCAGGTTGGTTAGGCATGACTTACCTCTAGTGAATCCATGCCAACTGTTCCTAACAACATTCTTCTCCTCTAAGTGTTTAGAAATGGATTCTTTGAAGACCAGCTGCATGATTTTTCTGGGGACCGAGGTGAGGCTGACTGGTCTGTAGTTCCCTGGATCCTCCTTCTTCCCTTTCTTAAAGATGGGCACTATATTTGCCCTTTTCCAATCAGCTGGGACCTCCCTTGATTGCCACGAGTTTTCAAAGATAATGGCCAGCAGCCCTGCGATCACATCAACCAAATCCCTCAGCACCCTCAGAAACACTGCATTCAGCCCTGTGGACTTGTACTTGTCGAGCTTTTCTAGATAGTCCCTAGATGTTCTTTCACCATTGAGGGCTGCCCACCTTCTCCCCAAACTGTGCTGCTAGGTGCAGTAGTCTGCGAGCTGACCTTGCCTGCGGAGAACGAAGTAAAAAAGTCATTGAGTACTTTGGCCTTTTCCTCATCCTCTGTCACTAAGTTGCCTTCCCCATTTAGGAAGTGATGCACACTTTTCCTGACCTTCCTTTTGTTGCTAACACACTTGTAGAAATCCTTCACGTCCCTTGCTAGCTGCAACTCCAGTTGTGCTTCGGCCTTCCTGACTTCATCCCTGCATAGCTGAGCAATATTCTTATTCTTCTCCTAAGTTGTTTGTCCAAGCTTCCACTTCTTATAAGCTTCATTTTTGTGTTTAAGCTTACTGAAGAGTTCTCTGCTAAGCCAAGCTGGTCACTTGTCACATTTGCTATTCTTCCTGAACGTTGGGATAGTTTGTTCCTGCACCCTCAGCAAGGTTTCTTTAAGATACAACCAGCTCTCCTGGACTTCTTTGCCTCTCAGTCTGGCCTGCCAAGGGATCCTGCCCATCGGTTCCCTGAGGGAGTCAAGGTCAGCTTTTCTGAAGTCCAGAGTCCATACTCTTCTGCTCTCCTTTCTTCCTTTTGTCAGGATCCTGAATTCAATTATCTAATGGTCACTGCTGTCCAACTTGCCATCCACTTCTAAATCCCCCACCAATTCCTCCCTGTTATGACCAGTAGGGCAAGAAGAATATGGCACCTAGTTGGTCTCTCCGACATTTGCACCAGGAAGTAGTCTCCAGCATTTTCCACAAACTTCTTGGATTGCCTGCACACTGCTCTATTGCCCTCCCAGCAGACGTCAAGGTTCCCCATGAGAACCAAGGCCTGTGATCTGGAAACTTCCACTAGGTGTCTGAAGAAAACCACATCTACCTCATCTTCCTGGTCAGGTGGTCTGCAGTACACACCCACAACAACATCACCCTTGTTGCTCTTGCCTCTCACCTTAACCCAGAGACCTTCAACAGGCCTACCTCCAGTTTTCTGTTGCAGCTCTGAGCAATCATATGGCTTTTACATATAGTGCAACTCCTCCTCTCCTCTGCCTGTCCTTCCTGAACAGTTTGTGCCCATACGTGACAGTGCTACAGGCATGCAAGCTATCCCACCATGTCTCTGTTATTCCAATCACTTCACAGTTCCTTGACTGTGTGGGGACTTCCAATTCTGCCTGCTTGTTTCCCAGGCTCCATGCATTTGTGTGCAGACACCTGAGATGACTAGCCAATTGCCCTACTTTCTCAGAAAGAATGAGGCCTCCTCTGTTGCCTGAATCAAAAAGACCCTGCAGAGGTCATGGGGTGGGGAGTGAATTTGTGGGGGAAGTACAAAAGCACCCTGGGATACTGGGGGGAACTATGAATTAACTTGAATCTGGAGGGGATCAGGGACAGAAGCTCAATCAACTGATTTAACTTAAAACAGTTAAATCTGATACTACATCTATCCAGGTTTATTTTAAACTGGTTATGACCATTTTGAAAGTGGTTTAGGTGCACTGAATTTCTGTTCTATTATGGATTTGAACTGGTTTTCAATTACTTATACTGGTTTATGTGTAATTTCTGACTCTAGCCCTGTCTGTAAAGAAGGCAGAGCTGCTCACAATAGCTTCTTTGTCTTGGTCTTTACAAAAAAAGCTGAAATCTATAATTTGTTAAAATGATATCTTCTAAAAGATTTTGTGTGTGGCCCTTGACAGCTCACCAAAGCTCCAGCCAAAATAATTGCCTACCCCTGATCTACGGTATGCTTGCACTGCATCCCTGGCATCCCTGCTGAAGGGCACAGCCTTCCCTCTGCCTATTCCTATTTGCAGAAGAGGCTCTGGGCCTCCCCACAAATTTGCCTAGAGCACATTTGAGGATGGCAACAAGAGGCACCCCAGAGCATCTTCACTTTTGCCTGCTCAGGTTTGGTGCACGATACTAGGAGCTGGTAGGTGGGACCATGCTTTTTGATGGCTGCCTGGAGAGTTCTGGGGCAAGAGAAGGAAAGACTAAGGGCAAAACAGTGCATGAGAAGGAAAGACTAGGGGCAAAGCTGAGCTAATGCTTGGAAGGGGTTTAGGAAGCACATGAGGAAGAATAAAGAAATTAGAACAGCAATAAAGGAGCACTGAAATTTATGTAGGGGCTTGCAGGTGAAGAAGAGCCAGAATGCAATGGAGTAAGAGATAGGAAGCTAATACAGGAGTTGATTCAACTGGATCAGCAGGAAAGGAAGCTAATTTAGCACAAGCTGGAAGAAGGAAAAAATGGGAAGCCCCAAAAGGACAAGATGGCAGTAATCAAATATACAGGGGACCAAGGGTTGCTAAAAGGTTTCCACAATGTGGGTAAGAAACAGGAGACATGAAGAACAGTGGATTTGTCAATAGTTAGTTAATACAGGATTACTACTTTAGCGAAGAATATTTTTTTTATTTTGGCTTCATACTAATGACAGTAATTCATTACCTGGTTTTGGATCCAAAGTCCTCCAGTAGTATCAATGAGGTGGAAGATTAAAATTAAATTAAATGTAGACTTGGAGCTCTCTAGTGCCTAGCTGAGACCTATTTAGGCACCTTGGCCACACTGCGTTGGTAATCTCCTTCACTCTTGCCTGCCACAACTTTCATGTAACTGGGAACTTTTGGGGGACTACCTTCCAGTTAGCAGGGTGTGACTTGAAATGTCCTTCTCCAACCTGCACTGTTCACTAAGCTCCTCTTTCCTCAGCTCAGTCCAAATCTCACGTACCCCTGTTCGGTCTCCTGGGCATGGCTCATGGGACTCCCGTGCCCTCTGCACTGGCTCACAGGGTTCTAATAGCTTGGTCAGAGTTCACTGGGCCTCTGACAGCCACTCCCATTTCACTGGGTGTCTATTCCACAATATGATCTAATCTTCTCTGTTGGGCATCTTCAGTGGCTGATCTTTCCTCTCTTTCAGTCATTCCTATACCTCACAGTCTTTAAACCAGCCTACAACATAAGCAACATGTGAAGCTTTCCTATCTCACAGTAGCTCCTTCTTGTCAAGTGCTACAGATTGCTTTGCCCCCTAGGTTGTATCCCCCAGATTCTGCAAAGCACCTGCTCCCCAGGGCATGCCACATCCTGCTTCAGTCAAAGCCAGATGAAAACTGAGGCTCTGCTACTCGCCCTCCTTGTTATCTGGCCTGCTTCCTGTTAGCCTAATTAACAAGCCTGTTGCTGCTCTTCATTGTAGTCCTGTCTCTCAATCAACTGTTCAGGGTTTGGTTTCTGCAGCTTGCTAATGTAATGATGTAGTGATCGCAGCACCCTTAGTTCTGCTGTCTGAAGCCACCTTTGAGTAGGACTTAGGTTGTGTCTCTCACAGAAGTCTGGAGGATGACTGCCCCTTTTCTCAGAGCTCCGAGCCTGGCAATAGCCCCTCTGCAGTCTGATGTTTGGATTATACCTCTGAGAAGGACTCATGGGGATATTGTGTCCCCCTTGGTCCTTTCCCCTCTTAATAATGGGGTAGGGGCCCTAACACAGGAGGGGTAATAGGAAAGTAGGGTTGGGAGGGACTGCACACAGTCACTTAGTTCATCCTCCTGCTTCTGGCAGGATCATCTCTGAGTAAACCACCCCAGCCAAGTGTCTGTCTAACCTGCTTGTGAAAACTTCCAAGATTGGAAGGTCCACAGTAAGCTGGAAGCTCCAATGCTTGACCAGCCTCATAGTCAGAAAGTTCCTCCTAATCTCCAAACTAAATTTTCCCTGTTTCATCTTGAGGCCATAGGTCCTAGTCATGTTCCCTACAGCCACAGAGAAAAGCCTGTCTTCATTCTGTCTGTAAACACCTTTCAGATATTTGATAACAGTCTTCAAACCCCTGTCCCAGTCTTCTTTTCTCCAGACTAAATAATCCTAGCTCTTGCAGCCTTTCCTCCTAAGTTATGCCTCCTAGATCCCTAGTCACTTTTGTTGCTCTGCACTGGACTCTTTCCAAACTGTCTATATATTCTTTTAAAACTTGGTGCTTAAAAACTTGACACAATATTCCAGGTGAGGCCTCCTTCGTGTACAGCAAACTAAAAAGGGACAATAAAAAGGCCCTCCAAATATAGTGTGTTGAGAGTTTGTTCTAGACATATAGGTTCAGAGCTGGAAAAACTAGAGGAACTGAAGAGATGTCTTCATTTCACTTTTTCTTCTGTCTGCAAATTATCTAATCTCTTACTCTCCTTTATCCTCCTTGCAATCACTCATTAATTCCACTCTTTCTCCAAACTGGTTGCTCTTCTCTTTTTTTCATGCTAGCCTATTGTTTGATCAGGCCTATTTCTTCTCACCACTAACACATTAAGCTGATTTCTTAACTCTTTTTTACTAGCCAGTCATTTTCTTTGTCTTGTTCTCTTGGGCATGTGCCTCAGTGGATTACCCTTTTCATCTGACCAGATCATCTATTTCAGCAGCTGTCTGTGGTTTTTCAGTTATCTGTTCAGCCTCATCTCTCCTTTCTTCCATCACATGATCAAAATCCTGTCTAAACTCCATTATTGTCCTCAGCTGTATTTCCAGTCTTTAATCTTTCCCTCCCCAAGTACCATTAAGCAACACTTCATGCATATGTAGCGTGCATTAGGAATGCACTCAAGGATGATATACATCTTACAGCTTCCACATGAGGATGACAGGATTTCCCCTGTTATACAGGGAGGCTCTTCCAAGACACCTCAGTTGCTATCTTCTATATTTGGATTAAAGGGAAAAATAGGTTATGCACAAACATCCCACAACTTAAATTCCCCTGGTTTATTATTCTGCAGGCCATTGGCTCCCAGGTTTTTAAAGCCTGACTTTGGCCAGAACCTGAAAAAGGCCTAGTTGTGATAAGAGACAGGGGCAAACTCAAAAGCCCTTAAGTAGTGGAACCTTTTTTCTACTCACAATATCAACCCTTATACTCATCCTACAAACTTCATAAGATGACCAAACAAAAAAATGCAACATTGGTTCTTAACCTTTTTAGATTCAAGGCATCCCTCTCCTACTTTTCCAAATTTCACAGCACTTCATTTAAAAAACTAAATTACATTATAAACATTATAATATGGACATCATTTCATTATTAATTTACTGATTAGATCTCCGTAATTTATACTCTCCCCACTGCCACTGCTGCCTCAGCCAGGCGGATCTGCCCCATGTGCCTCCTGCAGAGCCAGATTGGGAAGTGGCTATGGCAGAAGCGTGCACTCTTGCTGTAGTCTGTTCTGGTGTCTCCTGGAAACAGAGGCATGTGGGGTAGATAGAACTATCCCATTCACCTCTGTTTCAGGAGGCACATCAGAGCTGAGCTGAGAAATGGGTTCATCAGAAAGATGCCCCTACCTCCATAATGTAATGCAGGCAGGGTCGCTATTTCTGCTGCAGCTTTTCCCAGTTCAGCTCTGACATGTCTCCTGAGCATAGATGCATGCAGGACAGTTCTGCCTGGTGGCAATGGCATCTATCTCCAGACTACTGTTGCTGCTGCTAGAGGGTGTCATTATTTTGTGTGCCTTGTTTTTCAAAGGCATGTGGAGCCCATCTGAAAAGGAGCTACAGCAGAGGTAGTGTGTCTGACTGCATTACATTATACAATCCAGTGCATCACTTCAGTTTTAGCTCTGCTGGGCTCAGCTTGTACTGAGAAGTGAAAAGTGGCTAAAGCAGAAGGGGTGCCCCTGCTTGTATAGTGTAATGCAGTCAGATGCCTCTGCTACAGCTACGTGTCATTTGGGCTTCTCTTACTTCCTGAAAACCAGAAAGTGGGGCAGTTCCACCCTGTGGCATTGGTGTCAGTGCCACTGGTGTCAGTGACATGGCATCCTTGGGAGACTCTTGTGGTGCTCTGGGGTGCTGGAGCTCCCTGGTTGAGAACCACTGGCATACATTCACAGGTCTTGGGTAAGCCAGGACTACTCACCAAGGCAACTCCTACTCACACTCTCTTGTTTTGGTTGCCCCACTGGTTGGTAGCTTCCAGGCTTTAAAGCCTGAGCAAAATGTGTAGCAGTGTGAATCCACTGAATTTAATGGCAAATCCATTGTGAATATCATCAATAATATTCAGAAGGCAAGATAACAGGAGATATACACCCTTGCCAAATACTTCATAGCCTAGGGGAGAGGCTTTCCTGTGCAACTTACTACCTTTATCATTAAATAGTGATCTTAGATGTGTTAAGGCAGAATACTTTTGGAAAACAAGGTGGGTACTGAGACAAAAATTGTAATCACAACTAAAACCTTGTGTTTTCTGTCAAACTTAGTTTCATATTGAAGACCTCTGAAAATAAGTTTGTTAGAGATAATCTTTTGCCTTTAAAAAGCACACGCACATGCGCTGTCGAAGTTTTAGAGCTATGCATGCATGTGACTGACAGCAGAATCAGGTCTTAAGAGATGTGACGAACATGCCTGGATTTTGTTTGTGCAGTCTGTAGTTTGAAAATGTGTAAATATCAGTAGTTTTAAGGGCATATTACAAAATGTCCCCATTTAATGAAATAATATATCATATTAGACTATGATATATTTAGCTTACTGTTCCTCCTTAGGAGCAACACTTGTAGCCATTTCCTTCTATTCATACTTCATTCTATCCTGAAATCCATTCAGAGACAAATGAACATTAAATTTCTTCAGGGTTCTATCTGCCTAAGATTGTGGGTGACTGGCTGCAAACTGACCCCAATGCCTGGTGTTTGCTGAAGGCAATGGACAATTTGCCTAATGGAAGCTAACAAGAATTAACTTTCTGAGAAATGTTCTATTGTGAAACACTTCAGATGATTTTAGCATCAGTATCCCGGTGGGCATTCTCAGTGGTTTAGCGTCCGGTTCTGAATACCTAGACTCGCTGGATCCATGTATTTGTATCTCAGCAGGATTGACTCATCCCATCTTCCTTATAAGGTAGGTAAGCTGTATTGTACTCAATTTACTGTACAGAGATTTTAGAACAAGGCTTCAAGCAGATATTTGTCTGCTTCACAAAGACTTGAAAGATACCGTGGCATATATGGTAAAAGCTGAGAATCTCCTGTGAAATACTTGGGCCATACTTTCTCTCATTTCACCAATACTGGACAATATGCTGTTGCTGACAGGGCTGAAGAAAGTATTTTAGCAAAGCAAGGGAACTAAATAATGTTCAAATGGGTACATTGAAGCCTATTTTAAGTGGCACCTTCTTTTAGCTTCTCATTATATAAAGACTTATCCAATCTGGAAGGGATAGTTTACTTTAAATTCACACCATACCTGATTCTGGAATAACTCTTATGTGTGGAACAACCCTAAGTCAAAGTCACTTCTAGTGTCTGACATTTCCATAGATCAATGATTCTCAACCAGGGTGCCAGAGCACCCTGGGGCTGCTTGAGATTCTTTTAAGGGATGCCATGGGATTCCATATAATGTTCGTACTGTTAGGTTAACAAGGATGATTCACAAGATAAGCCCAGAAATTTCAAATATAAATCCATAGTTGTGGTCTTGCTGAGTGCTTTGTAACAGGAAAACTGCTCTGTTATTTTTCTGTAGTCTAAACAAGTGTAGCATGGCACTGGGGTGTGCCTGCTCTTTTAAGGAAGTTTGCAGCCTTGCAAGGTTGCCTGCAAGTGGGGCAGGGAGCTAATGAGAAGTGCACCCAACCGGAAGAGGGCTCAGGCTCGAGCTATGTATAAGCCCATAGCCTGAGCCCATCAGGGACTCTAGCCCTGCTAGCCATAGGTAGGGTTAGGAGCTCCTGCCCAGGAGAGCTAATCAGGGATACTAGACTGACTGCTTTGCTGCCTGCAGGAACAGTGAGGCTGGGGGAGCTCACAAGGAGTGCAGGCTGGGAGGTATGCCAGCACAAAGGGGTGAGGGAAGTTTTTCCCTCTTAAAAGGGCAGAGAAATGAGAAGAAGAATTAGAAGTGGGGAGACACAAGAAAACTTATCAGGAATTGGAAAAGAGAAGGCTCTTGCACAAGAAACTTATGGAAGGAGGGCCAGGGAGGATGCTGTTTCCATTGTCAAGGGAAGAGATGAAGGCTAGAAAGAGGATATCAGGACACTACTTACATGGGTAGTGCCATGTAAATGATGATATCATTCCTTATTCATGGCTGTCCATGCTGTGGCAGTTGTTCATTTTGTGGTGAAAGCTTTTATAATGATTATTCTTAGTTCTAGAAAAGAAGAACTTGAGGGTCAGGAATTTTAGCTAGGAAAATAATGGAAAACTAGGAAAATAAGTATAATTAATGTAAATAGACTTTATTTCTTATGTCTGATTCCACTATATCACTGTTATCGAGCAGACAGTTGTCATTATAGTGCTTAGGGTTGGAAGGGATCTAAACAGATCATCAGGTACAACTCCCTGCCCTGGGCAGGAATGAGTGCTAGGTTCATCATGCCCCAGCCAAATATCTATCCAGCCTCCTCTTGAAAACCCCCCAAGGTAGGAGATAGCACCACCTCTCTTGGGAGTCCATTCCAGAGCCTGGCAGCCCTAACTTTAAAATAATGTCTCCTGGTGTCCAGCCTGAACCTTCTCTCTAACAATTTGTGGCTGTTACTCCTAGTAACAGAACAGAGCTTCCCCCAATATCCGATGGTCCCCCCGGTGAGTTTGTAAATGGCCACCAGATCCCCTCTCAGCCTTCTCTTGTGGAGGCTGAATAGGTTCAGGCCATTTAGCCTCTCTTCATAGGGCCTACCCTGCTGCCCCTTGACCATGCGAGTGGCCCTCCTCTGGACCCTCTCAATGCTAGCCACATCCCTCTTGAAGTATGGCGCCCAGAACTGGATGCAGTACTCCAGCTATGGCCTGACCAATGCCACATAGAGGGGAAGGATCACCTCCCTGAACCTGCTTGTGATGCATCTGTAGATTCACAACAAGGTGTGGTTAGCTTTACTGACTGCTTCCTCACATTGGAGGCTCATGTTCATCCTGGAGTCAACAATGACTCCAAGATCCCTTTCTGCCACTGTGTTGACTAGAAGGGTGTTCCCCAGCCTATAGTGTGTTGCTGGTTCCTTCTCCCTAGATGCAGCACCTTGCACTTGTCTGCGTTGAATTCCATCCTATTCTCATCTGCGCACCTCTATAACCTGTCTAGATGTAGCTGGATTCTGTCCCTCCCCTCCAGTGTGCCCAACTTGCCCCACATCTTGGTGTCATCAGCGAATTTGGACAGCGTACATTCCACACCCACATCCAGATCACTGATAAAGATGTTGAATATTACAGGCCCCAGGACCGAGCCCTGGGGGACTCTACTGCCCATGTCCCTCCAGGTCAAAAACGACCCATCCACCACCACTCTCTGGATGCAACCATCTAGCCAATTTCCCACCCATCCGACTATATAGGCATCAGTGCCACAGTCGCCTGGTTTTCTTATGAGAGTGGGATGAGAAACTGTGTCAAAGGCCTTCTTGAAGTCCAGGTAGATGACATTCACCTCAACACCTGCATGCAAGGGCTTGGTGACCTGGTCATAAAAGGAAACCAGGTTAGTAAGGCAGGATCTGCCCTCAATGAACCCATGTTGGTTGCCCCTGAGCATTACCTCCCATGCAGATGTGTTCCTTGATAATTTTCTCAAAGGTCTTCCCAAGGACCGAGGTAAGACTGACTGGACTATAATTGCCTGGGTCTTCCTTTCTCCCCTTCTTGTAAATGGGGACCACATTGGCCCTTTTCCAACCCTTTGGTACCTGGCCGGAACCCCACCAGCACTCATAAAGCCGTACTGGGGCCCCGCTATGATTTCCACCAATTCCTTCAGATGAAGAGCATCTGGACCTACTGATTTAAACATGCCCAGCCCCTCCAAAAGTTCCCTAACTAGGTCATCCCTGATCCTAGGCATGGTGGTGCCTCCCCTGGGTCTGTCCACAATTCTAGTGGGGGAAATGTCCCGGTCCCTGTTCAGGAATATGGAGGCAAAGAATTTGTTAAAGAGGTCAGCTTTCTTGTTTGCTGCCAACACCAGATTGCCAACCCTGTCCTGTAGGGGCCCCATGTTACCTGGTGCCTTTTTCTTACTCCCTATGTATTTGAAAAAGGACTTTTTGTTATCCCTAATTCTGGTCGCTAGCTCTAGCTCCATCTCTGCCTTGGCCTTCCTAACAGCCTCCCTGGAGTCATGAGCAACAGAGGTGTAACCCTCCTTGGTGATAGCCCCTTGCTTCCACTGTTTGTATGCTTCCTTTTTTGCCTTCAAGCATTCCTGGATGCCTTTGCTGAGCCATGGGGGCGTTTTAGCACTCCTGCTCCCCTTGGTACACATTGGGACTGACTCCCTTTGAGCTTGGAGGATCGTCTCTTTGAGGAACAACCACCTGTCTTGGACTCCCATTTCATTGGAGCTCCAAGACCCCAGTGCCTCTCCTACTCATCTTAGCTCATTGAAGTCAGCCATCCTGAAGTCAAAGACTTTTGCCTTACTGCTTGCTTTCACCACCCTGCACTGGATAGTAAATTTCAGCATGCAATGATCACTGTTGCCCAGCTGGTCAAGTACCTGCAGACCCCTCACCAGGTCATTGCCTGTGGCAAGGACCAAGTCCAGCAAGGCATTTCCCCTGCTGGGACTATGCACCTCCTGGGTTAGGTGGAGGTCCTGTATCCTGGCTAGGAACCTACGTGAGTGGTCAGACCTGGCTGACTGCTCCTCCCAGCAGATGTCTGGGTAGTTTAGGTCACCCATGACAACCACATCCCTTGACTTTACGGCCTCCATGAGCTGACCTAAGAATTCCAGGTCCAGCTTGTCCCCCTGGTGAGGCGGTCTGTAGTACACGCCCCCTATCAAGTCCCTTTCCCCACAACGCTCTTGCATTCTTACCCAGTGCACCTCAGTTTGCCCTTCTTCTGACCCTGTCCTGATCATCAAGGATGTGTATTGCTCTTTGGCACCCCTCACCTTTTTTCCTTGCACTGTCTCACCTGTACAGCCCGTAGCCCTTGATGCCTACTGTCCAGTTGTGGGTAGAATCCCACCAGGTCTCCGTGAGCCCCACTAGATCTGGGTTTTTGCTAGCTAGCAGAAGGGTGAGTTCTTTTTGCTTTTTCCCCATGCTTCAAGCATTTTTGTAGAGGCATTTGAGGCCTCCTGTAGTGCACATACCACCCCCTTGTTCCTAAGCCTACCCTGGCCCCAATCACTTACCTGGGTACTACCTGCGCACATCACCTGGCTTGACAGCGAAGTGTCCTCGTGTTCCTCTGCATCCCCATCCCCCAGTGAACCTAGTTTAAAGCTTGCCGTATGAGATCAGCCAGCCTGGAAGAAAAAACACACTTACCTTTTGGGGAGAGATGAAGCCCGTCCCGCCCAAGCATGTCCTCTGTGCGGAAATGTGTGTCGTGGTCCAAGAACCCAAGGCCCGCCTGGTAACACCAGCTCCAAAGCCACCTGTTGACCTCAGTGATGCATGAAATATTATAATCATTTTATTTTAACATTTTTTGCTAAAGTAGTATTTAAATTCTTTATTTTGCAAATAATCTATTTATCTTCACTGTTGGAAATGTTAAGACTCAAGGAGGGTGTGATATAATGACATGCTTTGTAATACATTTTAGTGGAACTGAAGCTATTAGCATAAAATCAAGGGTAGCCTCAGCTTTATAGTGGGGTCTTATGACACACATTTTAAATACCAGTATGTAGTTATAATAATCCTCTGTACTTCTATACATTTTCCTTCTGAGGATCTTGAAGAACTTTACAAACTTCAGCATGAAGCAAACCTCTATCTCACCTTCTGAGGTAGGTTTTAATCTCCCCATTAGATAGGAAACACAGACACAGAGAGAGTTAGGCTGAGAACTTCAGAATGAGTTGCTTTTTCAAAGCTTTGCTTTAAAGAGTCAGGGCCTCACTTTCAAATGCTGGCAACCCACCATTTACATTGAAGTTGATGAGAGCTGCCTGATTTAAACATTTGTCAAAATCTGATCCCATGTGTTGATAGCTGTCCACCTCCCAAAAGTGGTATATTTAAAAATTGGTTTTATGCAAGTAGTCTATGACCCAATGGCAAATATGGGGAAAGAAGAGCTGGTAAGACAACATTACTGTCTCCACTAAATATTAAAACAGACTCTAGATGATCTTTCTTTTTAGTGGCAGCTTTCAAGGTCCCAAGCTGGTTTTGGTCTATGCTGAAAAAAAATCAAAACAGAATGATTTCATGGAATGGTATTGTGGGCAGACGACATTTCCTGCTCTGCCTGGTGCAGAACACAGGTTTTTATCTGAGTGATCTGAGAGAGATTAGGTAGAACCCAATCTACCTCTTCATTAGGTAGTACAGGAACCTGTACCATGATTTCACACCTCCAAGCCAGTGTCACACTCACTAGATCATAAAAGGAGCCATCAAGCACTTGTGAATGTGAATGCGGTCTCTGTTTGTGAGACTGAGCCTGTCTGATATGTACTGTGCACCATGTCTGTCAAAAGCTGTTTTCTTCTTAGCTTGTTTTATGTGCTTTCCTTTTTTTTAAAGAGGTGTTTGATCCCTTCCCCTTTTCCTGGAGCATCAAAGGAAATGACCCTAGGATCACTTGAGATGGATGTAGTAGCCTGGCTCACAGACGTGGGTTTGAGGGTGTGTTGCTGAATGTAGCTGGAGTTGCTGGCTGAACTGATATAAAATCTTTCTTTTGAAAGTTCAGATCTGTAATGGCCCAGGAGCAGTTTGTGAATCACTTGGTTCAGGAGAGGCTCTGGAACAAAGAGTCTTGTATTCAAGTTTCCCCTTTGTTTACTCCTATCACAGAAGTTGTTTTTTTTTTTCAGTGTCCTTCTCTCTTGACTGTTATTTGCAATGATACCCTCATTCTCAAAGTGAGGCAAATCACAGCATTCTGACTCCCAGCCATTGTATTAGCACTGCTGATTCTGCGAGCACTAATAATAAGAGGTCCTAAGATGCAGGGGAGAGGCTAGAACATTGTGGGGCTGACAGGAGAGAGAGATCACTTGCTGTTGTGACAAGCAATCATTTTTCCCTCTAGAACAGTGGTCTCCAAAGTGGGGTGCACACACCCCAGGTGGTGCTCAAGACAATCCATTGGGGTGCGGGAAGAAAATTATTTTTTTTTTAGTGAGAGCAAAAGGTTTTTTGTACCGTTATATAATTTATAAGTAAATAAATATACATATATTGGGATGCGTGCTCAAAAATTTTTACTGATAGGGGTGCGCGATCAAAAAAGTTTGGAGACCACCGCTCTAGAATACAGTCTGATGTTCTGGCTCAGTCCTCATGAAAGAGCCCTCCAATGTGGTCTCATACCTATGCTTGATCTTAGAACAGTTCCTTATGGTGTGAGTGGAGACACACAGGCTGGAGGTGGGGTCGGGGATGAAATTGAGATGGTAGATCCACCTGGAACTCTTATTAAAGGATCTCGGATGCTGTGACTGTTGGAGGAGCTGTCAAAGCAAGGCACTGGAGGATGACTCTATGCTACTGGCTCCCAGTGGTGATTTGTCAGACACCATAAGTCCTCTGAGTTCAGAGCTTGCATGTTGTAGTGATGGCCCTGAGTTTCAACCCTAGACTGCTGTGTTCCTTACTCTTGAAAAGATAGTTGTGGCTGACATGCCAGGTATACCTACTGGGCACTGCTGAGGAATGGAGATGCTGCAGCGGAAACCCAGCACTTTGAGCTGGTGGAATCTGAGAATGGTGATGGGGATTCTGGACTCTTGAGTGTTGTCTCAGCCAGTCAGCTGGACAGTGATGGAGGGTGCTCCACCTGAAGATTAACAGTTTAATAAGAAACCATAAAGGCAGACTATGGAGTTGAGGCTGAGGTCCATTTTCTTCATTCAAAGCCTGTTGTCTACTTGGCTTCCCTTGTTTTGAGAGATGTCTTATTCAATTGTAGAAATTGCTAATTGCAGCTCTGCTGCTTTTTCCTTCTCACTTTCTTGGGGTCCCTCAGCCTTAACTCTTTGAATGTCAAGGGGTGCCACAATGGTGGTAAAAGGGCACAACTTTTTTGAACTCCTCATACAAAAAGTAGGCTGATATTTTTGCTTTGTAAGAGACGCATTCAGATTCCAATCTGGGGGTCCTGGGTGAAGGGATGGGATGGAGATGGTTTCTTGAGCCAAAGCTCTCATATCAGAGCTGGGGTGACAATCCTTTTCTCCTTGGGAATAGGGCACGGGTTCTCTGTTCAAGAGATTGCATAGGGTCATTTTCTCCAGGGAGAGGCATGTATTGGTACATTTTTTTTCTTACTATCTATACCTTTATTCTAGGCAGGACCACATTGTCTTTTTGTCCTGGCCCCACTTGGCTGTGCAAAAGTTATTGTCCTAGGAATGTGGATTTCATCTGGAGCATTGACCATATTTTATATAGGAAACATGGGGGATCTTACTTTTCTTTGCTATGAAGTTCAGTTCTCTTCCCCCTAACTTATCTTACCACTGCTGTGTTTTTGGCAATGTGTTTCTCCCTTTCATCAACTCTGCTTACCATTGGCACTTTAATGCCAAATAGTTACAAGCTTTGGCTTTCATTCAGACATTTCATTCAAATGTTTGATTTGCCCTGGTAGTGCTGGTAGCAGCAGAAACTGTTTATGCATCCTTGAGACTGTGGTGGGACACTGTGATCCAATATTCAGGTCCAAATGTTCTGCCAGCAATGCACTTAGGCTACTACATAGACCTTGTATCAAGCTATGAGCACTCTGAAATTGGGCATTTTAGACCTTCAGGGCAGTCTTTATGGTAGAAATCTAGTATAGATTTATCAGACTCATAAACACATACCAAATTTTGGGCCACCTGCTAGAGGGAAAGGTGCAAAGAGCTCTGGTTTGGACCCATTTCATACAGCTGTCTTACATGGATGCTCTGCTGTGATAGTTCTCTGTTTTCAAGAGGAAGACTGTGGACTGTCAGCAGTTTCATTGTGTCCTGCTGCACTGCTCATCTCACAGCTGACTCTGCAGAGGCTAAGAAAGCAGAGGTGTCTTTCTGCAGTACTTTGTACTTGATGGAAGTCTGTGATATGTTGGCATCGGAGGAGCTGCTCTAGGTCCTGCTGTCTCTGACTGACAGGTGAAGGAACAGTGGTATCTAGATTGTTCTCTCTCCTTGCAAGAACTCTCTCATGGTCGCAATTTTAATCATATCTAAAATTGTCACGCAGCAATTTTTGCCTCTACTTACAAATACCTGAATAAACATTTGCTATCTGAATCAACTGGGCCAAGAGTGTTTTCTTCCAACTGGGCACTTAGCAGAGCACAGGTCTCACACCACTGCCCAGCAATTGCACAGGTCATTTCTAGCATTAAAGTGTTTTTTTTGGAGGGGAGGGGTGGGAATCTGAGCAATATGTGCTGGAGAACTAGAAGGAGTCTGAGGAGAAGGTGAAAAATGGCCTGTGAAAATGAAACTGTCTTCTGACTTTTTTCATTTTGGGAATCAGTTTGGGTTGTTAATAGACTCAGGACCTCAATGTTTTGGCACCAGCTGTTGTGCCTAGATTTTCCTCTGGGGCTTCAAGGCCACATTCAGAAGTACAGGAAACACTGTATTTGGAATGGGTACCACAGGTTGCTCCCTGTGGTGCTGCATTCCCTGTAGGTAAAGGAGGCTAAGGGCTCATTAGTTATGTCAGTAGGATGGCAGGTTTTTGTCTTCAGGTTTTTCAGCTTCTGTATTCCCCCTTCAGCCTGGCTTAGGGACCCTTCCTTTCTCTTTCTTCTTATGCTTGTATTTCTGCTAGTGCCTGTTATCTTGGAAGGCCTCCATTTTAAAATGGCCTTTGTTAATACTATGTAAACCTTGAGACAAGCTCTGCTGGACCAGACGTTCTCCATGGTGACCATGGCTCTTGGCAGAACCACTTTTTTTTTTTAACTCTATTTTTCCCTCTGATATTTGTACCTCCAGGAGTCTTGCTTTTCTGACTTTTGTCTAGGCTGGGTTGGCCAAAACATCCAACCTGACTGGTTTTGGTTGATTGGGCTGGAAACTTTTAGTGGCTTTCACTTCTCAAACTGGAAACCAGGCTATACCACTTCTGGAGACAGTCCTCCCTGATTTCCAGGGGGTGCTTCTTCCACATTGCTTAGTTTCTGCTAGGGGTGCACCCATAGAGATACTGATGTCTGGTTTTTTGTTTTTTTTGTTTTTGATTTTTTTCTCTTTAATAAGCCATATCAGTTGATACCAATCCGATTGCCAATACATCATTGCAAGACCCCTGGCACGGCTTTACGAGCACTTGTGGTGCTCTGGTGTGGTGCCAGAGGACTGGAAGAGGGCCAACATGGTTCCTATCCTCAAAAAAGGGAGGAAGGAGGACCCAGGAAACTATAGGTCAGTTAGTCTTACCTCGATCCTGGGTAAGCTTTTTGAGAGAATTATCCTGGCACATGTCCACAAGGGGCCAGCGGGGGAGGTTATGCTTAGGGGCAACCAACATGGGTTCATTAGAGGCAGGTCCTGTCAGACCAACCTGGTGGCCTTCTATGACCAGGTCACAAAATCCTTAGATGCAGGGGTAGCA